>NW_020174042.1:5288819-5467194 GCF_003031525.2 Neophocaena asiaeorientalis asiaeorientalis | reverse complement strand
GAAAAAGCCCAAAGAGGAAAAACCCCCCAAACCAAAAAAAAAAAAAAAAAAAAAAGAACCTCAACTTCAGACTCACACCTTGTATAAAAGTGAATTTAAGTGGATTACAGACTTAAATATAGAATTATAAAGCTTTTAGAAAAAAAGCATAGCAGAAAATTTTGGGGATTTAGGACCAGGCAAGGAGTTCTCAGACTTGATCCAAAAAAGGAAAAATTGATAAATTGTGCGCCATCAAAATTAAAAACTTTTGTTCTGTGAGAGACCCTGATAAAAGGATGCAAAAACATTAGGAGAAAACAATTGCAAGCCACAAATCTGACAAAAGAATACTATTTCGAATGTATAAAGAACTCTCCATATTCAACAGTACAAAAAGCAAACAATACAATAAAAACATGGGCAAAAGACATATAGAGACATTTCACTGAAGAACATATACAGATGGTAAACAAGTACTTGAAAAGTGTTCAACATCATTACCCACTAGGGAAATGAAAATAAAAACCACAATGAGAAATCACCACACACCTAAACAGAATGGCTAAAATAAAAAATGCTGTTGGAGATGCAGAGAAACTAGATTACCCGACATGGCTGGTGGGAAAGTAAAATGGTGCAGTCACTCTGGGAAACTGGAAGTTTCTTAAAATGCAACTAGCCTTCAATTTAGCAACTAACCTTCAATTTAGTATGTGCACTTCTGGGCATTTATTCCAGAGATATGAAAACCTATGTGTCGCACATAATCCTGTACATAAATATTTATAGTAGTTTATCCATAATAGTTGCAAACTGGAAACAATCCAGTTGTCCTTCAAGAGGTGAATAAACAAACTGTGAAACATCTGTACTGCAGAATACAACTCAGCAATAAAAAGAAATGAACTATTGATACATGCAACAATGTGGACGAACCTCCAGAGAATTGTGTTGAATGGAAATAAGCCAAAATAGTTACATACCATATGACTCCATTTATATAAAATTTTAAATTTATTTTATTTATTTATTTTTTATTTTTGGCTGCGTTGGGTCTTCGTTGCTGCGTGTGGGCTTTCCCTAGTTGTGGTGAGCAGGGACCACTCTTAGTTGCAGTGCACAGGTCTCTCATTGCGGTGGCCTCTCCTGCAGCAGAGCACGGGCTCTAGGCACGCGCACGGGCTTCAGTAGTCATGGCGCGTGGGCTTAGAGCACAGGCTCAGCAGCTGCGGTGCACAGGCTCAGTTGCTCAAAGGCATGTGGGATCTTCCTAGATCAGGGCTTGAACCCGTGTCCCCTGCTTTGGCAGGCAGACTCCCAACCACTAAGCCACCAGGGAAGCCCTATATAACATTTTTGAAATGACAAAATTATAGGAAGGGAGGACAGAGTAGTGGTTGCCCAGGGTTGAGAATGGGGTGAGGGCTGGAGGGAAGTGGCTGTGACTGTCAAAGTGCAACACGGTGCTGGAACTGTTCTGTATCTTGACTACATCAATGTCAATATCCCAATTGGGATATTGCAAGATGTTTCCCAATTGGGATATTTGCAAGATGTTTCCATTAGGGTAAAGAGTGCATGAGACCTCTATTTTTTCCTACAGCTGCATGTGAATCTACAGTTATCTAAAAAAGTTCATTAAAACACACACAACAGACATAATTTATCTTCTCTGTCCCTTAAAATGTTACCTTCAGAAAATTTCCTGGCAACCTAAGAATCCTCACTATTTACTTCAATTTACTGTTATTCCAAGATCTCAAAGCCAGTTAGAACCTATAATCTAAGTTGACATTAAATCATTTAATCACTGCTAATATTAAGAACATATCAGAAAAATAAAACACCTTAAAACATCACCCGGATAGTGTAAATGGAAAATCTCTGTAGGTCCACATAATTCAGCAGTGTTGGAAATTTACCAGAGCCAATTGTATAACAATGGTTTTTAAAATTCGGTTTAATTGAATCCATGTTTTCTTTTATATAGTACTTTTAAATAATGGTGTAAAGAATAAATGTAACAAATTTAGGAAGTTACAGTTAATTAGCCTTTTGCCAAAAACAATTTCAAACTTTGCATAAACTACAATGTCATGTTTGCATTTCATTTTTGCACTGTGATAAAAGTCAGGGTGAAGATGTCTTTCCATCCTTTTACTCAAATTCATAAAAATAAATTTGTTTAGGAGCTTTTCAGTATTAGAAGATATAAGTAAATTTCACTAATGCTTAAAACAAAATTCTTCAAACTAATTTTATGGTCTAGTATTAAAACCCTGTAAATTATAGTACAGGATCCTAGTACAAGGAAAAGTTCTTTAAAGAATTTTTATAGCTACTGATTGTCCAATGCCAAGGGTGCCAATTTGTATCTCTTTGGTCCTAATCTTATAACTCTGTAGCAGGGGTACTGAGGAATACTTTAATAAACCAAAGTTACATTTTTATTTGGTAAAGATAATATTTACCTTTAAGCAAAGGTTTCATAACTCAACTGGGTAATTGATTTTCACTTGGAAAAGAAAAGGAATATACTCCAAGTATAAAACAATTATAAAATTTAGGTCTCTAAAGACCCATCTCTTTAATCTATTTCAAAGTATTTGGGCAGGTTATAGCATATAATTTATTGCTTGGTTGTTTCATGAAGTCCACACTTTTATTTCTATCATCCTGAAAAGTTTTTCTCAAACTTACGCTCATATAAAGCATACATATTTTGGCTTCATTTGTTTTATTTACTTTTGTTTTCTGGGAGTCTTTGACACCTCTTATTTTAGATTTAGTGTGTACTTGGTAGTGTCTAGAACCAATCAAAATAAGAGCTCCACTGAATTTGAGACTATACAACTTTACTTGCTAATTCTCTGTTAAGGTGGGCCGTCCTATCTTATTCAAAGATAGCTTTCAAGGGAAACAAATTTCCTTTACCAAAAGTGTGACATAGCCCTTCCACCCCTGGAGGAACAGATTCCTTACCAAGGTGGGGAAAAACATTTACATAGCAGAGGCATCCTATCAAACTCTGACTTTAAGGAGGCCTTCCTTTGAGGCCAGGAGTCTCTTCCCCTAAGTCTGGGAGAATGATCCTTGAGTGGGGATCTTAGCAAGGGTGATATTAAAAATGTTTGACTATGTAAATGGCAGGTGCCTGAACATTCAGGTACATGCCAAACCAGCATACAACAGCTGCACATCAGAGCTGGATCCTTGCCTGGTACAGGTCTCTGACTCAGGGAATTCTTAAATGAGCAGTTTATAATGGAACTTATTGCTCTCTATTTCATTATGCATTTAAAAAAAGAAGATGAATTTGACCAATTAGATAGTGGGAGAGCCAGGTCCTAATGTGAAGATTTCAAAGCCCCACAGCAAAGCCTTGGAGCTGGCACTCAAAGCTCTTCCCTCACAGTTTGACTTGGCTCATTATTATATTTCCGTTTTAATCCTGGTTGCTTGGGTAGAGTTTAGGAAGGAAAAGGCTTTGTGCCTATGCACCATTTCACCTGAAATTTTAAAACGTAAGAGCATGCATTCACACAGCTGTCTGAGCTTCCCAGGAATTGGATTTTCACTCTGGTGTTCATCCTCCAGGTGGCAGCAGTCCCTCTTACCAAAGAATGGCAATCTTGTTAGCTCCGGTTTTGCGTCTGTCTGCGTGTCTCTCCATGGTATGCATCCTAGTTCCAGCAGTGGAAGTAAACTCACAGTCCCAGACTCAAATCTTACAAAGTAAAAGGCTCACCTAAATCCTAATCTGAATAATTCTCAAACCTAGAAAATAGTCTCCCAAATCACTGTAACTGTGCGTGGTTGTCTGACGTGATGGAACTACTAGGTATTCAGAGAGAATGCATTTCCCCTCCTAAATAGCACGGTTGGACTACATTTCCCAGCCTGCCTCGGGCTAGATGTGATTACGTGACTGAATTTAGCTGGTGGCTTAGGAGTGGAATTAACTCTACAGAAACAAGTGTATGTATGCCTTCTGTCCCCTTTTCCTACTTCCACTATCTGGTTACAGACACTGAGCGCAGTCTCGATAGACTGGGAGCTAGAAGAGGGCGGTTGTCGAGGGCCGAAGCCCATGGAACTGCCGGGAGAAGCCGGTGCTCTCAGTGGAGAAGTTACAAAAGGTTCCGATGATCTTGATCCCACGTGGTGAGAGACCAGCCCGTAGTTCGGGTCGGGGGCCACCTGTACTGTTTTCACCAGCCTAATGGGATAATAATCCCTTAGGTGTTTTCAAACAGTCCGGTTCCATATCCACTCGGAACGCCTTCCGCCTTGGTGGGGTGTGTCCCGGTCCAGGAATAACCATACCAAGTAGGGAACAGAGAAACACCAGAGCGGCGTGAAGAGGAGGAAGAGGAGGAGAAGGGGAAAGAAAGGGCCCATGAAAAGGAAAGTGAGCACGTACTGGTAGACGCTCAGTACTTCTAGCCGCTGTGTCTGCAGGGTTTTCATGCTGCGGGAGGGCGGCGGGGCTGTGGAGACTCCCAGTCGCTCCCCTTCTGCCAGCAGGGCTCCAGGGCCCGGAGAACAAACGACCAAGGTTTCGATATGAGCCCGGGAAGCCTTTCTTGTCTGAGCGGCCAAGGCCTTGGGGCCCCCTGGGATTGCTTCTAGGGGGCTTTGTGAATGAGGAGACCCGTGGATCCGGAGCCCCAGAGGTCGCTTCTTCTCACCAAGTTTCTCATTTCAACACCTTCCAGTTCTCAGAGGTATCGCTTTGACTACACTTTGTCAGTCATACTCCTGCGTGCACTTGAAAGTGAATTGAAACTGGTTAAAGACAAATAGTGTATGATATTACTTATATGTGGAACCTAAAAAATACAACAAGCTAGCGAATAAAACAAAACAGAAGCAGACTCACAGATATAGAGAACAAATTAGTGGTTGGGGGGGACAATATAGGGGTGGAAGAGTGGGAGGTACAAACTATTAGATGTAAGATAGGCTCAAGGATGTATTGTACAACATAGGGAATAGAGCCAATATTTTGTAATAACTGTAAATGGAAAATAACCCTTAAAATGGTATTAACATTTTTAAATTTTAAAAAATTTACATAGAAATAAAAGATCCCAATATCGCAAAGGCACTAGAAGAATAGGTAGGAAGGACTTGCTCTATCAGCTATGATGATACTGCTATTTCTACTGCAATTAAGACACTGATATTGTCACAAGAATTAGAAAATAGATCAAAAAAAATAAAAGTCCAGGGGAAAAAAACCAAACAAACTGGTTTTACTAACCGTCAGGGCTAACCATGGATGGCTCTCTCCAGCTATTAGATTACGGTCTAGTAGGTGCAGCTGTTCAGTAACAATTTCAGAAAAGCTCCCTGGTGGACAGCAGGAAATCCTAAAAGCAGAGTTAAATTTCACTCTTGACTTTGGTAAGGCTAGTAAACCATTTAAATGAATATTTTATCTTTTTTATAAGGACTGTGATCATTATAGCAGGATTTCATGGTCAACAAAACAGGTTCTAGATTTTCAATGATCATTTCATAGCTCATGTCTTCCCATCCTATGTGAGCACATGAATTTGTATACAATTTATTGCTCAGATCCTTTGAGGCCTACCTAATTCATGCCCCAATGCACATAATCTTAAAGTCAGGGAATGGAGGAATATTTTTTTCTAACCAAGAAGAGCTTTTCTTCTTTGTTGTCCATGCTAGATTTACTTGCCAAATGACTAACAGCTCTTTGCTGTTCTGAACAAAAACAGAACAGATTATAAATAGATATTAATGAGATACATTTTTAACATTCTTATTTTCCCAATGCTATACAGTGGAGATCTAGCTTACTGCGTGAATCTAAATTATATGAATTCAACTACATGTACTTGACAAAATAAGAAAATTGATTACAACTATATACATATAATATATCTTACTGATGTCTTAAAGGATTTTAAAGAGGAATTTGGATTAACCTCAGTTTTGGTCTTGTATATTAGAACTTAACTTTCATGTATGGAACAATTCTACTATACCTAATTTTTTGAAATACGATTGCTGAAAGAAAACTGAAGCTTGACAGCTTTCTGTAAGGTATAAACTAACTTGGATAATATATATATTTTTAAGTTTGCATGTGATAACTGTTGTTAGCTTTACAGTCTTTACAAGATAATTTTAGATTTACTGAAAATAAAGTCTTTTAGCTGTCTTAAAGGTTAAATACTTATTCCCTAAACAACTATGGACTTATTTCAGATGAATCATCCTTTTTCCCCAAACTGTGAGAACATTTTCTTTTGTTGCTTAGAGAAATTTCCAGCCAACAGTCACTGTTTTCATTTTTGTCTTTTCAAATGTTTTTTGATTAATGCTTGATTTCATGATACAGTACTTAATTTTTGAGATACTATTCTCATTCTATCGCTAGTATATTTTAAACCAATATTTTCAATTCAAGGAGCAATCACCAACTACTTTTCTGTGAATCACTTTGCTTGGGGAAAAAGAGAGGAGATAACCCCATCTCTGGCATTATACTAAATAACTGTTGCAGGGGAACAAAATTTGTTGTTGCCCTACAACAATTAATAATAATTAATTGTCATTAATTAATATTAATAACAATTAATCATTTCAAACTGAAAACAGTCAATGTCCAAAAAAACCTTTGACCTTCCCCTTAACTGCCTAGAAGAATGTAGATACGGGACCAGAAGGGTGGTATCACCATAGATATCACTACAGTGTGAATTAGGTGTGTAGACAAGGAGGAACCTAGCACACAGAGTCTGTTTGTTAAAATTCCTTTCTGTGGGCTTCCCTGGTGGCGCAGTGGTTGGGAATCTGCCTGCCAATGCAGGAGATGCGGGTTCGAGCCCTGGTCTGGGAAGATCCCACATGCCGCGGAGCAACTGGGCCCGTGAGCCACAATTACTGAGCCTGCGCGTCTGGAGCCTGTGCTCCGCAACAAGAGAGGCTGCGATAGTGAGAGGTCCGCGCACCGCGATGAAGAGTGGCCCCCGCTTGCCACAACTAGAGAAAGCCCTCGCACAGAAACAAAGACCCAACACAGCCATAAATAAATTAATTAATTTAAAAAAAAAAAAAAAAAAGAAAGCTGTAAAAATACACAAAAAAAAAAAAAAAAAAAATTCCTTTCTGTGTCCCATTGTCTCTGCATTGCCCAGCAAACATTTGTTTACCAAACATTTGCTTTTTCATTTGCACATGAATTGCCTTCCTCCCCTTGAAGTCCCAAACCACTACCTGCAACATCCTCTTTTGTTTTTAGCTGAAGATGGTATTTAAAGTGAGGGTTTCAGCCAGTTGGAAGAGTTACTTCAGTTTCCCTGGGTCCCTCCCTTGTATATATGTTATTAAATGATTGTTTGATTTCCTCGTATTAATCTGTCTCATGTCAATTTAATTCTTAGACCAGCCAGAAGAACCTAGAGGGGGGGTAGAGGAAAATTCTTCCTCCCTAACACTGATGCATGAAATGTGTGGAATATATACTAAAATGAGTTTTACAAGAAACATGATGTCCTAGTCAGCTTGGGCTGCTATAACAAAATACCATCAATTCGATGATGTTTCAACAATAGAAATTTGTTTCTCATAGTACTTGAGGTTGGAAGCCCCAGATTATGGTGCCAGCTTGGTCAAGTTCTGGTGAGGATCCTCTTCTGGGTTGCAGATGGCTGACTTCTCATTGTATCCTCACATGGCTGAAAAAGGGGCAAGCTGCGTTCTCTGGCCTCTTCTTATAAGGACACTAATCCCATTCATGTGGGCCTCACCCTCATAACTTAATTACCTCCAAATACCATCACATTGGGGGTTAGATTTCAACATATTGATTTGGGGGGGGGACACAAACATTCAGTCCCTAACATATGAGAGATGAGTTTTCAAGAATAGTTAATCCCAGCCATGGAAATATGTGGAAAGACTTTGGGGAGGAGGGCGTATTTGAATCGGACAGTAAAGAGTAAAAGTGAGTGTGGATTTCTCAAGTCATAAAATCTGGTGTATAAAAATGGAACGTTTTTTTCCCCCAAAACTGAACTTTTATCTCAAGCCCCCCCTTTCTGCCTGATTTCAGAAAATTTAATCTAGACACTTCCAGATAAACTCAGACAAATGTAGAGAGTTCTTATGAATTTCCATTGCAATTCAGTCAAACACAGCTTGTCAAGGTGTAGTCCATGGACTTTTTTTTCTGTGGGAAATGCAGACTCTTGGCCCCAACCCCAGATCTTCTGAATCAGAATCAAGATTTTATCAGTAGTCCCTAAATCAGAATCAGCAGTTTAACAAGATTCTCAGGTGATTTGTATGCACATTAAAATTTGAGAAATCCTGAAATACAGTGTTTGTCTCTCCCTTCCTATTATGTGCATTGTCAGAGTCAGCTGCTGAATGTTCTGTAGGCAGCCAACCAGCCTGCCTCCTCAGATGGTTGAGCCCCCCCATTGTGGTCAACCTCAGTTGAGATGAAAGCTGATCTCCATCTGAGCTCTGGCCTAACTTTCCTCTTCTTTCATGGTTTTCCCTTGTCCTAGTGGCAAGGCCTTTAAGGATCTTCTACATCCTCTCTTTCTACTGATCTCACATTTCTCTGGCTTTTGGAAAATTCCTCCATTTTCCAAGAGTCTTTCTGGCTAGCGTGATCTTTGTGGAATCCCATTAGCCCAGGCATCTGATGTTCAGGTAGTCAATTACCACAGGTGCAGTGGCTTTCTTGTGGTTGGGGGGTATGCTGTACAGGTTGTGTTTGACTATACATTGCTGAGTTCATAACAGACAATAAATACTGAGTAGAAGTAAAATGTAAAAGGTGCTGAGTGTAGAGTCACAAATTCTTCAAGTTTCTTTATTGATTCAGACTCCACTGATTTAGAATACATGATAGTCCAGGAAAGGTTTGGGATGATGATTATTTATCTGAAAGATGCCCTTACTCATAAAGTTCTTTCTAACATCAAGATCGTCCATCCATCCTCCTAACGAACATTTATTGAGTAACCAATATGTCAGATTGGACTAAGAATTAGGATTGAAAAGATTATAGTCCCCACTTCAAGGAAATTAGGAGGAGATATATAACATTAATTATGCATAAGGGAAATAATGGGAGCAGGCTGTAGGCCATATTTTAACCCATCAGTGGTCGGGGAGAGAAATAGAGGCAAACTTGTTAAACTAATACAAAGAATGTTAGGCATATATTAGTAAGAATATTGCTTTCATACAGTTTTCAAATTACACATATTGTACTATGTTTGATAATTCATATCTATTAGTGAAAAGCAATTCCTTTATTAGTCAATGAGAACTTTATTAGTCAGTACAAACTTGACCATTAATTTCATAACTCTACATATGTGAAAGTAATGAAACTATTTGAAATACCTAATTCAGAGTTTTTCTTATTTCAAATTGGGTCTTGCAAATGGGCAGGCTTTTATTGCTTATGCAGTAAAATGACATGGAGAATAAAAAGGCATAGAGAAGACAATCAGATGCTAAAACAGCACCTGAATTCTCTTACTTAAGAGTAAAAGGCTATCAATGAAGTGCTTTTCTTTTCTAGAATAAGAATATCCATAAAAATAATATCCTCAAACTAAATATAATCTTACTATATGATCCTGCAATGACACTAGTAGATATTTACCTACTTGTGTTGAAGACCTATGAGCACACAAAAACAACTATGCTACATCTATACGATAAAATATTATTTGGCAACAAAAAGATATGAATTACTTAGCCACAACAAGACATGGAGGAATCTTAAATGCATATTGCTAAGTGAAAGAAGACAATTTGAAAAGATTATATACTGTAGGATTCCAACTATATGACATCCTGGAAAAGGCAAAACTATAGAGATAGCAGTAAAAAAAATCAGTGGTTTCCAGGGGTTTGGGGAGGGAGGGGATTTTTAGAGCAATGAAACTATTCTCATAATACTGTAATGGTGCATACATGACATCGTGTATTTATCAAAACCTACAGAACCTTGCAACACCAAGAATGAACTGTGATGTATGCACTTTTTTTTTTAAATTTGGGAGGTCAGGGTATATCATGAAAAAATGCAGACTAATGCAGATTCAAGAGAATCTAACTGTATTACAAATGTATGAAACAACCTCACTGAAGGAATTGGGGGGAAAGTTGCTGACTTAAAGAACTTTGGAAATGAATGCAGTCTGTAAGATGAAGGGCAAGAGGAACTGCACATGGTACCGTATTCTGGTTGATAAAGCTGTTCCCTTTGGGAGAATCAGAATTGTGATACTGTTCTACGTGTATACTGGACTTGAACAGTTTAATGAGTTGATGACAGATGAGGGAGCCAGGTTTCTTACCCTTGAAGTGGGAATTTACAAATCAGCAGGGGTAGGAGGCTAGAATGACCCATGTAATGGATTAGAGTTGGAGACATCAGTAAGAACTCATGTTTAGCTTAATGTAGATGCAGGTGATAGAAATATACACCTATGTATATACATAGGTGTTTTAGTCTGCTGTGGCTGTGTAACAATGACCACAACCGGGTTGCTTAAAGCAAGCAAAATTCTGGGCTCCAGAAGTCTAAAATCAACGTGTCAGCAGGGCTGCTCTCTTTCTGGAGGCTCTAGGGGAGAGTCTGTTCCTTGCCTCTTCCAGCTTCTGGTGGCTTCCCGTGTTCCTTGGCTTGTGGCTGCATCAGTCCAATCTCACCTCCATGATCACATCGCCTCCTCCTCTTTGTATGTCTCTCCTCTCTGTGTCTCTTACATAAGGATACACGTGATGACATTTAGGGCCCACGCAGATAATCCAGGATTATCTCCACATCACAAGACCCTTAATCACAATTGCAAAGATCATTTCCCCAAATAATGTACATTCACAGGTTCAAGGGATTTAAGGCAAATATCTTTTTATGGGAAGGGGGAGCATTTTTGGCCTACCACACACAGATTAGTATTTACACACATATAATATTTCTTGTCTCTGTCAGCTGAGAGGGCCTAAGCAAACAACACCTGGTAGCAACAAGTATATTCATTGCCCAAACTTCGGTTTCCAATACCCTTATCCAGTAGAATTAACGGGCTCTTTGGAACCATGGCTGATTCTAGGACTGGGGTAGGATATATAAAAGCCTGGGACATATTGTAGCACCAGAAAGTAAGGAGGTTCTTAAAAACAACAAGACATTTATGGGAGTATTTAAAAGTGGCAAAGGAGACAACTGAAAGAGTTCTCGATGGCCAAAGCTGGAAAAATTTGAGCAAGAAAATAAAGTAATATTGAATTATAACCCAAAGTATAAAATAACTATCCATGAGTTCATATTGATATAAATAAACGATCGAGTAAATTAATAAGCAGGGACAAATCTCCTATGAAGAAAAATTCCAAATAATTTGTGTAGATACTACACCCTAAAGGAGGAGAATGTGACGACTCATCCCGTAAATGCGGGCTGTGCAGAGTGACTTCTTTCCAAAGAGTGCAGTAGCAGTATGGAAAAGGGGAAAAAGAGGGTTGTTCTACGCTGGAGAAACCTGACAAATACTGCTTCGACTAGGTGGTGAGGCCAGCACCAATGATTACAACTCACGATGATCATCCATACTGCTGAGATGATGTGATGAAAATGACACTTCCCCTCTGTAGTCTTCTTCCCAGAACCCAGAACCCTCGTTATCATGATAAAAACATCAGGCAAATTCAAATTGAGGGACGTTCTACAAAACACTTCACCAGTACTCCTCAAAACGTTGAGGTCTTCGAAAACAAGGAAAGTCTGAGAAGCTGTCACAGCCAGGAGGCGCCTAAGGAGGCATGACAATTAGACGTAGTGTCTTAGATGAGATCCTGGAACAGAAAATGAACGTTAGGGAAAAACTAAAGAAATCTGAATAGAATATGGGCTTACGTTAATAATAATGAATCAATATTGGCTCACTAATTGTCACAAATGTACCACACCAATGTAAAATGTCACTAAATAGAAGTCGTGTGTGCAGAGGTCAGGGGTAATATATTGGTACTCTTCATACTATATGCTCAATTTTTTCTGTAAATCTAAAACTGTCCCAAAATAAAGCCTGTTGATAATAATAATATCGCCAGAGCTATTTTACTATCTTCAGAGTCAGATTTGTTTTGTTTCTGTTTTACAGTGTAAAGAGCTGAGCTTCCTAAGCAGCCCACCCCAATGAGCAGAAGTATTATACCTGTAGGTGGGTTCTGGAGTGAGGTGCAGATCCCACCTCCCTCAGTGATCTTTGAGGATGTGATGAGTTTCACTTTAGTTGCCTTGTGGGCATAATAACAACATGTCTCGTAATTTCATGGAGGTAATAATAATATTGTACCTTTTCCCCTAGAATTGTTGTGAGGTTTAAATGAGATAGTAAGATAGTATCTTGGTGGTAAAGTCCATGAGGCAAGGGATCTTCTCTTTTATGACACATCAGTGTATCCTTCACCCTTATTCTGCCTGGTACAGGGCTTGGTTAAGCTTTCTGTAAAGATCCAGGTGGAAAACATCTTAAGCTTTGAGACCTATAGCGTCTCTGCTGCAGTAACTTAACTCTGCTGTTGCAGCATATAAGCAGACTTAGGCAATATGTAAATGAATGGGTGTGGTAAAGTTCCAATTAAACTTTATTTATGGATGCTGAGATTTAAATTTCATATATAGTTTTTTTTTTTTTTCATATATAGTTTTCATGTGCCACAAAATATTACTCTTCCCTTGATTCTTTTCCCCAATCATTTCAAAATATATAGCCATTCTTAGGCAGGATCTGAAGCTCACTCCAGACCCCGTGCACGTCTACTTCTACACATCAAAGTCAGCTAGCCAGAAAGTTAAGCTCTTTAAACTGCCACAGAAGAAAAAGAACTGAACAGATTATGGAGAAACTGAAATAGTAATGAGGATAGTATTTTTTAAGATTCTAAATCCAGACAGTGATCTAGACTTAGCCTACAGGCCATAGCTTGTTGATTCCTGGTCTAGTACAAGGTTAGTATTCACTAAAAGTGAATGTTTATAAAATCATGCACTCTAGATTGATAATTTCAATTGTATATTTGCATTGACCTTTTTAAAAACACCAAAACAATACCTTCCTATCTACAGACCCTAAATCTCGCAATGACACACCTTTGCACCCTTAACTTTCTGAAGGGTTGACAACATGGAAAATAAGAAAAAATTATTTTGCCTTTTCTTTGGTTTCTGTCCTAATTATGAGGTTTGGGGAATAAGACATGAAGTAAAAAATTATTTAGTGAGTTCACTTTTTAACTACATCCTTCATGAAACTGTTTCAACCAACTTTGTTTTAACTGAGATTTTTTTTAAAAAAATTAATGAATTTATTAGTTTATTTATTTTTGGCTGCACTGGGTCTTCGTTGCTGCTCAGGCTTTCTCTAGTTGCGGCGAGCGGGGGCTACTCTTCGTGGCGGTGCGTGTGCTTCTCACTGAGGTGGCCTCTCGTTGCAGAGCACGGGCTCTAGAGTGCAGGCTCAGTAGTTGTGGCGCACAGGCTTAGTTGCTCCGCGGCATGTGGGATCTTCCCGGACCAGGGCTCGAACCCGTGTCCCCTGCATTAGCAGGCGGATTTTTAACCACTGCACCACCAGGGAAGTTCCTCAGCTTTATTTTAGAGAAGTTTCTCTGGAGACTGTGGTCTAAAACCACAGAGAGAAAACAGCTGCTGCTATGTGGAAATGTTATGTAAGTCTTTTCGATAGCATGGTTAGTTTGTTTTTTCCTAAGTTCACAGTGGGAACATTCTGAGTTGGAGGGAGCCACTGTGTTACCTTATTGCTAATACCCTGCACAGAAATGTTGAAAACCCATACGTATGCTTTTACAGAACCATGGGTATGATCCTAAAGTCACAAAGTGGTTTTTCCACAATCAATCTGGAGAAAAATAAAGAAGTAGTGGCATTTAAAAATATTCCCAAACTCTGGTTCAAAGTCTTACATTTGATGAAGCTTCCTAGAAAATAAATTCTATGTGAAGCAGGACTGCTTTCAATGAACAAAAATTCTGGGAGGTTGTTGGAATTGCTTTTTAAAATCCACTTGAGGGACTTCCCTGGTGGCGCAGTGGTTAAGAATCTGCTTGCCAAGGCAGGGGACACGGGTTCAAGCCCTGGTCCGGGAAGATCCCACATGCCGCGGAGTGACTAAGCCTGTGCACCACAAGTACTGAGCCTGTGCTCTAGAGCACACGAGCCACAACTGCTGAGCCCACGTGCCTAGAGCCCGTGCTCCACAACAAGAGAAGCCACACACCGCAGCCAAGAGTAGCCCCCACTTGCCGCAACTAGAGAAAGCTCGGGCGCAGCAACAAAGACCTAACGCAGCCAAACATAAATAAAGTTAAATTAAAAACAAATCCACTTGATTCCTAGCTTCTGGAGTCAGGCACTGGGCCTTCCTTGTCTTTTTGGTTGTATCTCCACTGTACCTAGCGACCACCTTCCAAATTGTATGTGCTGCATTGTGGAAGTGAATTACAATTTGTTATTCATTTGATATAGCTGTTGGAGTGGAACCAAGAGAGGGGCCTGAGTCAAATAACACTTGGAAAAAAGGTTTGTTAACCTACGGTACATCATTTTTCAGAGAGCTCATTCTGATATGCTGGCATGCATACCTCTATGTGATGACTTGGATCCAAAAAGTACAAATTGCCTAAGTCTTTATAATTTTCAGGAGAGGAGAATGTGTGTCTTTTAGGAGCACATCGCACTAGAGAGTAGGTCCATAAAGAGACTTAATGGTACATTGTCTTCTGGAAGCCCTTTACACATGCAATCATGGATCAAAGAAGACTTCTGTAAACTGAAGTTCAAGGCAAATGTAATTAACAAAATTACTCTAATTACCCAATGAAATGATTTATTTAAAATTGCTTAGTGAAGTGATTTAGAAGTAACAATGAAATGGCAGGACAAATCATTAAATTAAAAAAATAGTTTACCTGTGAGCTGAGGTCAGAGAAAAAAGTTAGATTTTTTCAAATACATTTTGTTCATATATTTGATTTTGGAACAATGTAAATGTTTCCACACAATCATAATATAAAATTAAGTGTAAAAATTAAAATAGAAACAAATAAACTAAAAAAGAGATCCAGTTATTAGTATTAACTACAGACAGAGACATTAATCCAAATGTCTTTAAAATACAGTAATTTGATTGCACATACCTAAAGTATATACCCTAGGGACAAAAAGAACTATTAACATAATCCTAAACTGTTTTCAATAGTCATATTGTTGGAGGTTGTTGTAGACATGCAGAAGTGCTGCCCAGATTCCCCTTGAGAGCAGGGAGTATGGTCAGTGGCCAGCCTTGGGCTATCAACTCCTTCGGGGTTAACCTCAAGTTCAGAGCCGCCCTGCCTGGTGCATGCCCTTCCTGGTGCAGTCCACATCTGGTGACCAAGCAGGACAGGAATATAAAGTTCTGGCAAGTTCAGTCCAGTATGAGACATATGTGATGGGCATTATCCATCCCGTATTTCCTGTGGATTAGCCAAGGTTTGGAGGGACTTGATCACATCATGTCACATTGATCTGGCTTCTGACCAATTCTGTTTCCTCCCCCTTCCTTTCTCATGTTGTATCCTAAACTCCATCTCAGTATCTGCTTCCAGAAAACCCAACCTGTGACAGAGGTAACATTAGTCCAGTTGGCCCTTAGTATCTACAGGTTTTGCATTCGTGGCTTCAACTGCAGTTAGTTGAATCTGCAGATGCAAACCCTGCGGTTATGGAGGACCAACTGTATTCATTGCACTATGTCATTTTATATAAGGGATATAAGTATCTGTGGATTTTGGCATCCATGGGGGCTCCTGGAACCAATCCAGTCCCTCAGGGATACCGAGGGACGACTGTACTATTGTTCTGAGACCTTTCATCAGAAAATCTACAAACAGCAAATGCTGGAGAGGGTGTGGAGAAAAGGGAACCCTCTTGCACTCTTGGTGGGAATGTGAATTGGTACAGCCACTGTGGAGAACAGTATGGAGGTTCCTTAAAAAACTACAAATAGAACTACCATATGACCCAGCAATCCCACTACTGGGCATATACCCAGAGAAAACCATAATTCAAAAAGACATATGCACCCCAATGTTCATTGCAGCACTATTTACAATAGCCAGGTCATGGAAGCAACCTAAATGCCCATCGACAGATGAATGGATAAAGAAGATGTGGTACATATATTCAATGGAATACTACTCAGCCATAAAAAGGAACGAAATTGGGTCATTTTTTGAGACGTGGAGGGATCTAGAGACTGTCATACAGAGTGAAGTAAGTCAGAAAGAGAAAAACAAATATCATATATTAACGCATATATGTGGAATCTAGAAAAATGGTACAGATGAACCAGTTTGCAGGGCAGAAATAGAGACATAGATATAGAGAACAAACGTATGGACACCAAGGGGGGAAAGCGGCAGGGTGGTGGTGGTGGTGGTGGTGGGATGAATTGGGCGATTGGGATTGACATGTAAACACTGATGTGTATAAAATGGATGACTAATAAGGGCCTGCTGTATAAAATAATAAATAAAATTCAAAAAAAACATAGTTTTCTTTGATGAAGAATTTTTAAATTTTATTGTAATCTCATTTGTCTATTTTCACTTTTTTTTTGCTTTTAGTATAAAACTGTTATTTTTTAAAATTGATAGATTTATTTTGTTAATATTCTGTTAAGGAATACTCCGCACCTGTATTCATGTGTGAAACTGGCCTGTTATTTGCCTTTCTCGTATTTTCCCTTCCTGGTTTTGTATCAAAATTATACCAGCCTCATGGAATGAGTTGAATGGTGAAACAAGAATAAAGAAAGGAAAACACTAACTTGAAAAGATATATACAACCCTATGCACATATCTTTGCAGTATTATTTACAATAGCCAAGATATAGAAACCTAATTGTCTGTTGATAGATGAAAGGATAAAGAAGATATTGGTGTATATATACAATAGAATGTTATTCAGCCATAAGAAAAGAAACCTTGCCATTTGCAAGAACACGGATGGACCTGGAGTTTATGATGCTAAGTGAAATAAGTCAGATAGAGAAAGACAATTACCATATGATTTCACATATATGTGGAATCCAAAAAACAAAACAAACAATACAAAACCAGACTCATAGAGAACAAACATCTGGCTCAGTGGTTGCCAGATGGGAGGGTGTTGGGGGGGCAGCCAAAACAGGTGAAAAGGATTAAGAGGTACAAACTTTGAGTTATAAAAATATTAAATCACAGAGACGCAATGTACAGCACAGGGAATATATTCAATAACACTGTATTAAGTTTGTATGGTCTCAGGTGGTAATTAGACATCGATTTGACCATTTCAAAATGTATGTAAGTATCAAATCACTATGATGTACACTTGAAACTGATATGATATTGTATGTCAATTACACTTCAATAAAAAATACTCATACATAAAGACAACATTAGGAAGATGAGGGCAGTAATAAGTGTCAACTGGGAAAAATGAAGAGGGATATATACCTATTACAAGGAGAAAAAAACATAAGAAGGAAGTGCAGTAGTACTGACACTTGATTTGAAGGTTTCTGTTATATTTGACTTCCTCTTTTCTGTGGTCTATTTTCTTTATTCTCTCAAGAGAATCTTCTCTTATATTTGTCCTAGTTGTTCTCCATTTGACCATACAGATCAATTCTCTTGCCTTTCTCCATGTTCCTGGAGGCTACCTCTAGGGATCGTGTCACCCAGGCTCCTTTATAGACTGACTTCTGGTTAGGTTTTGCCAGGGTTGCAAGGAGGAAGTAGAGGTCAGGGTATTAATTCCACCATTTCTTCCCTCCTGGGGCACTGTTGTTTTGACAGTGGCAACTTTCCTCCACAGTTCTAGCTCTTGTACCACAGCCCTTCCTCCCTAGTTCTGCTCTCCCTAAGCTTTAATGACAGTATTTCCTTCCCTTATCCCCTTCAGCCCTAGGCATGGTAATGGATTCCCACTGTTGCAAGCTCTAGATGCCCCCAATTTCTCTTGCGTGGTCCTTTCACGAAGGGACTCTTTAAATAATCCCTTCATTAAAGTCTCCTCAGTTAAAATATCTGGACCTAATTTCCTGCCAGTACCTGAATGAATACAGCTTACCTTAGTTACATACTATTTTCAACACTAGAATTTTCTTCGGTAGTGTAATTTACACTACTCAGAGTTGGAGCTGAATAAATTATTTAAGTCAACAAATAATTTTTGAGCACTTACTATGTGCCAGGCACTGTGCCAATATCAGCTTATACAGTGGTGACTGAGACAGATAAGGTCTCCGCCCGCATGGAACATACAGTCTACTGGGGGAGTTAGACAATACAAGATCCTTTAAGTTGCAAATGATAGAAAAGCTGAACCCAAACTGACTCATGCAAAAAGGGGAATTTATTGGCTCATTAAAAAAAAAAAAATCCAGAAATTGGGCTTGCTACTGCGAATTAAAAATAATATCACCTGCGGTGTCAGTGAACAGAGGATGTTGCAGCTATCAAGCCATTACATTACAGCTGCCCCAACGGTGAGCCCTGAGGGAACTCAGGATATGAATGGAATGGCATCTAGCAGTCAGCCGCTGCCACCATCCCCCCACCCCACCCGACAGCGCACCCTGAGGAGACTCAGGATGAGAAACCACAGGGAGTTTGAAAAACAATAGATACGTGTATAACTGAATCTCTTACCTGTACACCTGAAATACTCTTGCATCTCCCCATACACAGAAAAGCGCGAAATTCCTTAACTTGAGATGTCTGGTTTTCTTTAATTAACAGTAATCTTTTATTTATTTATTTATTTTGATGTGGACCATTTTTAAAGTCTTTATTGAATTTGATATTGCTTCTGGTTTTTTTTTTTTTTTTTTAATGTTTTGGTTTTTTGGCTGTGAGGCATGTGGGATCTTAGCTCCCCGACCAGGGATCAAATCTGAACCCCCTGCATTGGCAGGCGAAGTCTTAAACACTGCACCACCAGGGAAGTCCCCCAACAGTAAAGTTTTGATGTTCTGACTACCTGGTCTTTGTTGCAAAAACTCCTGTGTATCCTGGCTCCTCCTTTACCTCTTCGGAGAAGTCTCTCAGAGTCTCTATGAGATGCTGTGTCCTGGGCCTAAGTCTTCAGTTTTGTCCACGGAATAAAACATAATTCTCAAATTTTAGATTGTGTATTTTTTCAGTTGACACTACCTATGAAGTTTTATCTAGGACCTCAAGCAATGTCACCAAAAGCTGTTTCTCTTACACCCCTGGTTCTGCTTTTCGTGTGTGGGCTCAGTCCTTAAACTAGTTCTCCCCTCAGTGCAGCAAATGTGTTACAACTGGGAGTCCTAGAATATATTTCATTGCTTCTCATTGGCTGATTGGGAACATGATGCTCTGATTGGCTCAGCAGGAGCCTCCTAGCCACTATTATTATTATTATTATTATTTGCTGCAAAAAGCTTTATTATTTCCATTTGGTCCAGGGCTTGGGTTAGGGCTCCAGGGTGGTTCAAAAGCAGCCTAGTGGCTGCAGAGAGAGAGGCTTCAGGCAGAAGCCCTGACACCAGAGGGGCTCCTCAAAGGCTGCTGGGCTCCAGAGGTTCCTAGTCATGCTTGAGGGTGAAACTTTCGAAGAGATACACGTCCAGCCCAGACTCGGGGCCCCCAGCCTGTGGAGGTTAGTCAGGTAGTTGCCATCTTCTTGATGAGTTTCACCTGCTCCTGTAGGAAGTGGCTCTCCAAGAAGTCACAGAGATGGGGGTCTACTCAGGCAGAACCCAACACATGTAGATCCAAAAGGGCCTGGGTCAGGTTTTTCTCCATGAGCACGGTGGCTTCCGTAGCTGCCTGGGTTTTACCCCACTCATCTTGGGATGGCTTCTGCAGGTCCTGGAAGAGGGTGAGGCCACTGCTGGTGTTGCATCTTCAAGAGACACTCAGCACCCTTGGGATTCTCCTCCACCAATTTGTGGGAAAAGTGGCCCACGACCTGCAGAGACACATCGTAGCCAAGGTCAAAATAGAAGCCCAGAGAGAGTTAGTATAAGCAGATAGGGTAGGGGGTCCCCAGAGAAAGAACCAATCATGGCTTTCTTGACATAAATAAGCCATTTCTGGCCTAAGCCATTTTGTGATCTAAGCCTGGCCACAATGCTAGCCCTTGAACAGATTTCAGTAATTAATGATCTTAAGAGAGGAAAAGAATGCAGAAACAAACGACTATTGTCAAGTAAGAGAAGTAACAATAGCAAAGATAATATACCAGTTGTAAAAACTCCCAGTTCTCTTTCAATGGTAAAGATTAACCTGAAGCTCTCAACCACCAGATCAACTGGAACCTAAGGGAGGATGATGTTAACCTTTTCTGGACCTCTGTGACTTCCATCAACTAAAGCTTGGAGTCTTTTGACCACCCAAGTCCCTTCATGAAAATGCATGTACCCTTAGCTTCCTCAATTTTACTGTTTAGGGAGACACTGCTCTGGGAAAGATCCCCAGTGTTCTCCTTACTTGCTGCAAGTAATAAATCCTTCCTTTTCTTGATCTTTGGTTTGGTTGTGTCAACTGAAAAAAATGGCACAATCTAAAAGTTGAGACTTTCAGCAGACTTTCTGAGGACTTAAGACCGGAAGACAGCCTCCCAGATAGCTCTGTGGGACTGCTCCAAAGAGGTAAGGGAGGAACCAGGATACAAAAGGGTTTTTGCAACAAAACCCAGGTAGTTGGAACATCAAAAGTTTACTGTTAATTAAAAAAAAAAACAACAGACATCTTGGGTTACTTTAGTGCTTTTTTATGTATGGGAAGATGCAAGAGTCTAAAAAAAAAACAGACATCTTGGGTTACTTTAGTGCTTTTTTATGTATGGGAAAATGCAAGAGTCTGGGCTCTTTGAAATCATTCCTTAACCGTCTAGGGCCTCCATACTGAATCAGATTCACAGTCGGGGCAGCTGCAGTGACTGAGGGATTGATGGCTGCAACATTCTTTGTTTACTGATACGGCGGGTGACGTTCTTCCACAGTTGTATCTTTTAACTCGACACCCACCAAGAGGCAAACCCAGTTTTTCGGGTAACAGTAGGTGTAGGAGGCCCGCAGATGCACGTAGACCGGGAGGTTGATGACAGCCTCTATCTCCGTGGAATAATTTTGACAAATCTGCGAGCTCATGGTTGATTGGCATTAAGGAGCTAAGCTCAGAAAATGATGTTGGCTGGTCCCCAAGACCGAGGAGAGCTAAGTGGTTGGTCCAAAGGTTGCAAGTGATAAATAGGTTGGAGGGTGGATGGGGGCTGGAAGAAGGGGCGTCTCTGGGTCTGTTCTGTCCAAACACTATTGAAGCAAGAGACACATCCACTAGACTGCGGAGCACACTGCTTCCTGGCCATTATTAGAACGAGGAGTGGACTCTACTTTTGAAGCCTAATAGCTGTCAATAGAGAAGTGGCTTTCCTAGAGGTAAACTGCAGTACTGTTTCCAGAAGAAAGAAGCCCCCCAAACATTAGATGCTCATGAACAAAGATAAACAATGATATATCCTGATAATTAAACTAAAGCTGATCAATATTGTTAGGCAAAATGCTTTAGTGGCAGCCTAATGAGCAAAGCCTCATGGGTGTTAACCTGCATTCGATTTGCACTGCACCTGTAGGGGTCAGTTCTCCTGCTTGTGGACAGCATCCCACTACTAATTCTGCCTCAGGGCTTTCTTGGCAGAATTTCTTTGGGAGCTTGCTCTGCCAGGTGCAGGGTAAACTGGAAGTATTCACCAGGGGCAACCGTTAACCAAAAACGGAGAGAAGTTGGTGGATAAAGGCCCCAGACTCCAACCATTTTAGAGAACAATTCTGACGCACATTCTACATGATGTAGCAGAGGGCTCCTAGGGGGAGGGAGCCCCAGTAGTCCATAACCGTACCCAGTCAATAAGTGGGTCCTTTATTGGATTTTCCTCCTTCCTTGTCTCATTCTTCTCCACTCTCTCTCTAAGGAATCCCTTCCTAAGTCCTAATCTCAGTCTCTGCCCAGGAGATATCAAAGTGAAACCCAGCGGAGACCCAAAGGCTGGACAGAGCTACCCATGCAGAGAGCAAGGGGAAAACTGTGGTTTTGAAAAGGAGAGTAGAACTACCCCATCAAATAGGAAAAACAGGTGAATTTTAGGCCACAGGGGAGAGCAATGAAAGATAAAAATGAACACGCATTTAATGAAGGTAAAACTGAATTGTTTCTACTGTTTTATATTAAGAAGCATTCTTAGAATTATTTCCATATTAATAAGCATAATTAATTTTGTAATGTGTATAATTATTAAATTGATTAGCTTTGTTCCCCCCATGTACTGCAAATATTTTGAAAGCAGGAATTTCTTGAAGCTGGTATCTCTAAATTAAATTAAACTCAGCAAATTTGCATTGAGTATATACCATATCCAAAGTACTTTGCTAAGTGCTGTAAGACAAATTGTCCTTGCTTAAGGGGCCCTCAGAGTCTAGTAGAGGCAACAGATATACGTATCTGGCAAGCTTGAGACTGACCAAGGGAGCTATGGGATTACAGGTATAATCCTAGTACTGTACCTTGTGGCTTCTTAGTAAAGGTCACGTATTTATTCATCTTTTACCGAGCATATACCTTATACCAGATCTGTATGAAGGACCGCCTTTTAATTATTATTGTTTATTATTCAGGTGCAAAAATATTAATGTGTCTCCAAAGGCCAACTCTTCTTACAACTACCGGCAAATTCTCTACCTTTGCTGTGAGCATCTTTCCTGTCTTTTTGAGACACTCCAAAGAAAACCCTCATCTGATCTTTTTCATGGCCTCCCAGGCATATTTCCTGAGGGTTTTGGAAGCTCTCCCTCTGGGAAATGCAAATGCCACATTTACAGATTCACAGAATGTTAGCTCTGAAAGGGATCTTAATGTTTTCTAGTGTTTTCCATAGAAATCTATATATATACTGCATACCAAAACGGATTGGGAGGTTTGCATCTGTAAGTGGCAGACTCAGGGGCTCCAGCTGTCCTAAAGGCCAAGGGGTTCAATACCTCTGCATGCTAGTGTGGCTAGACAGGGGCAAGCAGATGACTGTCAGCTTGCCTGTAAGCTGTTCCGGCCACATTTATGTTAGCTGGCACACTTGTTTGGAATAATACCTTAGAGATTGTTTAGTCCAGCCCTGCAGTTCGTGTGCTTTCCAGAACTTCAGTTTTAGAAAAGAGGGAACCAAGGCCCAGAGAGGTGGCATGGCTTACCCAAGGGCACACAGTGAATTGGAGTTTCTCCTCATAGCTCCATTTAGAGATGGCTCCTCTTCCGCAACTTAAGGTCCCTTCACAATGCTCTTATCCAATTTAGGGAGAAGGGAGCTTACGGTGGGAAGCCGGGGAGAGATGGGTGTAGGGAGCAGTAGTAAAGTTCAAGGAAAGCTACATGCAGAAACACAGGATGTGAGACAGAGCATTGCTTTGAGTTTCAGGGAGCGTATCCTGGATGCGTTTAGTGCTGAAGCAAGCGAATTATGATGATCTCCCAAAATAACTTTGCTTTAGAGCTAAAGATATCCAGCCAGGCTCAAGGTTGCACAAGCCTTTTCCCCACAGCTCTTCGCTAATTGAATTAAACCCTTCTTGGCAATAGGGGAGTCTCCCAAAAACTGAACAGAAGGATTGATTTTGCACATGTAATGACTTGGCTTTCCAGTTGCTTCAGGCTGCCTGCCTCAGCTCAAATTCCTCCTTTAGCTACTGTCTGCTTTCATCTTCCTGTAGTCATTAGTGATACCTGATCCCATTACACTCTGGGGGCCTTCCAGGCATACTCTGTTAACTAATACTCATGATTGCTGCTAATTCATAGAGGGAAGAGCTCTGTACCGGCTGGTACATCTTCATAGTGTTCTTATCCACTTTTCAATTTCAGATGCAATGCCAAGGAAACTGAAGGTACTTCCATTAGGAAAGGGAATACTGCATTTTGTTTTCCAGAATCATGTATGTGCTGGAATCAAAGCCAGCAAGAGAGGACAAGAAAAGTCACAGAATTATAGTCCGTCTTCGAGTAATTCACCTCCCATCACTGTGGACTTCTACTCACTTTCAAAGCTCACTGTGTTTTGCTCTGCCCAGAGTCCACACATAGCATTCTTCTAAGCTCTGAACCTTTCTCCCATTCCTTCATGGTAATCTGTCTTTCGTGGCCTATGTTCTTTTCATTAAACTCATAAATATCTAAAAATTATATTTCTAACTGCTAAGGCATCTCCTTCCTAAATTAAATATTTCATAGCTCTAAGTTCCTTTGGAGAATTAGAATTTGCCTCAAAGGAGTGACTCCCAGACTGAGAATTTCAGGGAACTTGATGAACCTGTAGTCGGAAATATTTGGGGTAGGCATTTATTTTAAGTTTTCTTTATTTCACATCAGCCAGGTTAGTGTGAATGACAAATGTTCCCTGCCATATCAGTAAACAAAGGATGTTGCAGCCGTCAAGCCATCGCATTACAGCCCCCCTGACTGTGAGCTCTGTGGGAACTCAGGATGGAGACAAACCGGCTGCCCACTGCCAAGCCCTGAGCCACTGCAGTCACCCCCAACTGTGCACCCTGAGGTGATTCAGGATGGAGAAAAGCAGAACACTGACCTCAGATAGCTGAGGTGCATATCAAAGGAATGATTTCATTGAGCCCAGACCCTTGCATCTTCCTATACATAGAAAAGCACTAAAGTCCTTAACTTGAGATATCTGGTTTTCTTTAATTAACAGTAATCTTTTGATGTTCTCACTACCTGGTCTTTGTTACAAAAGCTCCTATACATCCTGGCATCCCCCCTTGCCTCTTCAGAGCAGTCCATCAGAGAGATCTGAGAGTCCTGTCTCCCCGGTTTAAGTCGAATGTCTGTCGAATAAAACATAACTCTCAACTTTTAGGTTGTGCTTTTTTTTTTTTTCAGTCGACACTAGCTAACATTGCCTAGGAGGTGAATAGAAATATTTACAGCGTTTATGGTTCTGTGCAAGATGGTAATCTGCAAGAAACTAAATCAGGAGCGACCTTATCCTGGAAAGCAGAACTGGTCATGCAGGCCCTCAGTAAGAAACCAGAACATATGGATAATAACTAGTAAGAGAGACTAACTCAATTATTTGTTCAGGTCCAATTCTTCTGTGGCTGTATGAACACAGCATTTATTAAAAATTGTCCATTTCACTTCCAGGAATAAACAGAAGCATGATTCATAAGGGAGGAAAAGGCCTGTAAGGTATGAAATCATCACCAGGCCAAAGAGGTGGCTACAGTTTGTCAGAATCACTGCTGTCAATAAATAGTGAAACTTTCAGAATTTGGTTGCCCTCTGAATAAAACCAGAAAGAAAGAACACATGACAAGTAGATTTACCTTTGGCAGAAACAATCCAGAGATGGTTTGTAGATGTGTGACTATTAGAGATTCAGGAAACCTCTAAATTTTATATAGCTGACCTACATAAATCATCAAGACAAGGAATATTAGCAAAGAAAGCTATAGCCTACTAAACTGTGTTTTGCATGGAGCACACATATAGCAGTGCTCCATTGGAGTTGGCAGTACGGGTTTTACAGAATTGATTGTTAAATATTCAGGTAAATTCTGTTGGTCCCTTGAAATCAACCACAGTGGGAATGTTTATACCATAGTAATTGGCAGTTGCTATAGACCATGGATTTTTGTTTGCTAGTTTTGTTTAGTTTTCAGAGAGTTGGTTTACCAGTCCACCACTGTCCAGCACTGCTAGAAGCAAAGAGAGCCTATCTGTCAGGAAAATGTACATTCCCATCTCTCAGAGAGGCATGTGTTGTGTGGAACTGGGAAAACTCACCAGACATTTCCCAGAACCTGGATGGAGTATTCCTCCAAGTCTCCTTCCTTCAGGTCTGTGCTCAACTAAGCAACCTTCTGCTTATTTATTTGGTACCAGTAGATGAATTGGTGTCAGATGGTATTCCTTGAAGTCCTGGGGCTTCTAAGGAACTGTTCTGGAGGACATCTGGGGAAAGAGGAGAAGATCACACCAGGCTGAGCAGCCCTTTCCTCTGTCTTCAACGGGAGCAGCTTCATTTTCTCTGTTTTACATATTGGTCACACACACACACACACACACACACACACACACACACACACACACAACCCAAAACAAAACAGTTGCTTGGAGAAAGCATACCACTGCTAAAAAAAAACTTTCAAAAATAGTAGGCCAGAGATTTTGTTTGCCAGAAAAGCACATCCTTTATTAAAGTTAACAGTTTATTTTTCTGGGTATAACTTGGCCACTTGTGAGTTTAGTTAACTTCAATCAGCTTCCTATTAACTGATAAAGTTGCGATGCGCCGACCGAAAACTCAAATATCTTGACTTCCCATGTTGAAGACTAGACCCATCAGTGAGGAACTGCCCTTCTGAGATTTCGATCAGGGTGATCAGTACACTTTCCTCTCTGATAGCTCTCTCTTACGTGGAGCAACTGGGAAACTTGCTCTTTGCTACAAGGAAACTGGAAAATGTAGTCAGTCAGGTGAGCTGAGCTCAAGTCATGGGACGTTTCTATTAAAATGGTTCTTCTTTTAATTACAAAAGTGACCTGATGTCCCTTAAAATTTTTAGAAAATTAGGGCTTCCCTGGTGGCGCAGTGGTTGAGAGTCCGCCTGCCGATGCAGGGAACGCGGGTTCGTGCCCCGGTCCGGGAAGATCCCACATGCCGCGGGGCGGCTGGGCCCGTGAGCCGTGGCTGCTGAGCCTGCGTGTCCGGAGCCTGTGCTCCGCAACGGGAGAGGCCACAACAGTGATGAGGCCCGGGGACTGCAAAAAAAAAAAAAAAAAAAAAATTTTTAGAAAATTAGAAAAGCAAAAAGAAGAAAATGGAAATCACTTTATCCACCACCCAAAGACAGTCACTATTACTTCTGGCGTATAGTCTAGCCATTTATACAAACACACATGTTCATCCACATACACATGACTTTTTTTTTCTTCCACATGACTTTTTTTTTTAAGAGGAGGTTCTAAAGTTTGAGTTTGCAATGTAATGACATTTGACTGGTTCTCATCACAGTTTCTGTATCTGTAATACCTGGGTACAGGTTGATCTCTACACGAAAGGCCTTTTCTCTATATAAAATTCTAAGTAAAAGGTAATGTAAAAGGTTCAAATTAAAAAAAAAATCAAGTAGTTATTTTACTAGATACTACATGCCTACAGTATAATCTAAAAGCATAATATGGTGTTCAATAAACGTAAGTATCTCTGCCACAGTCTACCAGCTCTCCCCAGAGGCAACCACTGTTATCAGTTCCTTGTTTGTTTTTCAGAGACACTCTGAGCCTATGCAAGCATATGTGTAAAGTGTAACAGCTAATTTAAAGAGAAGATGTTTGGTTTATATATGGAAATAGAGCTCAAACATTTTCCTTCTATTAAAATATTCTTAAGAAGTCTTTCGTTGTTGTTTTGTTTTTATGCATTATTTTCCTTTATGGCTAGAGAAAGCTTCTCATCTATGGTCATTACTATTGTCATAATCATCAGCAAACATGAATTAAGTCCCGGTGTATGCAGGTTACTGTAAGAATACCTTCATTTAGAGAATGAACTATCCTGACTTTGGGGGTGAAGGTTGGGGGTTGGTAAGATGATAATTGCATAATAATGAGTCTTCCTCCAATACAGAAGTAAGAAACATATCTACATTTTCTGTCTGGAAAGTTCAAAAGAAAAAAACCCCAGCATAATCACATTTAGAATTGAGTAGGTTATGTGTGTTTAAGAAGTAGACAGAATAGTTTCCATTACTTATGCATAATCAACATGGAGGTGGTATTAGTTTTCTATTGCTGCTGTAACAAATTACCATAATCACAGTGACTTAGAATAACACACATGAATTATATTACAGTTCTATAGATTAGAAGTCCAATAGAGGTCTTACTGGGCTAAAATTAAAATTTTGACAGGGTGCATTCCTTTCTAGAGTCTGGGGAGATTCCCTTTCCTTTCCTTTTCCAGCTTCTGGAGGCCACTACATTTCTTGGCTTATGGCCTCCTCTCTCTACCTTCAAAGCCAGCAATGTTGCACCTGTCTGATCTGTCCTCTATAGTCACATCTTCCTCTGACCACAGCCAGGAAAGACTCTCTGCTTTTAAGGTCTCATGTGATTAGATTGGGCCCAGATAATTCAGAATAATCCAGATAATCCAGAATAATCTTCCTATCTTAAGGTCCTTGATTTAATAAAATCAAGGAGATTTTAAAAAGAGAAAAGTCTCTTTGCCATGTAAAGTAATATATTCAGGTTCTGGGGATTAGGATGTGGGTATCTTTGGGGAGGGGGCATGATTCTGCCTTCTACAGGGATCAAGAGAAATGAATTTCCAGAAAAATAAAGCATTCCTTCTATGCTGTTCTGTGTTGTGCAAGATTCTTGGAAAAATCCCCAAATGGAGCCTGAAATGGCTGGCTCTAGCCAAGTAGCAATTTTTCATTTCTCATAGAACAATATACTAGCATATCGTGACCATCATTCATAAGCAATGCAGGCCAGAGCCACTGAGTCTTTCCCTGTTTGATATTTTCAAGTCTCTTTGAGCAATATCCACTAATCCTTTGGTTAAAATCCCTCTTATTTATGAATCCTGTTTTCTTACTTTTTTGACACGCATTTGTTTATAAATAGTTAAGGCATAAGCCTGTCACTTTGAATTTTAAAGAATGCAAAAGGAAGTTGTAAAAGTATTTTTACCAGTGTCCCAGAATTAAAGCTCATTAAGTCTCGGTTTCTCAGGGAGGAATCACAGGTCTAGAGTCCTTTGGCAAATCAAAGATTCCCACCTAGAAGGAAGACTGAAAGCACTACAGATAATACCCAGATATTTGGGGGGACACTGTATATATGACCAGCTGTCTGAGGAAGAAAAAAATGAAACTTGGTTTACTGATGGGTCTGTAAATATGCTGGCACCATACAAAAGTAGACGGCTGCAGCATTACAGCTCACACAGGGGTGACCCTGAAGGACAACAGTGAAGGAAAATCCTTCCAATGGGCAGAATTTTGATCAATAGGTATGGATCTACGCTGCTTCTTGGGCAGTTGCCAATTGTTGGGCTGGTGAGTTAGGGACTTGGAAGAAATGGGATTGAGAGATTGGTGACAAGGAAGTTTGCAAAGGAGGTTATGTGGATGGACCTCTCTGAATGGGCACAAACCGTGAAAATATTTGTGCTCCACATGGAAGCCCACCTAAGGGCATCTACTGCAGGGAAGGTTAATTACCAGATGGACAAAATGATGCTCTCTGAGCTGTCAGTCACTTTTCCCAGCCACTGCAGTGTTTGCTCAGTGGACCCCTGAGCAAAGTGGCTGCAGTGCTTGGGATAGAGGCTATGCATGGGCTCAGCAACGTGGCTCATGCTTACTAAGGCTGACTTAGCTGACGCTACTTCTGAGTGCCTAACCTGCAAACAGTGAAGACCAACATTAAGTCCCAATCGGTGACTTCTCCAATGCATGGCACCCAGTAGCCAGCAGCTGGCACCCCTTCAGGCAGTTTCATAGTGGAGTATCTCGGTGGGATGCCTCCCCATGAATAGCTTTCCCCAGCATCCTAGATGATGGAGTTCTAGTAAGTTCCGAAGGACAGATTTCCAGCAAGTTCTGCCAGCACAGTACCACAGAGACTTTACCATCATCTCTGTGAGTCACTGCTGTGCTCTCTCCAAGATCTGGATCTTAAACCTGGGGACTGATACAGATAGAGAACAAAAAATTTGATTGATTATTGTCCTGGAATTTCCACCTCATTGTGATGAGAGGAATCAAAGTCCGGTCTAGCCCTAAGAGTATAAAGGTATGCCCACATTACACATATCTAAAAATAGGAAATAATGTTTCTTCAGTAATTCATAAAAAATTATTTCTTATTTTGAAGCTGAAGATAATTCTGCATGACTTCTCTTTGTAGTTAAAAAAAATCCAAATCTTTCATATTTGCATTAACTCTTGTTTTAAAAGGTGTTGTCCACAAAGTCGATTGTGATAGAAGAGAGTAATGTATAAATGAGACTTCCCAATGGTTGCCTTTGGTTTCAGGCTCATGCAGTCTATTGGTGCCCATGTTCCGTGGCTACTTTAAAGCCAGGAAAACAATAATTAACCTTTGTAGGGACCTTATGATTTACAACCTGCTTTTACATATACTATACGTTTTTTTAAAAAATTTATTTTTGGCTGCATTGGGTCTTCATTGCTGCATGCGGGCTTTCTCTAGTTGCGGCGAGCAGGGCTTACTCTTTGTTGCAGTGCGCAAACTTCTCATTGCGGTGGCTTCTCTTGTTGCGGAGCACGAGTTCCAGGCACGTGGGCTCAGTAGTTGTGGTGCACGGGCTTAGTTGCTCTGCCGCATGTGGGATCTCACCCGACCAGGGCTCGAACCCATGTCCCCTGCATTGACAGGTGGATTCTTAACCACTGCACCACCAGGGAAGCCTACATATACTATAACTTCTAATCTGCTCAACAACTTTCAATATTAGTTATGATAACTTAAATAATGTAACCTTTTTGTTAAAATCTCATATCTGTTTGTTTGTTTTGTTTTGTTTTGCGGTACGCGGGCCTCTCACTGTTGTGGCCTCTTCCGTTGCGGAGCACAGGCTCCGGATGTGCAGGCTCAACGGCCATGGTTCACGGGCCTAGCCGCTCCATGGCATGTGGGATCTTCCCGGACCGGGGAACGAACCCGTGTCCCCTGCATCGGCAGGTGGACTCTCAAACACTGCACCACCAGGGAAGCCCAAAATATCATATTTTTATTGCAGAAAGTTTAACAACCATTGAGAAATAAAAAGAATAAATTTTAAATGATCTATAATTCCATTATCAAGTGATAACTGTTGTTAAAACTTTAATGTTCCAGTCTTGTTTTTATACATATAAAGACATATGTTTTTATAAAAATGGAATCATGTTGCATGTAATCTGCTAACTTACAAAACAATGTATCATGAATATGTTTATGTGTCATTAAGTGTATTCCTCTTAAACCATGATCTTAATCCTTTTGTAATTGGACCTCTTTAAGAATCTAATGAAAGCTATACTCCCTAAGCCCCAAAAGAAGCAACTATGCAATTACACAATTAAAATTTATCAGTTAATAAATAGAGGAGGATCCAGGATTTATGGGATTTGAAGTTTATATGATTTTGGAGACCCTATTTTATTTTTTTGTTTTCAACTTTATTTTTTCTTAGGTTGCATGCTTACTTTTAAAACATTTAAATAATGCAAAATTTATAAAATGGCAGTGCCTACCCCAACCTGGCCCCAAGTAATTCTAGTAAGTAGAATGGTATTTTCCCTTCTAGAACCCTATTTATGAAACAATAAATGCATAATAATTTCTGTAGTATTGATTTTTAAAAAATACAAATTTCTTCATATAATCCATACCTTTCAACAATTTGCTTTTCTCATTTAACAATATATCAGACACTGAAGAATTTCTTAAATATGAGAAAGTGAATTTAATTTTGACTCCCCATTTCTAAATTTCAATCTAATTAATGATTAGCTGGTATGAAACTATTTCTTTAATGTTTTCAAATCAGTTAATTATTAGTCATTTGGAAATGCTAAACAGTTTTATTACATAGAAATAAAGAGTACTTTTAGTGTTTGTGATTTCTGTTAAAAATTTATTATTTTGGTTATTAAGAACAAAACAAAACAAAACGCTTGTCTAGATTGTAGGATTGAGAAACTGACATGAAAATGATGGGAAATTCCCTCCTTCTCACACTGTGGGGAGCACTCTAAAAGGAAAAACACAAAATTATATATAAATGTATTTATTTAGAATGAGAAATTACAATATCTTGCTGGAGGCTTTTTATTTTATTTTAATTTTTTTGCGGTACGTGGGCCTCTCACTGTCGTGGCCTCTCCCGTTGCGGAGCACAGGCTCTGGACGCGCAGGCTCAGCGGCCGTGGCTCACGGGCCCAGCCGCTCCGCGGCATGTGGGATCTTCCCGGACCGGGGCACGAACCTGTGTCCCCTGCATCGGCAGGCAGACCCTCAACCACTGCGCCACCAGGGAAGCCCCCTGAGGTGTTTTTTAAATGAGATCTGTTTAGGAATTTACCAGAAATGCTACGTAGATATCCTTCTTGATTGCAACTTGGCTTCCCCTTCATGCCTAGAAAATTCTTTAACTCTCAGCAATTCAGCACTCACGGGCGCCTGCACAAGTGGGGGGCTATGAGAGCTCTCTTCACTGCTCACTCCATTAGCCTCAAGGTAAATCCACAGCTGTTCATGAATGAAACCTTTTGGGCCCCAGGTTCAAAACTCCTTCTCTACCACATCATTTTTTTTTTTGCGGTACGCGGGCCTCTCACTGCTGTGGCCTCTCCCGCCGCGGAGCACAGGCTCCGGACGCGCAGGCCCAGCGGCCATGGCTCACGGGCCCAGCTGCTCGGCAGCACGCGGGATCCTCCCAGACCGGGGCACGAACCCGCGTCCCCTGCATCGGCAGGCGGACCCTCAACCACTGCGCCACCAGGGAAGCCCTACCACATCATTATTAAAATGTACAATAATATGTTTATCCAGGTGCCTTCTCTTGAACACTTAAGATGGTTTATAATACCACTCTGGGATAATCATTCTTTTAGCTAAATCTCTGCCACTTCCCTGGTTATTTCCTTAGGATAAATTTCGTTAAGTGGATCAAAGGGTATGTCAAATTTTCAAATGTTAGATTTGGCAGGAATATTTAAGTTCATTTCACAAATGAAGAAAGTGAGAGTATAGTGGTTTACAGATAATGGATCGTTAAACTCAAGTTTTTCTGACCCTGAATCATATATCATTTGATCTACCACCTGACCACTGGAAACCATTTGCCACTGTAAAAGGGTTTTGTCCCCAGAACCACACCATTGTGTGAAATGCTGGGGGTTGCTTCCCAGCCTTGTCATGTTTGTTTAGGTTCAGCTCAGGTTGTTCTTGCTGCACTTCTGCTCTGTTTTTTTATGGGAAACCTTTTAGTTTGACACATAACAGCTGTTAGGTATTTTGTTGAGCATTCTCATTTGTTTAACTCCTAAGAAGATTTCAGGAGGATTGCGTCTGGCACATAGGAGGTGCTCAATAAATTGATGATTGTTACAGCTCCAGAAGATTGGATATGTATCAGAAATTTCATGATTGAGCTTGTGCCTCTAACATTTATAGTTCCAGATGGAAATGACTGTAGACTTTGAGAGGACCACTATTATTCTAAACCTTATGGCTATAAAGGTTCGTGATAAAGTTTGAGGCATTTTGTATATTTCTCTAATAAAGGTATGGAGGTAAGGAAATCACCAAAAGAGGAGAAAGAGATAGTTGGGCTACAACGCTCACCTTTCTCTCCCAGTCTAGTCCAAAATTAAAATAATCTAACATTTATTGAATACTTACAAGGTATGGGCTAGACTGATTTGAAGAATCCCAGTTAAATGAATATCATTGTATGGTCAGACTCTGGTCTACATCATACAATTATTTACAACGATTTTTATGTATCATAAGAGGGTGTGCTGACAAAGCTGAGGGAACAACTTTGGGATTGGTTCCCATTTTGGTTTGATTGGTTCTGCATTTTACTTAGTTGTGTAGGTTGATCTACTGGGTCTGTGTCCGGACCATTGAACCACACTAACAATGCTTATTGAACCACACTAACAATGGTTTGTTAAAGTTGAATGCAAATTGTGCAAAAACACACATTCACATTTTTATCTATATTTCTACATTGCAGGTTAATTCATTTAGGAAGATGCTCTTTGAATAAAGTTTCATGTATATTACCTACATTTAATTTCTGTAAAGTGTTAAATATTTAGATAATTAGGTGTTCTCAGATAGTGCTTTTCAGCCTGGGTGGTTTGGGGTGGTAGTTGTTTTAAAATTATTTAAAATACTGTACCCTGCCTTTTGGTGCTCACAGTCAAGGAAACTGTGGCATTTATAAAATGGCAGTCTCTTGTTTATCGGAGTAAAGACATCTGCCAAGGGCAAACTGCAGAAAGCACACGTGCTGCACCTCCGGTTACCTTTTGAATGACCTTCACACCTGCTTAATTTCTTTTAAACTTGATAAGAAAACAAAACTAAAACCTCACAGCTCTCAATTTATTTCCCTAACTGGTTGTAATAATTCCTTAACAGCTACTATAAACAGCAGCAAACATGATCCATGCTCTTTAAAAAAAGTAAATGGCAGTATTCATTAAGAATATATTTATAGTGCGTTAACATGCAGTCAAAACAGAAGGGGGTGTATCAGTATTTTACCTTTATGACACATTACTTTGGCTCAGATAAAACATTCCGTCTCTGCCTTCAGTGGCCCATTTAGCATTACCATTTTTGTGACTATATGTACGCACATTACAAAAAAAAGCAAGAAATAAATCAGCATGCTGTTTTGTTCGCTGCAGCACTAGGTATCTGAATTACTGAGGCAGGGCCACAAAGCGGAATTTCGTTGTGTTCTGGGAGCCCAGCTGTGATAGCTGCTTGTCTTCACCTTCTTATTATGGACTCTCCTTGAGGTGAGGAAAAGGCTTTTTACCGCGGTCCCCAGGGTCCAGTGCCACCCCGGTACCAGGTGGGTCGGAGGTACCGGGGTGGCATGGTGCTGGTCCTGTGCTGCTGAAAGCCTCCTAAGAGCGGGGCGTAGGCTCCGCCTTAGTTCTGGGAACAGGTGTTGTCTCTAACTGGGAGCTTACAGGAAGGTGACCTGCGGGACACAGGCAGCCGCCCTAAGAACCATTTGGTTGGGTAGGCCGACAGCTGTAGAGGACCACGGCCGTCGTCGCGCACAAGCCCTTCTCCAGACTCTGGGCCCGGCCTTCCCGCCCCCAAACAACGGCGCGTGCGCCCCGCCCTCCCTCCTGCGCGCGCTCCCTCCTTTTTCCTCCCTCCCGCCCGGCGCGCGCTAGCCTGCTGGCCGAGGAGTGCGGTGGGCGGGGCGCCGCGCTGACGTTGCCCGGGATGCGGGCAGGGTCCGCCGCCGCCTCCTCTTCTGCCACCGGGGTTTGTATGAAAACACCCGGCGGCGGGCGGTGAGGCGTACGCCGGGCCCCCGGAGAGCATCGGCCCGCGCTGCCGACGCTGAGCCGGGTGCTGCACCTTTACCCAGTCCCTGCCAGCGCCCCATCCTGAGCCGGTGAGCGTCCTGCCGCCGTCAGCGCGACCGGGCCGGCAGCCCCTCGGCTGCGGTTAGCCCGCCCGCCACCCCTCCTATCTTCTCATCCGCGGCGTCCTGGGGGCTGGGGAGGCCGGGGAGGAGCGACCCCGGGCCCGCCCCGGTCTGCGTCCTGCGATCCCTCCGCCCCTTACCTGTCAGGTTGTGTAACCCGCGTCTTTCGGGGGGTGGACCGGGTCTTGAGAGGAACCCCTGATGGGTGGGGCCTTTGACCGGTTTCTGGAAAACGCCCCGCCCCCACCCATGGAGGCTCGGTCGTCCCCGCTCCAGTCCCCGCGGAGGGTGCTTGGCGCTGTCTCCGGGCAGAGACGGCCCCCTGCCCTGCTCTCCCTTTCTCTCGGCGGTGACCGCGCGAGTGGCTGCGGTACAGCGCGGAGCGGAGCCGAGGGGCGGCGGGCAGGGGCCGGGCGCGCACCCCGCCTCCCCAGCCTCCCCAGCTCCCAGCCCTTAGGTGCGCCGGGCTTCAGGGTGGGCTGTGGTGTGACGTCGGCGATGGCTGGGCTTGCTCCCTCTCAGTGGGTAGCTTGGCCTGAAGTGTGTTCTCTGCTTACAACTTGGCGCCCTGTGGGTTTGATTTGAACCTGAATCAGATCGCCCTAGATGACAGTGCAGAGTTTCCCTCCAGCCTTCCTTCCTGAGTTGCGGGTTCTTAATGCAAGTGTTCAGGGACTCCTGCAACCCAACGCAAAGGCTTGCTGGGCTCAATAGTTGTTTCCCTCCTGTGCCTTTAAGCCTCTTAAAGTACTAGTGCAGTTTTGAATTGGTTCCTTTCCTTTCCTGGGCATTTACTCATCACAGAATAGAGTTTTACACATCGTTGTGAATGTTGATAACTTAAAGCCCATTTCTCATTTTAAGATAGCTTCCTCAAGTGCTTGCAGGTCTAGCACTGCCGATGACCTAATATGTTGTAAGACTCAGTCGAAATTTTCTTTGGCAATATTCTGTGTGTTTTTTTTTTTTTCAGGTATTCAAAATTGTAGCAGTGTTTATGATGTACGACAGTTTGTAGGTAGAAGGGACTTTAATAGTCTTCTGGATCACTCATTTTCACTTACCATTTATGTTCTTGTTGGAATCTTTTTTTTTTTTTTGCGGTACGCGGGCCTCTCACTGTTGTGGCCTCTCCTGCTGCGGAGCAAAGGCTCCGGACGCACAGGCTCAGCGGCCATGGCTCACGGGCCCAGCCGCTCCGCGGCATGTGGGATCTTCCCGGACTGGGGCACGAACCCGTGTCCCCTGCATCGGCAGGTGGACTCTCAGCCACTGCGCCACCAGGGAAGCCCCCGTGTTGGAATCTTTATGTAAATCAGGTTATCTCTTTCTTTGTTAACCTCTGAATTCGTCTTATAAATTGTCTTTTTTTTTCTCTGAGAAAACCAGAAAGTGGTTTTTGTAATTGTATTGTGGAATGTTTTCAGTTCAGCAGGCCAAAAAAGTAGTAGTTTATTTAAGGCACTTTATATGGTACATATTTTAAAACGTGTGCCAAATGTTAAAATCAAACAAAACCCTGAAAGATCTGTAAGCATTTTCTTATGTAATTACTGTGAGATAGTTAGCAGTGCCTTATCCACTCCTTATTTCTCATCCTTAAGGATGAGTTGTAACATGACTTGTTCTGTTTCCCATTCCACTTTGCTTGAATTAATTTCTACAGTGAAGTTATAGGTTCATTTTTTAAAAAATTTATTTATTTTATTTTTGGCTGCATTGGGTCTTTGTTGCTGTGCGAGGGCTTTCTCTAGTTGCGGTGAGCAGGGGCTACTGTTCGTTGCAGTGCGAGGGCTTCTCATTGCGGTGGCTTCTCTTGTTGCAGAGCACGGGCTCTAGGCGCGGGCTTCAGTAGTTGTGGCAGATTCTTAACCACTGTGCCACCAGGGAAGCCCTAGGTTCATTTTTAATGACCTCAAAACTCTGCCTTGAATTGCTTCAACACATACTTAGAACTGCAGTCTCACTCTGAACACTGAAATGAAAAGTATAGACATAGAGCTACCCTTGTAATTAGCCACTTTGCAAAACATTTAAATGTATAGTGTAATCTGAACTTTTGTAAATGCAGTTTTTATAAAGCTTTTTTAGTTGACTTGAATTGAGGCATTATTCTCTTTGGAATAGTCTATCTAGATTCCTATATAATAACGGTTTTATTTTCAATTGTTGAAGTAAAAGAGGTCCAAGATGTGTGAAATCATCTAATTTGTATCATATTCTATATCTTGGACAAAAAAAAATCTCTTCCACAGTTTCACCTTCCAAAATCTACTTTTCTTGCTCGAAGCCCCTTAATACCTGGAAGTTGAACAGTGCATGGGTAGAAATGGATGACCTGTCAGAGGGCTCTCTGCAAATTGGGACCTTCTCTTAGGCAGTAGGTCTCAGTGTAAACAACAGAAATTGTCAACAGTGGACACTGAATTTAAACTTTATATATTATTGTTGGTTACTGTGCCCCTGTGTACTACAGTGTAGTGGCTAAGGGGCTGGCCCTCAGAGCCAGACAGGCTGCATTTGAATCCTGGCTTTGCTTTGAGCAAGTTATTTATCTTCTTTGTGCTTCAATTTTCTCAACTCCAAAAATGGAGATAATTATGGTGTATACTCTTAAGATGATCTTGAATATTAAATGAGTTAACACATCTAAAGTGCTTAGCCCACAATGCCTGGCACATAGTAAATGCTCAGTAAATATTGCTAGTGTTTTTCCTCAGTGCAAGGGATCTAGTAAGCCGAAAAGGGGCTTTGGGCTGATCGAGCACTGTTATTGCAGATTAATTCCACGATGACCCATTTGCTCTGCTGGGGCTAAGTGAGAGCTTAGTGTTACTGTCCTGGCTTGGAAGCATGTAATTTATTTAGTTTAGAACAGCTAGACCCTGAGCTGGGTGCCCTGAGATGCTGCCGGAGAGTGGCTGTAGTATCCCTGTTTGTCCCTTCTGACAGAACCTTGGATTGTCTCCCTCATGGTGGTGGTGGCTGCTATTTTAATCACCTGTTTTTGAGTTTGTGATTGCATGTTTCTTTGGCTGTCATGTGCAGCTATCAAAAATATTATCTATCAAACTATTAATGGATATATTTATGTGTTTATCTAATAACGATATTGCATGTATCCAGGATATATAAAATCACTTTCATCTAAGCATTCTTTTTTTTAAAAAAATTCTGTATTGATGTTACTTAGAATGAGGTTAATTTTGATTTGCCATTGTGTTCCTTTTCAGTTTTCATGTAATTTTCCTAGGAAAACTAAAAAAAGTTTAAAATGTACTTCTTGTTCTTTTTGGTTTGCAGGGATCTGATATTAATACTTTGTTCTTTACATCAGGTGCTTTCAAATGTTTGGTCTCAGGACCCTTTTATACTCTTAAAAAATTATTGAGCACCACAAAAAGCTTTTATATATTATAAATTAAAGCAAAGATGCAAAATTTTTATTAATTCACTTAAAATGATCATTATAAACCCATTACATGTTAATATAAACATTTTTTTTAGTGAAAGATGACTATTTTTCAAGAATAAATAAAGGAGTGAGAAGACTGGCATTCTAGATTTTGTAAATCTCTAATGTCTGGTTTAATAGAAACAGTGGGATTCTCATATCTGCTTCTGCATTCAGTCTATTGCAATATATTGTTTGGGTTGAAGTATATATACAGAGAGAAATCCAGCCTTACACAGTTAATGGCTGAAAAAGGAAGGGATATTTTGATAGCCTCCAGATAATTATGGATATACTTGTTTGGTACTACATCAAAACTCAGCATATGACAGTTTTTAGTTAGTTATATAAAGGTTTGGAATGAACCTCCCCAAAATGTGCCACTTTTGAGTGTGGATTATTTTGAGCTAAAGGCAGTTGAGAAACTGCCTGTTCAAGGGAAACTACTGCCCCTTCCTTAACTACCTAGAAGAATTTAAATTGGGGATTTTTCCCAGAAAAAGAGTTATTACCAGCGATAAATTTTATCCTAGTGGCCCCATCTATATGGCAGACAAACATCGTATTGTCAAACATCTGCTCTTCTTGTCCTGTGAATGACCTTAGTTCTTGGAAGCCCCAGGCCCCTATCCGATTCTGTAGCTCAGGATGACATACACACTTCATTTTACCTTTCTGTCTTTGAAACTCTGATATATGTAGGGTCTGTGACCCCTCATGTGGTTGGGATTCCCATATATATGAATTAAATTTGCTTTTCTCCTGTTAATCTGTCTCATGCCAATTTAATTCTTAGACCAGACAGAATAACCTAGAAGAAGGGTAGAGGAAAGTTTTCTTCCTCCTTGACAGTTGCAGTATGGAATCTGAAATCGTAACATTGGACTTTTTAATAATGTTATGTTAAAATCTGTTGGTCTGAACTTAGAGTGGACCTAATGCCCATGCCTGAATTTATAACATCATGCCCTGGTCATTTGTAAATATTGGTTCAGTGAGTTACTTTTCACTACAAAATATTAAAAAAATCATGTTTGTTAATATCAATATCACCACCTATTCCATCAGAAACAAGTTATTGGGAAGCTGTCCCAGTTGTGACATGATGGTGGTTATGAGTTTTCCAAAAATCTGATTTTTGCTTGAAAGCTCAAATTTTATCATTGGCAACAAATATGATTGTCAGTTGTTTCCTGTAAGTGACAAATAGACTTCATTCATTTCTGAGCAAACCTCTGCCAAAATACCTAAGTCATTCTTTTAAGTAAAGGTGGTGTTTAATGAAAAAGGCTAATTCAAGCTCTCAATTCAGTTACAGAAGCACTTTTCCTTGAGACAGCTGTCAAGCATTATAATTTACTATATAGCAAGAAAGGCTTCATGCATACTTAACCATTTTTTCACATAGAACATTAAAAGAATATGTATGCAAGGGCCAAGATTTAATAAAATTAATATCTTTTTTACTATTTCAGGGACATTCTTAAGTGAAACAGACTTTTTTATAATTGCTGGTGCTTGATGGTGAAAATACAATCACCAATAACAGTACAGTTTGGTGCCACCATTATAATTTGTTCCAAGGTGCCAGAAATTTTACACGCCATTGCTTTTGCACTATTAGTGTAAATGCTAATATAGTTAAAAAGGCTAATAATGTTTTAGTATTATTATAAAAATAGCTTTGACCTCGTGGACCCCCTAAAAGGGTGTTGGGACTCCAGGGTTCCACAGACCACACTTTGAGGACTTATAGTATAAATCATAGGGGATTTCTACCAAATTTTGATTAGGAAGGAAAGTGGTAGTAACTATTTCTAGTCTATTTTTCTTCAGACTTTTGGGTCCCTGTAAAGGCCTTCTTTAAAAAAAAACATGTAAGCAGAGGAAAGGTTATTCATAGAAAGTTGAGAGGTTTCTTAGGGTTTTAGTCAAGTGCTGATACGAGGGGGCTATATTATTAGTATTCTGAAATTACACTATCTTAAGAAGATTTGGTAGTACATTTCCACATAAATGTTCAAATCTGATTTTTTTTGGATTTTACATATTAGACAAATATAGTGAAGGCACAGTATGGAAAACTCGCTTGATACCCAGCTCATAAGCTGGAAAAAAAAAAGATAAACTACTTAGCTCCCTTCATTTCTCATTTAATTCATGCTGAGGATGAACCATCCTAAGGGGAGGTGACCAGTACTTGCTGTCTTTGTGTCACATCTTTTCCCTATGGGGAAAATGATTTACGATTATGATTATAAGGGTATAGGTTACATTGGGAATAATAATAATAATAATGTCAATGAAGGATTTATGGTAGAATAATAGTAATAAAAATGTTAACACTGTCCACATATAATAGAGTTTAATGAATTGAAAAGAATGCTATTTTTTTTGTGTGTGATACGCGGGCCTCTCACTGTTGCAGCCTCTCCCGTTGGACGCGCAGGCTCAGCGGCCATGGCTCACGGGCCTAACCGGTTCGCGGCATGTGGGATCTTCCCGGACCGGGACACGAACCCGTGTCCCCTGCATCGGCAGGCAGACTCTCAACCACTGCGCCACCAGGGAAGCCCCAAAAGAATGCTATTTTTGACAAAAACTCCAGATTTGTTAATTTGTGGTAGGCACAGCTTCTTGTTGAATGTAGCAGAACTGACTGATGATAGTTGATGCGAGACAGCTAACTTCCCTGAGGAGCTTCTCTCCTAATTTACAGGCTGAAAGAATTTGACTTCCACAAGATCTTTGAAGCCTGCTACAATTCTGGGGTTCTGGGATTTTTTCTTTGCCTTGAAAATGTCTCTTTCATCTGTTAATTTCATCTCATCAGTTTTAATTTTTTTTAAATTAAATTAAATTAAAAATTTTTTCCTCTTTAACAGATTTTTTTTTGGTCCAGATTTTCTTTTATTTCTTTATACAGCAGGTTCTTATTAGTCTTACTTTTTTTTTTTTTTTTTTTTTTCCTTACGCGGGCCTCTCGCTGTTGTGTCCTCTCCCGTTGCGGAGCACAGGCTCTGGACACACAGGCTCAGCGGCCATGGCTCACGGGCCCAGCCGCTCTGCGGCATGTGGGATCTTCCTGGTCCCGGGCACGAACCCGTGTCCCCTGCATCGGCAGGCGGACTCTCAACCACTGCGCCACCAGGGAAGCCCTAGTCTTCCATTTTATACACATCAATGTATAAATGTCAATCCCAATCGCCCAATTCATCACACTACCACCCCCACCCCCTGCTGCTTTCCCCTCTTGGTGTCCATACGTTTGTTCTCTACATCTGTGTCTCCACTTCTGTCCTGCAAATCGGTTCATCTGTACAGTTTTTATAGGTTCCACATATATGCATTAATATACGATATTTGTTTTTCTCCTTCTGACTTACTTCACTCTGTGACAGCCTCTAGATCCATCCATATTCTCTACAAATCACCCAATTTCGTTCCTTTTTATGGCTGAGTAATACTCCATTGTATATATGTACCACATTTCTCTTGTGTTTCCTAATTAGAGAAGTTCCTTTAGCATTTGTTGTAGAGCTGGTTTGGTGGTGCTGAATTCTCTTAGCTTTTGCTTGTCTGTAAAGCTTTTGATTTCTCCATCAAATCTGAATGAGATCCTTGCCGGGTAGAGTAATCTTGGTTGTGGTTTATTTCCTTTTATCACTTTAAATATGTCCTGCCACTCCCTTCTGGTTTGTAGAGTTTCTGCTGAGAAATCAGCTGTTAACCTTATGGGAGTTCCCTTGTGCGTTATTTGTCATTTTTCCCTTGCTGCTTTCAGTAATTTTTCTTTGTCTTTAATTTTTGCCAATTTGATTTTTACGTGTCTCGGCATGTTTCTCCTTGCATTTATCCTGTATGGGACTCTCTGCACTTCTTGGACTTGGGTGGCTATTTCCTTTCCCACGTTAGGGAAGTTTTTGACTGTAATCTCTCAAATATTTTCTGGGGTCCTTTCTCTCTTGTCTCCTTCTGGGACCACTCTAATGTGAATGTTGTTGCGTTTAATGTTGTCCCAGAGGTCTCTTAGGCTGTCTTCATTTCTTTTCACTCTTTTTTCTTTATTCTGTTCTGCAGCAGTGAATTCCACCAGTCTGTCTTCCAGGTCACTTATTCGTTCTTCTGCCTCAGTTATTCTGCTATTGATCCCTTCTAGTGTAGTTTTCATTTCAGTTATTGTATTGTTATCTCTGTTTGTTCTTTAATTCTTCTAGATCTTTGTTAAACATTTCTTGCATTTTCTCGATCTTTGCCTCCATTCTTTTTCCGAGGTCCTGGATCATCTTCCCTATCATTTTTCTGAATTCTTTTTCTGGAAGGTTGCCTATCTCCACTTCATTTAGTTGTTTTTCTGGGGTTTTATCTTGTCCCTTCATCTGGTACATAGCCCTCTGCCTTTTCATCTCCTTTATCTTTCTGTGAATGTGGTTTTTGTTCCATAGCCTGCAGGATTGTAGTTTTTCTTGCTTCTGCTGTCTGCCCTCTGATGGATGAGCCTATCTAAGAGGCTTGTACAAGTTTCCTGATGGGAGGGACTGGTGGTGGGTAGAGCTGGATGTTGCTCTGGTGGGCAGAGCTGAGTAAAACTTTAATCCGCTTGTCTGCTGATGGGTGGGGCTGGGTTCCCTCTTTGTTAGTTGTTTGGCCTGGGGCGACCCAACATTGGAGCATACCCGTGCTCTTTGGTGGTGCTAATGTCAGACTCTGGGAAGGCTCTCGCCCAGGAGTACTTCCCAGAACTTCTGCTGCCTGTGTCCTTGTCCTCACGGTGAGCCACAGCCACCCCCCACCTCTGCAGAAGACCCTCCAACACTAGCAGGTAAGTCTGGTTCAATCTCCTATGGGGTCACTGCTCCTTCCCCTGGGTCCCAGTGCACACACTACTTTGTGTGTGCCCTCCAAGAGTGGAGTCTCTGTTTCCCCCAGTGCTGTCGAAGTCCTGCAGTCAAATCCCGCTAGGCTTCAAAGTTTGATTCTCTAGAAATTTCTCCTCCCCTTGCCGGACCCCCAGGTTGGGAAGCCTGACGTGGGGCTCAGAACCTTCACTCCAGTGGGTGGACTTCTGTGGTATAAGTGTTCTCCAGTCTGTGAGTCACCCACTGAGCAGTTGTGGGATTTGATTTTACTGTGATTGCGCCCCTCCTACCATCTCATTGTGGCGTCTCCTTTGTGTTTGGATGTGGAATATCTCTTGGTGAGTTCCAGTGTCTTCCTGTCGATGATTGTTCAGCAGTTAATTGTGATTCTGGTGTTCTCAGAAGAGGGAGTGAGAGCATGTCCTTCTACTCCACCATCTAACCAGTCCCCCCCAGTTTTAATTTTGTGTTTACATTTGAAACTTATTTTTTCCAATTTTTAACATATTGACTCATTCATATTTTTGGTCCATATTTTGATTTAAAAATTCATTTTTAGAAATTATGGTAAAATATATATAACATAAAATTTAGCATTTTAATCTCTTTTTAAAATAAATGATTTTATTATTTTTTGGCTGCGTTGGGCCTTTGTTGCTGCATGTGGGCTTTCCTCTGGTTGTGGTGAGAGGGGTCTATTCTTCATTGTGGTGCACAGGCTTATTATTGTGGTGGCTTTTCTTGTTTGGAACATGGGCTCTAGGTGTGCGGGCTTCAGTAGTTGTGGCATGCAGGCTCAGTAGTTGTGGCTTGTGGGCTCTAGAGCGCAGGCTCAGTAGTTGTGGTGCCCGGGCTTAGTTGCTCCGTGGCATGTGGGATCTTCCCGGACCAGGGCTCGAACCCATGTCCCCTGAATTGGCAGGCGGCTTCTTAACCACTGCGCCATCAGGGAAGCCCTTAACCATTTTTAATATACAGTTCAGTGGCATTAAGTAATTCACATTGTTGTGCATCCATTATTACCATCCATCTCTAGAACTTTTCATCTTGCAAAACTAAAACTCTTGATCCATTAAACAATAGCTGCCCATTTCTTCCGCTTCCACCTGCCCCTGGCAGCTACCATTTTGTTTTTTCTCTCTCTGAATTAGACTACTTTATCTACATTATATGAATGGAATCATACAGTATTTGTTCTTTTGTGATTGGCTTATTTCTTTTAGTATGGTATCTTCAAGTTTCATCTACACTGTAGCATGTGTCAGAATTTCCTTCCTTTTTAAGGCTAACATTCCATTGTATGTATATACCATATTTGTTCTTTTTTTTTTTTTTTTTATCCATTGATGGTTACTTGGGTTGCTTCTACCTTTTGGCTGTTGTGAATAATGCTGCTGCTGCATACATGGGTGTGCACATATTTCTTTGAGACCCTGCTTTTAGTTCTTTTGGGTACATACTCAGAAGTGGAATTGCTGGGTCATATGGTAATTCTATTTTTAATTTTTTGAGGAATGACCATACTGTTTACATCACGGCTGCATCATTTTACATTCATACCAGCGCCAACATTGAACAAGCGTTCCAATTTCTTTACATCCTTGTCAACACTTGTTATTTCCTATGTATGGGTTTTTTTTGTTTTTTGTTTTTTTTTGGATAGTAGCCATCCTGATGGGTGTTAGGTGATATCTCATTGTGCTTTTGATTTGCATTTATGCTGCTGAATTCAGTTTGCTGATATTTTGTGGGGGATTTTTTGGATCTGTGTTCAAAGGGGTATTGGTCTGTAGTTTTCTTGTAATGTCTTTGTGTGGCTTTGGTATCAGGGCGATGCCTCATAGAATGAGTTAGGAAGTGTTCCCTCCACTTCAGTTTTTTGAAGAATTTGAGAAGCATTGATATTCTTTAAATGTTTGGTAGAGTTCACTAGTGAAGCCATCAGGTTTGGGGCTTTTCTGTTTTGGGAGCATTTTGATTACTGGCTCAATCTCCTTAATAATTATGGGTCTATTCAGATTTTCTATTTCTTTGTGACATAATAGGTTTCTAGAAATTTGTCAGTTTTACCTAGGTTATCCACTTTGTTGGTGCACAGTTGTTCACAGTGCTCTCATAAAATCTTTTTTATTTCTGTGGAATCAGTAATGTCTGCACTTTCTGATTAGTAATTTGCTTCTTTTTTCTTAATCTTGCTAAAGTTTCGTCAATTTTGTTAATTTTTTGAAGAATCAACTTTTGTTTTTGTTGATTTTTCTGTATTATTTTTCTATTCACTGTTGCATTTATCTCTGCCCTAGTCTTTATTATTTTCTTCTTTCTGCTAGCTTTGGGTTTCAGCTTTTTCTAGTTCCTTAAATTGTAAAGTTAAGTTGTTGATTTGAGATCTTTCTTATTTTTTAATACGTGTTTATAGCTATAAATTTCCCCCTTAGCATTACTTTCATTGCATCTAATAAATTTTGGTATGTTGTATTTTTTGTTTTTATTTGTCTTTTAAGTATTTCTAATTTCCCTTAGGATTTCTACTTTGACCCAGTGGTTGTTTAAGAGCATATTGTTTAATTTCCACAGATTTGTGAATTTTCTAATTTTTCTTTTACTGATTTCTAAATTCATTCTGTTGTAGTTAGGAAAAATACTTTGTATGATTATCTGTCTTTAAAAATCTATTGAGACATAATTTGTGGCCTGATATATCGTGTATTCTGCAGAATGTCCCACTTGTACTTGAGAAGAATGTATAATCTGTTGTTAGGTAGACTGTTCTATATATGTCTGTTATCTCTAGTTGGTTAATTGTGTTGTTCAAGTCCCCTATTTCCTTACTTATCTTCCGTCTGGTTGTTCTATCCATTATTGAGAGTAGGGTGTTGAAACTGCCAACTGTTATTATAGAACTGTCTATTTTCCCCTTTAATTCTGTCAGTTTTTGCTTCATATATTTTGATAGTCTGTTATTAGGTGAATGTTTATAATTGCTATATCTTCTTGCTCTCTTGAGCCTTTTATTAATATATAGTGTTCTTCTTTATATTTTATAACCTCCTTTGATTTAAAGTCTATTTTGTCTGGTATTAGTACAGCCACCCGTGATCTCTTTTGGTTACTATTTGCATGTCATATCTTTTTCCATCCTTTCACTTTCTACCCATTTGTACCTTTGTATCTAAAGTAAGTCTCTTGTAGAGAACATATAGTTGGATCATGTTTTTAAAATCCATTTTTGTCAATGTCTATTGGAGAGTTTAATCCATTTACATCTAAAGTAATTATTCATAAGGAGGAACTTTTGTCATTTTGCTATTAGTTTCTTATATGCCTGATAGCTTTTTGAGTTCCTCATGTCCTGTATATTTTGATTCCTATTGTGATATTAGTGGGAGGTGACTTAGGGCTGTGGTACTTTCCTTAAAACAAACAAAGAAACAAATAAACAAAACTTAAACCATTTTAATGGGCTAGAGTCATAGGTTAGAGGCAAGGAAAATATGTGTTTCAAGGTAAGAATTTTAATTTCTTCCATCACCTATATGGATTTAGGAATTTTGGCATTTGTTTAAGTATAAAAATAGTCAGTTGGAATCAGTGTTGGGTGGAAGAGTTATTTTAAATAAACTAATTGAAGTGTAGTTGGATTCTGCTCCTCCAACAATAAGACCCTATTATTTGTAGTATAATTAAAACATCACATAGCAGAACAAATTAGACCTTTGTAAATGTCAGAGCATCTTTTGTGGAGTAGTGTGTGAACCATCCAAACTCTTGTGTTTTTAATGAGGATGCATAATGAAGAAAGGTGAAAGGTATAAGCTTCTTATAGGTTTACTGTTATCCACATTTTCTGATAAAATTAATAACAGTAATATAGTGAAATAAATTTGCCTGTTTGCAGATCAGCTTAAAACATTAGTAAACTAATCATAAAATGTCATATGTTTAAGGTAACTAGATGAAAATGTATACCTTAATATTGTAATTTAGAGTAGGTTAATAAACACAGATCATGTCCAGAGTATATATTTCTCTCTTAATTTAAATGATAATAATCTCTGTCTGCCTATTGCTGGGAATGTTACTCTTCTTTCCTTTAGACGATAGATATTATTTACCTACTTCCTTTAAAGTTTCTTTTTCATTTAATAAGGGAAAGGGGTATGAGCATATTCTTTGGGATCTTTCTTATTAAATAACCAGGATTTACAATTTTCCATCACATTGACATAGCTGTTGTGGGGGAATAGTAGCTCACTTATATTCTTGAAAAGTGGTTTCTTCCTTTTAGATGATGAAACAATAAGGGAGAGCTGAAAAAAGCTCTTTTCAGCATACCCAGATTTTCTTTTCTTTCTTTCTTTTTTTTTTTTCTGTACACGGGCCTCTCACTGTTGTGGCCTCTCCTGTTGCGGGGACGTGCAGGCTCAGCGGCCATGTGGGATCTTCCGGGACCAGGGCACGAACCTGTGTCCCCTGCATCGGCAGGCGGACTCTCAACCACTGCGCCACCAGGGAAGCCCTCAAACGTTTTTAAATAGTGGAAGTTTTTTGTCTAATGATACCTTGTGGGGAGACCTGTTAGTAAACAGATGAGAGTAAATTAGTGAAGTTGTTCTGGCCGAATGGGAACTGGACCAAGTTGTTTAAGCAAGTCAAGTCAAAGGGAATCGTATTTCCTCAGATTGTTTTTAAAAGATTTAGATGGGGCTTTGGAGTGTGAACAGTATATGGTTCTTGGCGTTTTTTCTTTTTTAGCAGTTTGACTTGAAATAAATTTAAAACCACATGTATTTGAAGTCTTTATATATTTAGAATATACAGCTTTACCTTTGCTGTGTGTCAGAATTTCTTCTGTGGCTTTTTGTGGAATGAAAATTAGGACAGCTTACATGTATGAAATACTGATGCCTTATGTGTGTGTGCCTGTTTATTGACTTGGCTGATGAGCTTGATTCCAGGCTTAAGCCAGTGAGAACTGAGGGTTTCAGTTTTTAGATTCTCTAGGCTCTGGAACTAGTTCTAGTTGAGAGCAAAAGATCAGGAAAATATCAAAAATTCAGAAGATCCAAACCTTTGTACTTTTGAGCTAGAATATGCAAAATTGTTTACTTTTCCTTACGTGTGGGCTAGCTTGAGCAAGTTTATTTGCTTGTATGATTTTCTGCTAAGGCCAGATTTCCACATTTAATTCTAGTGTAAGCCACATTTAAATGTATAAAAATCAATTTTTACAGACTCTTCCCCCAACTGAAGGAGGTGTGTGTATACTGTGGATTTTTATGTGACAGCATAGTGTAGCTTTTTTTCCCCCCAAACCTCTTTTGGGTAAGTAACTCAGAATACATATTCCCAAGAGCCAGGTGGGTCTGTAGTTTTTTTTTTTTTTTGCGGTACGCGGGCCTCTCACTGTTGTGGCCTCTCCCGTTGCGGAGCACAGGCTCCGGACGCGCAGGCTCAGCGGCCATGGCTCATGGGCCCAGCCGCTCCGCGGCATGTGGGATCTTCTCGGACAGAGGCACGAACCCGTGTCCCCTGCATCGGCAGGCGGACTCTCAACCACTGCGCCACCGGGGAAGCCCTGTAGTTTTGCTTTTGTGTAAAGGATATTGTATTCCATCATGAGAAGCAGGCACTGAGGTACAGAGGGATTTAAGTCTCTAATCCTAATTTAGGAATGGTTGAATTATGAAAGTACCTGCAGAGATTAAGCTTTTTTTTCAAATAGTTGTATTGAGATATAACTCACATACCATACAATTTCACCGGTTAAAGTATGCAATTCAGTGGATTTTAGTACATTCACAGAATTGTGCAGACATCACCACAGTCAGTTTTAGACCATTTTCATTAACCCTCGAAGAAGCCCCACACCCTTTTAGCCTCTTCCTGCACACCTATCCCCATCTCTCCTAGTCCTAGGTGACCACTTTCTGTCTCTATAGATTTAGCTATCCTGGATATTTCATATAAATGGAGTTATATAATTATGTGGTCCTTCTTGACTGGCTTCCTCCACTTAATATAATATTTTTAAGGTTTATCCAGGTAGCACATATAAGTACTTTGTTTCTTTTTGTCACTGAATAATATTACATTGTATGGATATACCACATTTTATCCATTCGTCAGTTGGTGGGCATTTGGGTTGTTTCCAATTCTTGGTTTTTATGAATGATGCTGCTATAAACATTTGTGTACAGGTTTTTGTATGGATATAACTTTTCATTTTTGGGGGTATGTACCAAGAGATGGAATAGCTGAGTCATTATGGCCACTTTATGTTTTGCCTTCTGAGGAACTGCTAGACTGTTTTCAAAGCAGCTGTATCATTTTACTTTCCCGTCAGCAATGTATAAGTGTTCTAGTTTCTCCACATCCTTGTTAACACTTGTCATTATCTGTGTTTTTTTATTGTAGATATTTTAGTAGGTGTGAAGTGGTATCTCACTGTAGACTAATTTTTTAAAATAGTGGTTAGGCATTACAGGAATGATAGTACTCTAAGATGAAGTTAATATTACAATTAAAGTATTTAATAGCCTGACCTGGGGATATAATCTTCAGTAGCTATTCTGAACCCTGGCCATGTATAATTAGTATCACTTCCTAATTAAAAAAAAATGATGTTATGAATATTGTAAAATCCTCCCACCCCCCCATCCCCCAAAATTCTTTATTCAAAGAGAAAACAGTGAATATTTAGTTATAGAGAACAGAATCCACTTGATGTAACTTAAGCAGAGAGGATTTATTTACCGTGGGGTACTAAATAGCTTAAAAAATTGTTGGGATATATCAGTCTGGGTCTGATCAGGAGATAGAAGCCACGCAGTAATTTAACAGGGAAAGAGTAGTATAAAGAATTATTGACTACACTTGATCTTAGCCAAAAGGCTGAGAAGTAGTGCTGGGAAAACTGGACAGCTACATTAAAAAAAAAATAAAATTAGAACATTCTCTAATACCATACACAAAAATAAACTCGAAATGGATCAAAGACGTAAGTGTAAGGGCAGACACTAAAACTCTTAGAGGAAAACATAGGCAGAGCACTCTTTGACATAAATCACAGCAGTATCTTTTTTGATCTGATCAGGGTCAGCTAGTAGCTATCTTGTACAATTTAGGACAGGCAATCCCTCCTAGAGTAAAGAAAAATAAAAATAAACAAATGGGACCTAATTAAACTTAAAAGTGTCTGCACAGCAAAGGAAACCATAAACAAAATGAAAAGACAAGCCACAGAATGGGAGAAAATATTTGCAAATGAAGTGACCGACAAGGGATTAGTCTCCAAAATATACAAACAGCTCATGTAGCTCTATGTCAAAAAAAAACCCCCGAAAGCAAAAAACAAAACAAAACAAAAAAATCAAAAAATGGGAAGAAGATCTGAATAGACATTTCTCCAAAGAAGACAATACAGATGGCCAAAAAGCACATGAAAAATGCTTAACATCACTAATTATCAGAGAAATGCAAATCAAAACTACAATGAGGTATCACCTCACACTGGTCAGAATGGCCATCATCAAAAAGTCTACAAACAGTAATTGCTGGAGAGGGTGTGGAGGAAAGGCAACTCTGCTACACTGTTAGTGGGAATGTAAATTGGTTCAACCACTGTGGAGAACAGTATGGAGGTTCCTTAAAAATAGAGCTACCATATGATCTACCAATCCCATTCCTGGGCATATATCTGGAGAAAACCATAATCTGAAAGGATACATGCACCCAAATATTCATTGCAGCACTGTTTACAATAGCCAAGACATGGAAGCAACCTAAATGTCCATCGATAGAGGATTGGATAAAGAAGATGTGGTACATATATATAATGGAATATTACTCAGACATAAAAAAGAATGAAATAATGCCATTTACAGCAACATAGGTGGACCTAGAGATTATCATACTAGGTGAAGTAGGTCAGACAAAGACAAATATCATATGATACTGCTTATATGTGGAATCTAAAAAAAGTACAAATGAACTTATTTACAAAACAGAAATAGAGTCACAGATGTAGAAAACAAATTTATGGTTAGTGGGGGGAAAGGGAGGGAGGGATAAATTGGGAGATTGGGATTGACATATGTACACTACGATATATAAAATAGATTAACTAATAAGGACCTACCGTATAGCACAGGGAATTCTACTCAATACTCTGTAATGACCTATATGGGAAAAGAATCTAAAAAAGAATGGATATATTTATAACTGATTCACTTTGCCATACAGCGGAAAGTAACACAACATTGTAAATCAACTATACTCCAACAAAAATTAAAAAAAAAAAAGAATTATTGATTGTAACAGGGGATTGGAGCAATATGGGATTTACCAGTAAGAAGTCAAGGTAACGCTAAAGAATATAAGAATAGCTGATATAAAGAGCAGTTTCTAACCCCAGGGCTCACTGACATCTATCCTTGGTTAGGTGGGGCACGTTCAAGTCAAGTAGGTAAGGTGTGGCACTAGGAGAATTTGCTGGATATGTGCCCTCTTGGGTACCAGGGAAAGCGTTCCTGGGGAGGTGACTCACCAGCGTCACTCTGCTACGAAACTGCCTAACCTCCTGTTGGAGAAGCTGCACTGCTGCAGGAATCTGGTGCTGGAGAAGCCATCCTTGTCGGGGTGGGTCCTGGAGCCTTGCCTGCTGCAGCCAACTGAGCACATTGGAACCATGAAACAGAATCCTTTTCCCCTACAGCGTCTTTCCAGTGCTCTCTTGACAAAGCTTAGTATCATGTCAGTTGGCAAAGAAATTGGCATTTTAAGTGCATAAATCCATTTTCACAGTACAGGCAAAAAGGGTGAATTTGGAGAGGAGGGGGAATGAATCAATATCTAGCACAGGTATTAAGTGGTTTACAGAATTGTTTAGACATCTAAAGAGACTCTTGATTGAGCTTCAAAGGAACAACCTCCAAAACCTCTGCACAGAACTGAGAAACACAGGGAGTTATTGTCTTTTTTTGACTAAGAGGCCTCCTGTCTAATTGTGAAATTGCCTCTAGATCTTTACTGCTGTTTTAAAATTGGGAAAATGTTGTGGTCAGGAGGCCATGGTGATCAGGAATCTCCTGCTATACTTAACCAGCTCTAGAACCGCCCTGGACCTGTTCTGGTCTGTACCAGCCCTGCCTACAAGAAACTAGACTAGCCTTTCTCAATTTTTATACCCTGGAGGATCCATGAAATAATTTTCAGGTCTCAGGTTACAGGTGTGATATTAGTGTAAACAGAAAGTTTAGATATAGTAATTGTCTGACCACCTCCTGTTCACCTCCCTTCATTTGATTGGTGAAAGAGAGATCTCCTGTCCTAAATTGTACAGGATGGCTACTACCTGGCCCTGATCAGGTGAGACAGCAATTTTTTAGTTACATGTACTCACAACCTATGGGAATGGTACTTGGGAGTAGAGTAAACTAGCCAAATTGTCTATGGGAGATTGGCTTTGGAGTAACAAAAGGATGAAGTACTCCCCGCAACTCTCCATCCCCGTGGGAGGATGTGATTAGTTTGTTTGAATAATTCGGAGGACTGGCAGGGAACTGAAACTAGTTCGGTTGAGGACTGAGTGGAGTGCAATTGGTTCAGCTGATAGTGGACCTAGCTGGGTGAGGAGTCTTTCCTGTTGGCTATGGTGAGGGTGGGAGAACTCTCATTAGGCCTCTGGGGCCCTGTGAGGCTCAAAGTTGTCAGAACAGCACTTGAAATTTTAGGCCTTACAATACAGTACTCCAGTAATGATTGCTAATGCTTTTTTGATAGAGAATGATATTTTTCTGTGCCTCTATTTATTTTGGCCATCTAATTAGTCTATTCTTTTGTACGGATCTCCATCCCCACACAGGATATAAACTCTTATGTGAGTTAGTAATGTAGGTAGAAAAAACAGTTTTTCCTTTTCCTAAATTTCCCACTGTATTTTTGTACTTTATCCAAGTAGGCCTAGGAGTCTTACAGATTTTTACTTTTAAAGATATCAATAGTATGGCTTGTGGTATATGGCTTGTACAAGAGTAATTTTATTTTTCTTTATTTATGCAAATGAAGACTTTAACCAACCTTACTTGAAAAATAACCAGGTAGTTAAACTTAGCTTACTCTTCTGGAGACTACCTCTTTCCTTTTTATGATTTTGAAAAACACATATGGTGAGGGCTTCCCTGGTGGCGCAGTGGTTGAGAGTCTGCCTGCCGATGCAGGGGACACGGGTTCGTGCCCTGGTCCGGGAAGATCCCACATGCCTCGGAGCGGCTGGGCCCGTGAGCCATGGCTGCTGAGCCTGCGTGTCCGGAGCCTGTGCTCCGCAACGGGAGAGGCCACAACAGTGAGAGGCCCGTGTACCGCAAAAAAACAAAACAAAACACATATGGTGATAATAATAAATTTCTGTTAAATAACTGGCTTAAGCTAAAATGGGATTCAATTTTTTTGAAAAGTAGGCGTGGTAGACTTAGTTTAAAAAAATACTGTAAGCTGATTTTTAAAAAAATGATCTTTTTATTGTGGTAAAATATATTTAACATACAATTTGCCATTTTAACCATTTTTAAGCTTATAATTCAGTAGCATTACTTACTTTCACGATGTTACACAACAGTCATCACTGTCTAATTTCCAAAATTTGTCATCACCCCAAACAGATACTCTGCAACCATTAAGCAGTGACTCCCCATTCACCCTTGCCACTAGCCCCCAGTAAACCAATCTACTTTTTATCTCTATGAATTTGCCTGTTATAGATATTTTATATAAGTGGAAGCGTACAATATTTGTTGTTTTGTTTCTGACTTATTTCACTTAGCATAATGTTTTCAAGGTTAATTCATACTGTAGCATGTGTTAGAACTTTATTCCTTTTAATGGCTAAATAACATTCCATTGTATGTATATACCACATTTTGTACATTCATCTTTCAGTAGACACTTAGGTTGTTTTTGTGTTTCTGTGTTGTGAAGAATGCTATGTACGTTGACGTAAAATTATCTGTTTGAATCTCTGTTTTCAATTCTTGTGGGTATATACCTATGAGTAGAATTGCAGGGTCATATGGTAATTCTTTTTGAGGAACCGCCGAACTATTTTCCATAGTGGTTGTGCCATTTTACATTCCCACCAGCAATGTGTGAGGGTTTCAATTTATCCACATTCTTTTATTTTTAAAATTTATTTATTTATTTACTTACTTTTTGCTGCACTGGGTCTTCATTGCTGCACCCGGGCTTTCTCTAGTTGTGACAAGCGGGGGCTACTCTTTGTTGCAGTGCACGGGCTTCTCATTGCAGTGGCTTCTCTTGTTGTGGAGCATGGGCTGTAGGTGTGCAGGCTTCAGTAGTTGTGGCTTGCTGGTTTCAGTAGTTGTGGCGTGCGGGCTCAGTATTTGTGGTGCGCCAGCTTCAGTAGTTGTGGCACGTGAGGTCTAGAGCACAGGCTCAGTAGTTGTGGCACACGGGCTTAGTTGCTCCGTGGCATGTGGGATCTTCCCGGACCAGGGATCGAACCCATGTCCCCTGCATTGGCAGGTAGACTCTCAACCACTGCGCCACCAGGGAAGTCCCTGGATATTAAACCCTTATGACATGTCTGATTTGCAAATACGTTCTCCCATTCTGTATGTTGTCTTTTCACCTTCTTGACAATGTCCTTAGATGCACAGAAGTTTTTAATTTTGAAGTTCAATTTATTTATTTATTTTTTGTTCCTAATGCTTTTGTTGCCATAACTTAGAATCCATTGCCAAATTCAAGGTCATACAGATTTACTCCCATGTTTTCTTTTAAGAGTCTTAGTGCTTATATTTAGGTCGTTGATTCATTTTGAGTTAATTTTTAGCTATGGTGTGAGTGGGTGTTCAAATTCATTCTTTTGCATGTGGAAATCCAGTTGTCCCAGCAATGGAAGAGACTGTTCTTTCATTATGGAATGGACTTGACACCCTTGTCAATAATCAATAGGCCATAAATGTATGTGTTTATTTCTAGACTTGCAGTTCTATTCCATTGGTCTCTTTGTCTATCTTCTTGTCAGTACCACTGTAAACTGATTTTAACTAGCATTTACTACAAACATGAAAATTATTGACAGTGCAGATATTTGCTATCTAAAAACTATAAGCCAAAGTAATATTAATAAAAATGTAGCCCATTAGAATTTATACCAGAATTCGTAAAAAACAAACTTTTTTTCCTGACTAACATGATGAGGCTCAAATATAGGTCCAGGAATTACAAATGAGTATATATATGTGTGTTGATCACTTGATATTTTATGAAAAGGTTTTATACAATAAACTTATTAGTTTTTAAAGCTAAAAATAAAGAGTAAAGTTTATGTTTTTCATATGAAACTTGTTTTTGTTTTCTTTGGTTGACCATTCACAGATTTCATTTTCAACTGACATAAGATGATTTCCTCCTTGCTCTTGATGCTTGTTAAACAAAAAATTCCATACACATATAATGAAATTGAAAGCTGGCAGCAAAATGTTCATTACCCTCTTATGATTTGCAGGACACTACTCTTTGATAGAAATCCAGCACTTTTTAGGGGCAGATCAGTAAATACCATCTTGATTTCATAGTCAGACCGCAGTGCACAAAATTCTTTCTCCTCAAAGTCAAGTTCTCAGCCTGCACAGATGATTCAGAGAAAGGATCTCTCATTTCAGCGTTACACTTGTTTGAAAACAAAGGGAAAATACTGTTCTATTTTTTTTTGTTCTATTTTATTTTTAAATTTTGTTCCCCTAGGTCAGCAAGACTTGAGATTTGCAGATATATCCTTTTTCACTCTTAAGTCCAAGCAGCAATAAGAGCATCTTTTGATATCCTTTTGTCACTTGATCTTTTCCCCAAGAATCTTGTCACTTGAAGTCAAAATGCTTTCTTTAAGGTCTTGCAGAGAGTGGTTCATTTGTTTCATGTGATAACAAATCTTTGCTAAGTTGGCTAGTTTCAGTAGCCATTCTTCATCCTCTGAGCACTTAGCAGAATCTGGCCTACTGTGTTTGCGAACGTACCCCTGCAGCTCACCATTCGGCTCCGATGTCCTGTTGAGAACTCTTCATCTGCTAAGCCCCTGGACTTCTGCATGGAGCAGGAGATTTATGTGCTCTTTGTCCAGGTTTTCACACAGCTCTTTAAACATTTTTGAGTAAACAGGTTTTTGTTTAATAAAGTCAATCATTTTTTGTAGCTTCAAATAGAACTTTTTCATTTCATCTTCCAGAGCTTTTGACACTAGCAATTCTCTGTGAAGAAAACACTGTGTTGAGAAGTCAGGCTTTTGTTTTTTGGGTTTTTTTTTCGACGTGTGGGGGGAGTTTAAACAATAGTGGCACATCTTCACATGGAGCCAGCTATTGATGGGACATTTTCAGCACAGATGCCAACATAGTTCCTCCAAGATGGACCTTTTGTTTCGAGACAGAGGACAAAACATTAAATATCCTGTCCTTTGCTGGCTTTGGGCAGCACTCTGTAGCAAAAAAAAGTTTTCTTGATTTCACCATTTTCAAATCTTATAAAATCTATAAATATATAATGTAATCTTATAAATATTACAGATGATGAACTCTGTTGGCTCATCAATCTGGTTAGAGAAACTTGTTTTCCTGTTATCACGTAGGTCTTTAACATCACATGACATGTCAATACATTGACTTACCTTACTGTTATTGTACTGTAGAACTTTAAAAATTTCTCTTATTGCATATCATGTAAACATTTCACTCAGCATAATTTTACATTCTGGCTGTATTAGGTTCTCAGCAATTGAGGTGGCTTTCCTTTTTCTGGTCAATAAGATCTGCTACTATATAACTTGCTACCTCAGCCTTTTTATTATATGTTATTTTTTAAAGCAAAAGCTTTATTATGCTTATTTTAAGATCCCATTAATATCTTTAACGTGTCAAATGACTATAATTTGCAGCTATGTCTTTTGAATATTGCTGGAGCCATTGCTGCACTTGAAACGCTTTTTCCACAGACAACACAAAATGGAACAGGATATTTCATTGTATAAATCCATTGATAAGTAGTTTTCATTAGAAGGATATGTTTTTTGTGTGTGTCTCTTGTTGCATTAACTTAGTGAAATGACTTGCAAGATACAACTCTTCATTACTAATCTTACCAGAATTGTCCACTGACCTTCCTTTCACACCTCAGCCTCAAAAATTGCCACATTGGATTATCAGGCATATTTGTAAATTACAAATGGTAATGTGTGAGACATAAGGGCATACCAAACAATTAACTGAGAAAATCACAAAAAGTCCAAACATTTCACAGTAGAAGTCCCTGGTAATTTATTTAGTCCACATTTTGGAATGTTCAGACCAATAGCAAAGCGTTAGGAATGGGGGCAACTGGGTATAAAGTTTTTTTCATTAAAAGTAAAATTTCCCTCCAGTTTTTCATTACACTTGCAGAGTTTGTTTGCTCCTATAAGGCAGTTAGCAGTGCACAAGGGGAGATTAGGGGACACAATTTGAGAGGGAGAGGCTGATAGTCATTAGCCTATTACCTTCTCCCTGTGTCCTGCAGTCTTCAATTATCAAGGCCAACTCTAACCAAATGAACATGGCCCTACTGTGTACTATCACACACAGCTGATTTGTAACAAAATCATTAATGATGCTGCCACTGCTTGGTGCACAAAAGTAAAAGAGAAGGAAAAAAGAACCCCCTCCCATCATGAGCTCTCAAAGAATTCAGTTTGGACCCCACTTTGAGAAACCCTGGACTAGACTTTGGGACCTCTCCATACACTGCTGTAGAAGAACTAAGCACGTTTAAGTTGGTACTTACCTGTGGGATCAAGTGGCCTTTTTCTGACTTTCAGTCTAATAAATTTCATAAATGATGAAATTGAGGAAAACATCTGGAACCCTAGCTGCAGGAGAGTTTGGGAAATACTTTTTTTTTTTTTGGAAAGCTTTCACGTTCCTGTAGTACAGGAAGGCACACTGGAGAGAAATTGAGCTAGATATTGCATGCCAATATATCTACCATATTGTTGGATTTTTAAAAATGAAGATTTCTTATTTGTGTAGTAAAATTTTCTCAAAATTTTGTTCATTCAGAAATTTATTTACCACCTGCAATGTGCTGGCACTGTTCTAGGTACTTGGGAGACAGTGAGCAAAACAAAGATTTCTGCCCTCAGGGAACTTTAATTCCAGTGGAGAGAAATAGATAATAAATAGTACACAGAGTTAAATTGTCTAGTTTACAAGGTGATTAAAAAGAGTCAAGTAAGTAACCACCAAGGTATTAGATATTAAACTACGTGACTTATGTGATTATATCAAGAACCTTGGGTTGTTGCTGCTTTCCTCAAAACCTTCAGGAAATGAAGGAACCCATTGTGGTTCTTTTGTAGTCACCAGTGGTGATAAGCTGCTAAGAGTCTGGGATAAAGTAGAGTACAGGATTGATGTATGTGGTGTGATAGGGCCATATATTGAGCATTTATAAGTACATGGAAATAAACTGTTCCCTTAAAAATTTGTTTTGACACCTGTTCAATTATAATCAGTTATTATTGAGTAGTACGGTTTTCAGTGTGTTCTGATACTTTTGAACCATCCTGTCATAGAAGGTGGTAAGTGCTCTGGGAAAAGATAAAGTAAACTGAGGCAAGGGGCAGTGGGTATGCCAGGGTCTGGAAGCGATTTAAAGTATTAAATAGGATGGTTGGGATAGGCTTTATTGAAAAGGTGATACTTGGGCAAGGGAAGTTTGGGAGTTGGTTGGTCATTGGGATATCTGGTAGAACATTCTGGGCAAAGGAAACAGGTTGGGCAAAGGCGAGAGTGAGCCTGGCATGTTGGTGGAAAGCAAGGAAGCCCAGCCAGTGTGTCTAGAGCAGTGTAAAGGAGAAGAGTTGTAGGTAGGAGATGAGGTTAGTGAGGGAAGGGCTGGGGTATTCCCTTAGGGTCCCTAATGTCATTGAAATGGGTAGCATTGCTGGGCTTTGAGCAGAGTGCTGGTAAGATTTATCTGCGGCTTTTTTTTTTTTTTTTTCTCTTCAAGTTTTTAAAAGGATCAGTCAGGTTGTTGTGTTGAGAATAGAGTGAAAGGAGACTGATAAGGGCAGTGGCCCAACCATGGTAATAGATGTGGAGAAGTGATCGGAGTCTGGATATATTTTGAAAGCAGAATTATCAGGACTTCCTCATGGGTTGGATGTGGGATGTAAAATAAACAGGAGTCAAGAAGGACGCTAAGGTTGTAGACTGAGCAACTGGAGAGAGAGAATTGTCTCTAACTACAGTTGGGGAAAGCTGAGGTTAGAGCACATTGGGAAGGGAAGGGAAAGTCAGATTAGTTTTATATATGTTGAGTTTGTGATATTATTAGAGAGCCAAGTGGAGATGTGGAGTAGTCATGAGACTGGATGAGATCACCAAGGAAGAGACTGGAGTTGAAAAGGACAAGAACTGAGCACTGGGGCATTCTAGTAAAGGAAACTTAAGAAGGGGTGGCAGTGAGGTAGGCAGAAAACAAAATATGGTCATATAAATAAAGTATTTGCAAGAAGAGAGAGTGATCAGCTATATCAAATGCTCCTTCTTGGAAGTACTTTCTTTGGCCATACACAGTGGAAACTATGTAGCCATTAATGTTTGTTAAATGAATGAATTTTGAGATTACAGTGATTTTCATCATCTTTTTAAAGTTAATTATTCAAGTAAATACATGCTTTCTAATATTTAAAAAATATAGCAAAACATGGTAGTTACATAAATTACACATGCAATAAAATGACATAGAACTAGAGAAACATGTTGTATGAATATCAAATTCCTGGCTTTGATACCGTGCTAGAGTTAGCATAAAATGTCATATAACTGTTGGGTGAAACAGAGAGGGAACACGGGACCTCTCTCTACTATCTTTGCAATTTCCTGTGAATTTATAATAATTTCAAAATAAGAAGGTAAAACAGTATGGCGAAACATAAGAAATCAAAGATCTTTTTTCCACTATCACCTTGCTTTCCAGCCCCCTATTCCACTCACCCCCATGCCCAGAGGTAACCACTGTTAAGCTCTGTTAAAGTGTCCATTTTTCCTAACCTCCTGAAATATTTTAAAGTAAATATGAGGTAGGTCAGATCATAAAAGTGATTCAGATAGTGCCACAGACTGAATGTTGTGTCCCTAAAAATTTGTTTTTTGAAAACTAATGCCCAGTGCAGCAGTAGTGTTTGGAGGCGGGCCTTGGTAGGTGATTAGGTCATGTGGGTGGAGCTCTCATGAATGGAATTAGTGTACCTATAAGACACCTAAGAGAACCCCCGGCCCCTTCCCCCATGCCACAACACAGTGAGAAGATGGGGGTCTATGAACCACGTAGCCAATTCTCACCAGTCACTATAACTGCCAGCACCTTGATCTTGGACTTTCCAGCCTCCCTTGCATACGGTCTCAGCTTCTTTGTCCCTTTCTTGCTTTGTCACACTTGGTTGGCAAAGCCACAAAACTTTGTGGGATGCAACACTTCTGCTTCTAGGTTCCTGCTCTTTCTGTTACACCATACTGTAATGAACACAAACTGTCAAAGCAAAAAGAAGGCTTTTCTTTTTCTCTGAAGTACTGTGGCATCAGACTTCAGCAAGAAAAACTGACTGTAAGGGACATATTGGCTTAGTGAAATGCACTTCTTTTCCTTCTTTTGTATTTTCTTTGTATTTGTCTTCAGTAGTTGCTTGACCTAACATCCTTCTGTTGGCTCTATACAATGAAAATACAAACTAAATGACAATAGAAAAAAATAATTAAAGCATTAAATTGTACAAATTACGAATCTGTTCCAAATATACTCACATTACATACAATGCACATTTCAGTAGAGATCTACAGTGAATGACTCTATACATTCCGGGAAGCTTCATGACATCTAGGAAAGGGCTAAGAATTTACATCCAATCACAGTTTGTAACGGATTTCTTATCACCAGTCTGCAAGCTATGCTGAGCACATCGATAGCATCACTTGTACAGGGAACCGATTTTGTCTGGGAAAAAGGGAAGAAGCAAGCTCTAGGCTCAATTCTGAGTTCATTACAACTTCTCAGGAATCTCAGCAGAGGCCTATTTAGTACAGTTTCAAAAAAGTAAATATGTTAAGGTAAGGAGGCAACCCTTTAGAACTTCAAACACATTTTCTTGCTGTATTTATGTAGAACTCTCCAACTACAATGGGCAGTTGTGAAGAGGTTCTTCCTCAGGACAACATGGTCACAGGACTTGGACAACCAGTGGGACTGAGAGGGAGCTTCATGACGGGAGGAGGGCTTCCTTTTAAGTTGGAGACAGATGTGTAACACACAGCCTATGAGCCCTGCAGCCTTCTGCTCCTATCATCTGGCGTAACGCTTCGTGTAGTCTTCAACTTTATTCCCCAAGTCCTCCTTGTCCCACAGACGATGTTCTGCAGCTTCATGATTCAGTGGAACATCAGAATTGAGAGGATCAGTAAACAGAGTTTAATCCCGAAACAACATCCTTCCATGTCCTCATGGGAGCCCAGCCGGTGCCATCAACTGAATGTTCTCTTAGTAAACTTCGACATATTTTACCAGTGATCCTGGTCAAGCATTTCACTTTGCGAGGTTGGAGTTACAGTTTGCTGAAAACAGTGAAGCTTGTTTGGATCAGAAAAATGCACTTTACATGTGCAACGTATTATAAATTAGCTTCATTTCAAGCAACCTCTTTAACAAGCAGCATGTCTCTCATAGAAGCCCTCCGAGCAGAGTTGGAGGCTATGGCTGATGTCCGGGACCCTTTGAGACCCATCATCTCGCTTCTGTATGCTTGCCAACGTCAGCATTACTGCTCTCTTTACCCTGGGCTCCCGAGACAGGCGAGATGTGGCCCCTCACCTCCTGAGGTGGGCTTGCTGTTAATTTAGTTTTAGAGAAAGTCATACTGTTCAACAAGTAGAAGTAGCTTAATTAACTTCTGTTTATGGCAGCAGCAGCACTTTTGAAGACACCCCTTAATTAATTTGGAAATTGGAAAAAGTTACTTTGACTTGGTAGTCATTAAAAAAGTCAATTAAAAGAAAAAAACAGCATTTAAAAATTTCTTATCTACCTTAAAAACAGCCTATGTAATTTTTGTACATAACCTTAAATACATGTTTCCTCTTTCATAATTGAGGTAATTAGAAAAATGAAAAAAATTCATGTTTATTTTGTTAATGTAAAAGTTCTTTGTTGTTGAAGAACTACATCCAGAATATCTATATCTTCTTTTTTTTTGCGGTACGTGGGCCTCTCACTGCTGTGGCCCCTCCCGCTGTGGAGCACAGGCTCCGGACGCGCAGGCTCCGCGGCCATGGCTCACGGGCCCAGCCGCTCCGCGGCATGTGGGATCCTCCCGGACCGGGGCACGAACCCGTGTCCTCTGCATCGGCAGGCAGACTCTCAACCACTGCGCCACCAGGGAAGCCCTATATCTTCTAAATCTATTATATTAAACAATTTGAAGTCTCTTTTTTTGCATGTTTGTTTTCTTTTAAATGTAGCATTACTAAATATTGCATAAGAATGTAACTTGTTGAATTGGCAGTAATTTTTAAACTTCTTGTGATGCCACAAAATTCTGCTTCATTAATAAGCACTGCTATGTAAAATTAAAAGATATCTAGGGTTTTTTTTTTTTGGGGGGTGAATAGTTGTAAAATAAATCTGAAAAATTATAAAAATTGTGTGAATTGAGATTTAGGGTTTTAAACCCCTTCTCCCTCTTGTCCTTGCAGCCCAGGGTGGTAACTGCTTTCTGCAACTCTTTATCTTGAACCTCCCTAGGTTTCCTCTTTTGCTTGCTAGCCTTTCAACACTCATGTGACCAATTCCTATATTAGGTTCCTTCTATTAAAAAAAAAAAGATTTAAGGTTTTAAAAGTGTAATATGCACTTTCTAAAGATGAAACCTGTATTGATTGAGGGAAAATATGCGTAAGTATATTAAATGAGATGATGTTTTAGAAGGTTTTTGCTCTGTTGTCTAAACAGTTTGTTTTTGATTAAGGTGTTTTCATATAGAAATAATCATACATATTTACCAGTATTGCACTGCTCTATGAATGGTGGACAATACACTAATCCCATGATGCTGTGATTGGTTTGAGTATTTTAAGGTGGAGTATTAGAACAGGAAGGATAATTTGAATTATCTGAAAAGAAATCTTGGTACTATATCATAAATTGTGTTATGTTAAATTTTTGCATTTTTGTAGCACTAAGATTTTTGATAACATTTTACTGGCTGATTTTAGGTAATTTAATAGTCACAGATTGCGCATTGAAGTGACCTGCCAGAAGCACATAAAACTCAAACATCCTCCTGTGGTGTCCAGTATTATGTTGCCCATGATAAAAACTTTCAGTTGTATGGCTTTTATGACATCTAATATATAGAAAACAGAATTGTGTGTTTAATATCATTAACTTTTGTTTTCTTTTCAGATTATCTGCAATGGTGAAATGAAGTAATTCAAGATGAGCAAGTTAAAAGTGATACCAGAGAAAAGGTACTGCAATTTTATTTTTATTTATTTATTTATTTATTTATGGCTGAGTTAGGTCTTTGTTGCTGCTTGTGGTCTTTCTCTGGTTGCAGCGAGTGGGGGGTACTCTTCATTGCTGTGCGCGGGCCTCTCATTGTGGTGGCTTCTCTTGTTGCAGATCATGGGCTCTAGGTGTGTGGGCTTCAGTATTTGTGGCGCACGGGCTTAGTTGTTTCGCAGCATGTGGGATATTCCGGACCAGGGCTCAAACCCGTGTCCCCTGCATTGGCAGGTGGATTCTTAACCACTATGCCACCAGGGAAGCCCTGGTTCTGCAATTTTAAATACCAGTATGTATAAATTACAGAAATAATGCATGAAGTGATCATTTGAAACTTTTTACTTTAAGAAATATTTGTTTAAATATAGTGTGTTATATTTATGTTATTTTATTAATATTTATTAATGTTTAACTTTTCAGTTAAAGCAGGAGTCAGCAAACTAGGACACATGGGTCAAATCTGGCCTACTTCTTATTTTTGTGTGGCCTATGAGCTAAGAGTGGTTTTTACGTTTCTAAATGGTTGGGAATAAAAATAAAAAGAAGAATAATATTTTCTGACATATGAAGATTATATGAAATTCAAATTTCAGTGTACGTAAATAAGGTTTTACTGGAATACAGCTGTGCTCACTTATTTACATATTGTCTGGCCACTGAATTTTTTTCCTTACATAAGACTTGATCAAAGCACATCCATTTCCACAGAAAACTTATGATATTCTTTCTGTCTTTAAAGGCTTCTATAGATGCTCTTTTTAGTTTATTTTTTTGCCCCTTTTAGATTTATTTCTCAACTGTGAGATATCTATTAGACACTCTCATGTACCTAACCCAGCACTGAATCTTTGAGAATAGAAAAGAAACATAAATATAACACTTAAACACAGTGCTTTGCAGAAAATGGGTGTTGAGTATGTTCTGAAGAATTGAGCCCTATTCTCTTTTTACACGAAGCTTATAACCTCATGAAAGCACCTGAACAAATGCAGTATAGTGGTTTAACCAGTATACAGTGAAGTGTTAAATTGTGAGGTCCATAGAGTTAGAAAACAGGATCCTCATAAATAGGTGTTTATTGTGTGATATGGACTTGAAGAGGCAAGGCTGGCTTGAGACTTTCTGACTTTTTAGCAAATCTGGAGGATTGGGTAGAATATTGATACTTGCTGAGTTTATGCAAGGACTGTAATTGGATGGATTAGATTGGCAGATTTAAAGACCATGTGAGTGGGTGGTGAGAAATCAAGTAATGAAAATTTTATAAGATACAAGAAGCAGAATTTTTCTCTACTCCCTACTCTACATCATCATGTTCATGCCCTAAATGTTATCACCAGCAAAACTCTCCTTTCAAAGTACTAATTCAGACTTTTCATTTTCCAACAAAAATCTTTTACCTTTCTAGCTCACTTGTTCAAGTGGCTGTACTGCAAAGAGTTCTGCCTTATCCAGAGCTCTGAGCTATTGACTTTTGTCATCTCTTCCTCTCTTACCTAGTGTAGAATCCATTGTTCATCATTACACTCTTGGAATACCTGAAATGTTTTTACCTCACTTTGTATTATTTCATCACACATACCAGACGAAGTCCTTTCCCTGGGTAGACCTTTACTGAGCAGCTGAATGATGTTGGAGGATGAACTAACTTGGAAGATATTGCTAAAAATTATGGATCATTATTGATCAGTAATCTTACTATCATGGTTCTCTATAAAGCTCATTTTCTCAATTTTTTTTTTTTTTGCGGTACGTGGGCCTCTCACTACTGTGGCCTCTCCCGCTGCGGAGCAGAGGCTCCGGACGCGCAGGCCCAGCCGCCATGGCTCACGGGCCCAGCCGCTCCGCGGCACGCGGGATCTTCCCGGACCAGGGCACGAACCCACGTCCCCTGCATCAGCAGGCGGACTCCCAACCACTGCGCCACCAGGGAAGCCCTCTCAATTTTTTTAATGACTGTTTTACACTTTCTTCATACCTTTCAAATCTTTGAAATCCTCAGATGTATCATATACATACCCTCAGCAGTTGACCTTCTCTGTGATATCATAGAGATAAAACAGTTTATTATCCTTATATTTCTTACACAAAATTTGCATACTCCCCTTTACTTGATTCTATCCTCTGTTTACCCTCCTGTTATTTACTGCAACAGAGGATGTGTCTGTTTTTTGTTAAAGACTAATACTGTCACCTGTGTTCTAGATTTCACCTCTCTCTTTCCTTCTCAGGGTCTTTTAATCATTAGTATTGTTCTGTATTGAATCTTTAACTCCTCCATTCCTTATCATTTAAACATGATCTAGGCTTTCCAATATTTAGACTCTGCTCTTCTGTTACTACTCAATTTATCTGATTTCCTCAAAAGACAAAAATTTTGAAATAGCCTATAAATGAAATCTACATCTCATTTCACACTCTCTAACCACTCTTCTTTAGTTTCTGCCTTATCCACTACACCAACAGTACCTATGAATTTTTAAACAGCTTTATTGAGATATAATCATCTTCCAACAAGCTGTATATAGAGAGTACAGTTTGGTAAGTGTGGCCTATGTATAACTGGAATTATCCTCTCAATCAAAATACTGAAAATATTTATCATGCTCAAATGTCTCCTGGTGCCCTTTTGTAATCTTTCTCTCCCACCCCATCCCTCACTCCAGACAACCATTGATCTGCTTTCTGTCACTACAGACGTGTTGGCTTTTTTAGAACTTAATATAAATGGGACCATACAGTATGTCTTTTTTGGGGGTGGGGGTGGAGGTAGAAGGTAGGGGTGTGGGTATGCCTTCTTTGATTCAGGGCAATTATTTTTGAGAATCATTTCTTGCTATCATACCTTTTTTGATTAGTAAGTAGTATTCCATTGTGTTGATATACCACAATTTGTTTATCCATTCAACTTTTGGACATTTGGGTTGTTTCCAGTTTTTGGTTGTTACATGAGCATTTTTGGACTTACACTTTATTTTGAGCATTTTTGGACTTATACTTTATTTTCTATTAGCTAAATACCTAGGACTGGAATGGCTGAAGCATATGGTAGGTCTGTGTTTCTTTTTATGAAACTGCCAACAATCTGTTTTACAAAGACATTAATACCATCTTCTATTCCCTGCAGCAGTGTATGAAAGTTCTAGTTCTACATTCTCACCAACACTTGGTATGGTCATTCTTTTTAAATTCTTAAGTTCTTATGATCATTCTTTTAAAATTGTAGCCATTGTAATAGGGGTGTATTGGTGTCTCATTGTGATTTTAATTTGCGTTTCTCTAATGACATGTTGTTGAGCATCTTTTCATGCACTTATTTGGTGAAATATCTTTCCAAATCTTCCAATTTTTGAAATTACAGTGTTTCTTAATAGTTGAGTTTTAGAATTTTTTAATATATTATGGGTACAAGTCCTTTATCAGATATTTGAATTGCAAACATTTTCTTCCAGTCTTGTCTTTTCATATTCTGTGCAGTATCTTTTAAGATCAGAAGTTTCAAATTTAGATGATTTCCATTTGCTTATTTGTTCTTTTATGGATTATGCTTTTAGAGTTGCATCTAAGAAATATTTGCATAACCCATGTTACCAATGTTTTCTCTTATGTTTCTTCTAGAAGTTTTTATAGTTTTAGATTTTACATTTAGGACTATGCTCCTTTCTGAGTTAATTTTTATATATGGTGTGAGGTATGGGTAGAAGTTCTTTTTTTTTGTGCATATGGATATCTGGTTGTTCAGCACCATTTTTAGAAAGACTATCCTTTCTTCACTGAGTTTCCTTTGTACCTTTATCAAAAATCCATTATTTGTGGATGTGTAGGTCTATTCTCATACTCTGTTTTGTTCCGTTGATCAACATGTCTATCTTAGTGCCTATACCTCACTGCTTGGATAATTGTTGCTTTATAACGAGTCTCAAGATTTAGATAGTGTTGGTCTGCCAACCTTTTCTTTTTTCTAAAGTTTGGCCTATTTTAGGTTCTTTGCATTTCCATATGAATTTAGCATCAGTCTGACAATTTCTACATGACAGCCTGTTGGTATTTTGATTGGGATTGCCTTGATTCTGTAGATCACTTTGGGGAGAATTGATATCTTAACACTATTGTCTTCTTACTCTTGAACATGATATATCTCTCTTGTATTTATGATCTTCTTTAACTTCTCTCACTAGTATTTTGTAGTTTTCAGTGCACTGGTTTTTCAGGTTTATCCCTATTTCCCATACAAATAACAACTCTTTGAGGGGTGTCCCTAATAATTTTTAAGAGTATAAAGTGAGGCTGAGAAATGTGGTTTTAACAGAGTTGGAATAGGCCTGACTAAAACTCTTGTTATTATAAAAGAGAGAACAAATATTGGGGGAAAGTTAAAGTTAGAAGTTAGCCATATGCACTTACCTAAAATCCCACTAGAACATGACCGGAGAAATTTTTAAAAATAATGAATATAAAATAATTAGCATTTAGTTAACTTTGGTGAAGAAATTTAAAGGATAACTTTAATTATTGTTGACACTGGTATAAATTCAGGTTATTTAAATTTTTAACAAACTTTTATTGGTTTTCTTTAACAAATCCCTTGATACTATTGAGCTACATTTATTGTTAAAGAAGCCTTTATTGTGTTTAATTATTATCTTAGAAGTAGTTAGAGAAGTATTGTTCTCTTCCATTTAGAATATTATTTTCCAAACTTACATATTTAAATATTTAACTATTTCTATAAAGGAATGGTAGTGAAATTTCTATTTTTCATTGTCCTTTGCTGTACGATAAAGAAAAGTAAAGATTTGTGATCAGTATTTGGAGAGAAACAATAAAAACATGATTAAAGCAAAAGTAATAAAAATAAAGAGTTATAAATGAGGAACAACCATTTCTGAAAGATAATGTGTATATTTTGGACATAAAACTATATGGTTTGAAATTAAATCTTTATTACTATGAGTCTTGGTTAAGTCTAAAACTTTGATATATTTTAATGAATTTTTTGCTGTCAGATGTTTATATCTTATTTATGAAGATGTTTACTATCTGTATTCAATTTACATTTTAAGATGAAAAGGTAATAAAATTTATTTATAATGTGAAGATAGGTTCTTTAGCCCTTGCACTTGCTTGGGAAATTATCTGTTGCAAGGTAATATCTATACACCATTGAGACTTTTGTAACATACAAAAGAATTATGTTTTTAGGGAAATAGCTGTAAGGCTGGATGTAAACTCAAAGAATCAAAAGCAGTAGGAGACCACTACAGTGAAACAAATATTTGAGTGATAGTTTAAAATATACATTGGAAAGTTAACTCGATTTGATATATTTCACATTGATCATATTTTCAATTCCATGATTTTTTTACTATAAAGTAATTAACATTAGCAGTTATAAATGGAACCTCCCGGGGTTGGTCTTGGTCTCATTTTGATTCATCTAAAAATAGGGCAAGGCAGGGAAGATAAATCCTTGTCTGAGCCTCTTTATTTAACAATTTTCTGCTCTGCTGTGTAGCTCAGATCACTCATTGAATAGCTGTATAGCTTTTGTTTTTACCTTTATCCTTGGATTTTCCAAAGTCTAAAAATCATTCAGTAGGTAGAGGTGCCCTCTGGTGTTCACCCTGCAGTTCTCTCAACATTAGTGTCAGCAGCCTTAAATTTTTAGAGCTGAGTTGGGGGTGGCTTGGAATATTTCGTCCAGTTTTTATTCTGTCAATGAGAAAAGTAAAAATAGGGAAATCAACTTGCCTACGTTCTTAATTTCCATTTGTTTGCCGTCCTTCAAAAAATTCATGCATCTATCCATCTATAATTTGTAAGAGCATGATTCTTAGAAAGAAATCACTTAGTTGCAAGTTGTTTTACTTTGATAGTGGTGTAATTTAATTTAAAATTCAAACTCTTACTTTGGAATGGAACAGAGCATGTGTTATGGTCAGTGTGTTTTGTATGTTTTTGAATATTTTTAATAGTAAATGTTTTATTAGCTACTGAAAAATGCTAACAGATGACCTTTAAGAGAAAAATAACTGGAGAAAACTAAACAAAAAAACCCACTCAATTATTAAATTTCAGAATCCTGGTTTCCATAATGCAAATTTTTCTTAAATCTAGGTTACAGAATTGTTTTTAAAGATGTATTTGCTCTCTAGTATGCAGACTGTGGTGTCTTAATACCATTTCTTACCAAAAAGAACCAGGGCTTTTTGGAGAAAGGGTCGATTCCAGATCAGAGAACAAAATGTGCAAGATAAGTTGAGAACAACAGTTCTCAAACTTTTTGTCTAAGAACCCCCTTGTGCTCTTAAATTAATGACTCGTGAAAGCTTTTGTTGAATGTGCGTTATTTTTAATCTATTGATATTTACCATATTATAAATTAAAACTGAGAAATTAAAAAAATTTTATTACTTCATTTAAAAATAACAGTAATAAACCCATTGCATAATAACATAGTAATATTTTATGTTAAAATAACTAAATTATCAAAAATATTTAGAAGGTGGCATGATTTATTAAATTTTTGCAAATCTCTTTAATGTCTGGTTTAATGGAAGACAGCTAGATTCTCTTATCTGCTTCTGAGTTCAAACTGTCATACATACATCAGTATACATATTGTTTATAGTACACACATATGTTATATGTATGTACATATATGTTTTAATGAGTATTCATGTTGTTAATGTATATGGCTACAATATGGGCTCACATAGGTATATATTTAGAAAAGGAAGGAATAGTTGAATAAAAGGCCTTTTCAGATAATTGTGGCTAATTGTCCTTTGATTTATGATGGAGGAAAATAAAGTTGTGTGTTCAGTATTTGGAGAGAAACAGTAAAAATGTGATTAAAGCAAGAGTAATAATTATAGGTGAGGAATAAACATTTCTGAATAACAATGTACTTTAGAAATAAAGCCATATTGTTTGAAATTCAAATTGAAGTGGATGTTCTTTGATATTACACTAAAACTTGATAAGTGGTAGTTCCTTAAAGGTTAGTTGCACTGTGGAGTCAGAAACCACATATGTGAACTTTTAATTTTCTTTTACATTAAAATCCATTGGTCTCTTTTGCATATTGACTGGTTCTTTTTCCCATGTCTGAATTTGTAACATCACACATTGGTCAGTATTTGGAACATATTGATTCAGTGAGTTATGCAGACCTTCTAAATATTGACAATATTTATTACACAGTTTGAAAAAATTACATTTACTAATATCACCAGTGATTTTATCAGAAAATTCTTTAAGAAGGGGGAAGCTGTCAAGGTCATGATGGTAGATCTTTGTTTTCCAAGATTCTAATTTTTGCTTGAAAGTTCACATTTAATCATTGGTAACAAATCTATCAGTTGTTTCCTTGAAATGATAGACTCATTTTGTTTATTGCCAAGAAAATGTACTCCAGAATACCCCAGTGCAAATAATCATTGTCAGTTGTTTTTTTAAAGTAAAAATGATGTTCTATGGAAAAAGTAACTAGTTCAGCTTGCAGTTTAAACTACCACACAAGTGTTTTCCCTCAACCATCCTATTTCATTGTGCAGCTGAAATGTCTTATGTGCACACAGAATATTAAAAAATGTATACTCATAGGTGAAACTGGCATTTTTGTTTTTAACTGTGAGTGCATGTTGGTGAAGAACATGGTGACTGCTAGTTATCACACAGTGACTACAGTTTGGTGTCACTGTTTTGATTGTATCATGTGCCAGCACTTTATCCACCATTGCCTTCAGATCAACAATGTAAATGTCAATACTGTGTCAAAGGTAAATAGTGTCTTAGTATTCTTATGAAAATAGTTTTTGACCTCACAGATTTTCTGAAAGAGCCTCAAGTACTCAGTTTTGTAGAGCATATACTGAGAACTGCTGGCCTAATAACAGTCTTGTTATATCAAAATCCAGGAACCTATCAAAGACTAGGATCATAACAAAAGGACTTGGGAGCCCACACGAAGAGGCTCCCATTGATCAAAGGTGGGGCAATTTGAGCGTTAATAACTACAGTGGATAAAATGTATCATATGCGTTTAAATCTGAGTACATATTGATACATGAAATCAAAATACTTCATTGATTACTTGGGGAGGACTTTTGGAAATGAACTCATTCTTCTGAAAACTGGTAAATAAAGATAAATTAAAAATCCAGCATTTATTTTGCTTTTATTTGATGAATTATACCTCTGGATAATTAAATAAGGGATTTTTCTTTTTATGGAATTGTCCTAGGTAAGAAGTAGAAGGAATGGAAATGGTAGAGTATCAGTGCTTTTCAACCCCTACTAAAGTAATGGATCTAGGCAGTGGTAACCAGTGACTGCTTATATTACAAAAGTAAGATAACCAGATCCTGTTTGCTTCCTTATGGAAGATTACAGTACCACTTACAAAGAATTCATGTCACCAAATCAGGCCTTGATCAGATTAGGCCTTTAAATTCGACTACCAGTTTACAGAAAATAAAGATAGACAAACATATTAATGATACCATTGTTGGGGAGGGGAAAATATATGTACACACACACACACACAAGAATATATTGTATTGAATTTGTATATTTTAAAACTTTATGTTAATATCATACTGTATATATTTTGTTGTTTTTTCATTTAGAGATTTATACATAGTGATATATATTTTCATTTCCATATAATGCTGGCTATTTGCAAAATTGGGAAATATTGTATTATTTTATTTTAGTTACATTCTTAAATAGTATGCTCAATATGTTTTTTTCATCCTCCAGATACCTTTTCAGATGAAGTACCTCCAAATTTAAAGCATTGAGTCTAGTTGTTAATCTAAAAAAAGTATAAATATACTGTTTTCCATATGCTTCATTTTTTTGTTCATTCTGAATATAGCTGGGTATTGCCTATTCTGTGCTAGCCACTGTTCGAAATACTACGTATATAGAATAAGACATGCAAGGTCTTTACCTTTGTGAAGCTTACATCATTGGACACATTTTAATATTGGAAGCTGAGGGGCTGGTGGAGAAGTGGGGACATCTTCAGGTTGTAACCTGAAATGAGAAGGAGCCAGCCATATGAAGAACCGGCAGAAATTATCCTCTAGGTTGAGAGGACAGCAAATATAAAGATCTTGAGATTGGGAAGAAACTTGCTATATTCAAGGAACTGGTAGAAGGCCAGTGTGTTTGGATCCCAGTATGAGGGCAGCAAGAATGAAAGCAGATTATTTAGGATGCTGTAATTGCCAAGTGAGAAATGATGATTGCTTGGACTTGGGTAGTAATAATGATAAGAGATAGAGAGAAGTGGATGGATTTGAGGTGTTTTAGAGATGGAGCTAATATTGAGCTGGGCATGGGAAAGAGAGTCTAGATTTTTGTCTTGAGCAACGGATGTTTCATGTGAGTTTGCGAAAGTTAAGATTTGGAAGAGGAGCAGGTTGAGGCTGAAGTTGAACGTAGGAGCCAGGCAGCATATCAGTTTTAATCTAACCCCCAGCTGTGGGGTTAGATGAGATTGCTTGGGGTAGTAGAATGGAGAGAGTGAAGGGAAGAAGGCTGGGGATAGAGCTGTAGGGGGTCCTCAGCATCTAGAGGTTTGTTGGAGGAGGAGCCAGTAGAGTCGATCTAAAAGAAGTGGCGATAGGAAGAAAATCAGGAGAATATGGAGCCATTGAAGCCCAAGGGAGAAAGTGAAGAAAGAAGGAGCTGATTGGGATAGGGCTGAGATTCTGAATCTGACAAGGAAAGAAGTGACCACAGGAGGTTTTGGGGAGACCTCAGAGTGCAGATGCCAAACTAGTAGTTTGAAAAAGTGAACATGTGAGGAAACGGAGAGGTCAAGTACAGACATTTCCTTCAAGGAGTAGCAGAGAAATGGGGTGGTAACTAGTGGGATCTCCTGGATCATATTGTGTGCCAATGGGTATGATCCAGTTGAAAGGGAGAGCTAAATGATGAATCAGAGAAAGATTACTTGAAGGAACAAATACATTGGGAATGCAAGAAGGGCTGGGGTTAGGCATGCCAGTGGAGGGATTGTTCTTTGAGTCTCAACATACCGGCCAAAGAGAGCCTTTTAAAAGCAAGTCAGGGCTTCCCTGGTGGTGCAGTGGTTGAGAATCCATCTGCCAACGTAGGGGACATGGGTTCAAGCCCTGGTCCGGGAAGATCCCACATGCCGTGGAGCACCTAAGCCCATGTGCCACAACTACTGAGCCTGTGCTCTAGAGCCCGTGAGCCACAACTACTGAAGCCCTCGTGCCTAGAGCCCATGCTCTGCAACAAGAGAAGCCACCACAACGAGAAGCCCGTGCGCCACAACAAAGAGTGGCCCCTGTTCGCTGCAACTAGAGGAAAGCCCGTGTGCAGCAACGAAGACCCAATGCAGCCATAAATAAATAAATAAATCAAGTCAGGTCACATCACTCTTCTCAAAAACTTCCTGTCTCACCTAGTTGCAAAAAGTCAACGTTTTTACAGTGGCTTATAAGGCTCTAAATGATTGTGCTCTCTTCTACCCCACCCTCAACTTTGACCTCATCTTTTACCGTTATTCTCCTTTAAGTCTGCTGCGGCCATCTCACTCTTTTTTTTTTTTTGCGGTATGCGGGCCTCTCACTGTTGTGGCCTCTCCCGTTGCGGAGCACAGGCTCTGGACGTGCAGGCTCAGCGGCCATGGCTCACAGGCCCAGCCGCTCCGCGGCATGTGGGATCTTCCTGGACCGGGGCACGAACCCGTGTCCCCTGCATCAGCAGGCGGACTCTCAACCACTGCGCCACCAGGGAAGCCCCCATCTCACTCTTAATTGAATACAGCAGGCATGGTCCTGCCTTGATGTTTTGATGATTGTGACTCTGTCTTCTGGTCAGCTCTTTCTGTGGGTGTCTGCACCGTTTACTCTCTTACTCCTCTCAGGCCTTTCCCTAAATGGTACCCTCTCAAAGTTTTCCCTGACCACCCTGTCTAAAATTGCAACCTTCCGCACCCTTTCATCTTTTATTCCCACAACCCGCTTTTCTCCATAGTGCTTCCTACCTCCTTCGTACTATATAATTATTTATGTAATTTGTCCCATTAGAATGTTCACTCTGAGGGGCAGGAATTTTTGTTCATTTTGTTTACTGTTGGCAGTACCTAGAATAGCACCAAATATGCAAATGTATAATGAATGGGAATAAAGAAGAAAGAATGTGGGTAGAGAATCAGAGAGATTTAAGAAACTGTTTGTGGGAAATGAATATATTCTTTTTTGATTTTATAATAGTTATGAAGCAGGGTGCTAGCTGAGAATGGAGTGGGTTAGAAGGGATGGTTAGAGTTTTGAGGAAAGCATAGGATGTGTAAAAAGTCTGCTTGGAGAGTGGAAAGGTGAATTGTCAGAATGTGATAAAAGATTGCTGGATAGGGTTGAGTGCACTTTTGTGGTTTCCTGAAATAGAATGTTTCTCATGTAAATCAACAGAACATAGCAATGTTAAGCTCTAACAAAGAGTAAGGAAATGTGACATGTGTAAATGCTTAAAGTTTTTAGAAGGGTAGAATTTTGTTTTGATTTGTTTTTAACACTGATCTTTATAGTATTTTATTTGCAATTGATGTAGAATGTGCCCTAATTTAAAGTAACATTCTTTTTTTAGCCTTACCAATAACTCTCGGATTGTGGGACTCCTGGCTCAGCTGGAGAAGATCAATACTGAATCTACAGAATCAGATACTGCCAGATATGTTACATCAAAAATTCTTCATCTGGCTCAGAGTCAAGGTAAACTTTAATCTCTTGTTTTTGGAATGCTTTCTTAATTCTTTAAAAGTAGATGCTAAGAATGTTCAGACTTTTGATAAATACATGGTTATGTAAAAATTGAACTTTCTCCCATAGACTCAAGAACTAGAAAAGTGAATAACTGTGGAAGAAATTGATCTTCAAAGCATTGTTTCTAAAAAATGATTATGAGTTTACTTATGTATGAATGCCCCCCTTTCCCTAATTTTCAGACAACACCTAATTCCAGTACTACTTGTTCTAGAATGTTGACAAAAAGATGGCAGGTTTTATGTTGGTTATTACTGTTGTTCCCCATTTTGAAATGCAAGCCCTGTCATTCAGTGATTGGGTGACCTTAGGGAAGTTTTGAATCTCTAGGACTTAGCTGCACCATCTCTGAAATAGAGATAAGAGATATCATGTAATTATCATGTAATTTACATGAGAAGCATGTAAAAATAATGTTAAAAATGTTCAGTAAATGATGTCTGTAATTAGGCATAATTTATCTGTTTTATGAAGCTAGTACTACTTAGTTGGTATCAAAACCTTGACAGAGTACAAGAGAAGGAAAGTATTAACTTTGCACTTAGGAACCTAAATTTGAAAAATCTCAAATAAAACATTAATGAATTAAGTCCAATTATAATATCAAGAAATATATCAGTATAGCATTATTTGGACAGGTTGAATAAAACCCACGTGATTACCTCAATAGGAGCTAAAAAAGAAATTTAAGATTCCAAAATCTGTGCTTGATTAAAAAAAACCTTGATTTTTCTTTTTCTAAATAAGGGTAAACCAGTAGCTACCTTTATATTTAACAGTGATACATTGAAGGCATTCTGTTAAAATTAAGATCCAGACAATTCACAATTATTTTAATTTATTTAGTTTTTTATTATTTCATTATTCTGGAGGTGTAGGTCATTGAAATATTGTGCTTATCAACTAAGGTAAATGTATGAGGATGGTCACTGTATTAGTGCAAAGATAGATAGATGTACCAAGTATATTCACTGTATTCGCATACGAAATAACTCCTTAAAACAAAACAAAACACCCCAACAAAAACAAATTCTCCAAACCTATAGATACTACTTGCGTATAATTGCTCTCACCACTGTAGACTCTTCCCATCATAGTCTAGAAGTCCCAACTCCAACATCACTACTGAAAATGCCCCTAGTCATACCACTACCAGAGATTGTCCTTTTCCCCACCCTGCCACCCACAAATGGGAGAGCCAGCCCCTGAATACTGCCCCCTGGGGTTGTATAATACAATGACTCTGTTTATAGTTAACACAGTGTAAATTACTAGTGAAAGATTGTCCCATCATTATTTATAGCATAATCCAGTTGTCTATCCATTTGAGAGAGAAAGATTAGGAATTTACAGCTCAAAGAAGAAGAAATGCAAATATCTAGTAAACATATGAAAAGGTTCTTTACTTTCATAAAAGTCAGGAATTACTAATGAAAGCAACTAAGATATTTCTCACTACTTAGATTGGCAGAAATTAGAGAATGACAATATCCAGTGCCGTTGAAGGCATGGAAAATAGGGTATTCTCATACACTGTAGGTGGTGCAATAATTACTATAAGCTTTGGAGGAAAGAATCTGGCAATGTTTATTAAAATTTAAAGTGCACCTGCTATTTTACTTAACACTTCCACTCTCAGAAATCTGAGTGAAATAAAAATCTTATATAAAAGAATATTTGGAGGTGTTAATTTCAGTGTTTGTAAAGTCAAAGATCAAGAAACAACCTTAAATATCCAACTATGGAGAATGGTTGAATTAATTTTGATGTAGCCAAACTCTGGGACATTATAACTACATTATACAACTATTATCAATAATAAATTATTTATAATATATGCTGTGGTTCATATGTGGAACTACAGGCATACCTCAGAGATATTGTAGGTTCGATTTCAGACTACTGCAACAAAGCAAATATTGCAATAGGGTGAGTCACATGAAGTTTTTGGTTTCCCAGTGGATATTAAAGTTATGTTTACATTGTACTGTAATCTATTAAGTGTGCAATAGCATATGTCTAAAAAAATGTACATACCTTAATTAAAAATACTTTATTGCTTAAAATGTAAGCCCTCAGTGAGTCATAATCTTTTTGCTACTGGAGTGTCTTGCCTCAATATTTAAGGTGGCTGACTGATTGAGGTGGTGTTTGCTGAAGGCTGGGGTGGCTGTAGCAATTTCTTAAAATAAGACAGTGAAGTTTGCCACACATACTCTTTCATGAATGATTTCTCTATAGCATGTGGTGCTGTTTGATAGCATTTTACCCACAGTAGAACTTCTTTTAAAACTGGAATTAATCCTCTCAAACCCTACTGCTGCTTTATCAACTGAGTTTTTGTAGTGTTCTAAATCCTTTGTTGTCACTTCAACAATCTTCACAAGGAGTAGATTCCATCTCAAGACCACTTCCTTTGCTTATCCATAAGAAGCAGCTCCTCATCTGTTAATATTTTATCATGAGATTACAGGAATTCAGTCATATCATCAGGATCCACTTCTAATTCTAGTTCTCTTGCTGTTTCCACCACATCTGCAGTTATTTCCTCCTCTGAAGTCTTGAATCCCTCAAAGTCATCCATGAGGGTTGGAATCAAGTTCTTTGAGACTTCTGTTTATGTTGATGTTTTGACCTCTTCCCATGAATCACAGATGTTCTTAATGGCATCTAGAATGGTGAATTCTTTACAGGTTTTTAACTGACTTTGCTCAGATCCATCAGAGGAATCACTACCTATGACAGCTATAGCCTTATGAAATGTATTTCTTAAGTAAGAAGACTTGAAAGGCAAAATTACTCCTTGACCCATGGATTGCAGAGTAGATGTTGTGTTAGCAGGCATGAGAACAACACTAATCTTGTATATCTTCATCAGAGCTCTTCGTCAGAGTGACAAGGTACATTGTTAGTGAACAGTCCCATTTTGAAAGAAATCTTTTTTTTTCTGAGCAGTAGGTCCCAACAGTGGGCTTTAAAATATTCAGTAAACCATGTTGCAGACAGATGCGCTGTCATCCAGGCTTCATTGTTCCATTGACACAATACAGGCAGAGTAGATTAAGCATAATTCTTAAGGGCCCTAGAATTTTTGGAATTGTAAATGTGCATTGGCTTCAACTTCAAGTCACGAGATGCATTAGTCCCTAATGAGAGAAGCTTTGAAGCCAGATATTGACTTCTCCCTAGCTATGAAAGTCCTGGATGGCATCTCTTCCGATATAAGGCTATTTTGTCTACATTGAAAATCTGCTGTTTCATGTAACCAACTCACTGCAGCTTCTACATCAGCACTGCTTTACTTTGCACTTTTATGTTACAGAGATGGCTTCTTTCATTGAGCCTCATGAATCAACCTCTGTTAGCTTTAAACATTTCCTCTGCAGAAAAAGGTATTCCATGCAAATGGAAATCAAAAGAAAGCCAGAGTAGCAATATTTGTATCAGACAATAAAGACCATTACAAGAGACAAAGAAGGACTTAACATGATAATCAAGGGATCAATTCAATTGTAAATAAATTTACACCCAATATAGGAGCACTTAAATACATACAGCAAGTATTAACAGGCATAAAGGGAGAAATGGACAGTAACACAATAATAGTAGGGGGCTTTAACACTCCAGTTACATCAAGGGACATATCATCCAGACAGAAAATCAATATGGAAACACTGGCCTTAAATGACACATTTAACCAAATGGACTTGATAGATATATATAGAACATTCCATCTGAAAACAGCAAAATACACATTCTTTTCAAGTGCACATGGAACATTCTCCAAGATAGTTCACATTCTAGACCAAAATAAGCCCCGGTAAATTTAAGAAAATTGAAATCATATCAAGTATCTTTTATAACCACAATGTTATGAGTCTAGAAATCAACTACAAGGGAAAAAAACCTGCGAAAACCACAAATATGTGGAGTTTAAACAGTACGTTACTAAACAAGAAATGGATCACTGAAGAAATCAAAGAGGAAATCATAAAATACCTGGAGACAAATGAAATGAAAATAATGGTCTGAAATCTGTAGGATGCAGTAAAAGCAGTTCTCAGAGGGAAGTTTATAGTGATACAAGCTTAGCCCAGGAAACAAAAATCTCAAATAACCTAACCTTACACCTAAAGAAACTAGAAAAAGAAAGAACAAACAAAACCCAAAATTAGTAGAAGGTAAGAAATCATAAAGATCAGAGCATAAATAAATGAAATGACTTAAAAAAATTAGAAAGAATGAGTGAAAATAAGAGCTGGTTCTTTGAAAAGATAAACAGAATTGATAAGCCTATAACCAGATACATCAAAAAAAAAAAGAGAATGCTCAAATTGATAAAATCAGAAATGAAAAAGAAATTACAACTGAAACCACAGAAATACAAGAGCTCATAAGAGACTACTATGAACAACTATATGCCAATAAAATGGACAACCTAGGAAAAATGGGCAAATTCTTAGAAATGTACAGTCTCCCAAGATTGAACCAGGAAGAAACAGAAAATATGAACAGACCAATTACCAGTGATGAAACTGAATCAGTAATTAAAACACTCCCAACAAACTAAAGTCCTGGACCAGATGGCTTCACAGGTGAATTCTGCCAAATATTTAGAGAAGAGTTAATACCTATCTTTGTGAAACTACTCCAAAAAATTGCAGAGGAAGGCATGCTTCTGAACTCATTCTACAAGGTCAGCATTACCCTGATTGCAAAACCAGACAAAGATATCACAAAAAAAGAAAATTTTTTTTCGCCCATCTCACTGATGAACATAGATGCAAAAATCCTCACCAAAATATTAGCAAATTGAATCCAGCAATACATTAAGAGGATCATACACCATAATCAAGTGGGATTTATCTCAGGAATGCAAGGATGCTTCAATATCCACAAATCAAACAGTGTGATACACCACGTTAACAAATTGAAGAATAAATGCAGAAAAGCTTTTGACAAATTTCAACATCTACTTATGGTAAAAACTCTCCAGAAAGTGGGCATAGAGGGAACATACCTCAACATAATAAAGGCCATATGTGATAAGCCCACAGTTAACATCATACTTAGTGATGAAAAGCTGAAAGTACTTTCTCTAAAATCAGGAACAAGACATGGATGCCTACTCTCACCACTTTTACTTAACATAGTTTTGGAAGTCCTAGCCACAGCAATCAGAGAAGAAAAAGAAATAAAAGGAATCCGTATTGGAAAGGAAGAAGTAAAATAGTCACTGTTTGCAGATGACATGATACTATACATAGAAAACCCTAAAGATGCTACCAGAAACTACTAGAGTTCCTCAATGAATTTGGTAAAGTTGCAGGATACAAAATTAATATACAGAAATCTGCTGAATTTCTGTACACTAATAACAGAATATCAGAAACAGAAATTATGGAAACCATCCCATTTATCATCACATCAAAAAGAGTAAAACACCTGGGAATAAACCTACCTAAGAAGGCAAAAGACGTGTACTCTGAAAACTATAAGACACTGATGAAAGAAATTGAAGATGACAAAAATAGATGGAAAGATATACCATGTTCATGGATTGGATGAATCAGTATTGTTACAATAACCATACTACCCAAGGCAATGTACAGATTCAGTGCAATCCCTATCAAAATACGAATGGCATGTTTCACAGAACTAAAACAAATAATTTCAAAATTTGTATGGAAACACAAAAGACCCCAAATTGCCAAAACAATCTTGAGAAAGAAGAACAGAGCTGGAGGAATCACACACCCAGATTTCAGATTATACTACAAAGAAACAGTAATCAAAACAGTATGGTATTGGCACAAAAAACAGACACATAGATCAATGGAACAAGATAGAGAGCCCAGAAATAAACCCAGGTACTTAATCTATGACAAAGGAGGCAAAAATATACGATGGAGAAAAGACAGCCTCTTCAGTAAGTGGTGCTGGGTAAACTGGACAGCTGCATGTGAAAGAATGAAATTAAAACATTCTTTAATGCCATATACAAAAATAAACTCAAATTGGATTAAAGATCTAAATGTAAGATTGGATACTATAAAACTCTTAGAGGAAAACATAGGCAGAACACTCTGACATAAATTGCAGCAATAATTTTTTGGATTCATGTCCTAAAGTAAATAAAAGCAAAAATAAATAAATAAATGGGACCTAATTCAATTTAAAAGCAAAGGACACCATTGACAAAACAAAAAGACAACCTTTTTTTTTCTATCTATTGTGATGAAAAGGATCATCTAGTTTCCATTTCTACTGAATGGGAGAAAATATTTGCAAATGATTCGACTGATAAGGGATTAATATGTAATATATATAAACAGCTAATACAACTTTACATCAAAAAAAAAATAGACAACCTAATTAAAAAATGAGAAGAAGAACTGAACAGCCATTTTTCCAAAGAGAAAATGGAGGTGGCCAACAGGCATATGAAAATATGCTCAATATTGCTAATCATCAGTGAAATGTAGCTCAAAACCACAATGAGCTATCACCTCACACCTGTCAAAATGGCTATTATCAAATAGAACACAAATAACAAATGTTGGTGAGGATGTGGAGAAAAAACCCTTGTACACTGTCGTTGGAAATGTAAATTGGTGCAACCACTGTGGAAAACAGTATGGAGCTTTCTCAAAAAACTAAAAATAGAACTACCATATGACCCAGCAATTCCACTCCTGGGTATATATCCAAAAAGCCACAAAAACACTAATTTGAAAAGATATATGCACCCCAGTGTTCATATCAGCATTATTTACAATTGCCAAGATATGGAAGCAACTTAAGTGTCCATCAACAGATGAATGGATGAAGACGATGTGATATACAGACACAAACACAGACACACACAATGGAATACTACTCAGCCATAAAAAAGAACAAATTTTGCTGTTTGCAGCAACATGGATGGACTTGGTGGGCATTATACTAAGTGAAATAAGTCAGACAAAGAAAAATACTGTATGATATCACTTAAATGTGGAATCTAAAATATATAACAAACTAGTGAATATAACAAAGAAGCAGATTCACAGATATAGAGAACAAACTAGTGTTACCAGTAGGGAGGGAGGGAGGGAGGGACAATATAGTGGTGAGGAGTGAGAGATACAAAGTGTTTGTTGTAAGATAGGCCATAAGGATATGTTGTATACCACAGGGAATATTATCTAATATAATATAATTATAACTAATATAATATCTAATATTAGTAAATGTTAACTGTGTGATAAAACTATATGTAATTTTTTTTCTTTCATGTTTTAGAAGAAAACTTTTTTTCCTACTTTTCAGAAAAAACAAGGAGAGAAATGACAGCCAAAGGTTCTACAGGAATGGAAGTTCTGCTGTCAACATTAGAGGTAAGTCACTGACATGCTTTAATTATGTAACTGTTAATAGCAACCAATACTGAGAGAAAAAAAATTACAAAGTACAAAATTTTTATCCTAGAGATAGAGCCAATGAATGGAAGTTTGTTTTCTTTTTTAAATTATTTGGAATGGGGATGTAAACATTCTAACATATACTAGATAAACCTCTAAGTGTATTTCCCTAGGATTATAATGATAACCGTATTTTAAATCTTAATATGCCATTCTAATTGGTAATAGAAAATAAAGCATTAGTTGGAAATAAATCTTTAGCTTAAAATAAATGATTGAGGGACTTCCCTGGCGGTCCAGTGGTTAAGACTCTGTGCTTCCACTGCAGGGGGCATGGGTTTGATCCCTGGTCAGGGAACCAAGATCCTGCATAACGTGTGGCGTGGCCAAAAAAAAAAAAAAGATTGAAATTGGAAATTCTCATTTGTTCTGTTAGTTATTCATTTATGATTAAGTTCACTTCATACATTGGTTGAATAACTATATTATATTGATATTAATTAAGTTTCAATGCTAGTATAACAGTTTGGGGTGGATCAGCAAGACAGTCAGAATCAAGATTTTATATTTTATTCAGTGCAATGTTAAAAATAAGGAGTGAGTGAGTACATTGTATACCTTAGACTTAAACAATGTTATACGTCAGACTATATCTTAGTAGAACTGGAAAAAAAATGATCAGGGAGTGAGTTCATGTGTGTGTGTTTTTTTTTTTGACTGTGCCGCATGGCTTGTGGGATCTTAGTTCCCTGACCAGGGATGGAATCTGTGCCCTCAGCAGTGGAAGTGTGAAATCCTAACCACTGGACTGCCAGGGAATTCTCTGTTTTTTTTTTTTTTCCTTTAATTGAAGTATAGTATTGATTTACAATATTATATTTTTTATAGTTTCAGGTGTATGGCTTAGTAATTCAGTATTTTTACAGTTTATACTCCATTAAACGTCATTACAAGATAATGGCTATAAATTCCCTGTGCTATACAATATATTCTTGTTGCCTATTTGTTTTATACTTAGTAGTTTGTAACTCAATTCTGTACCCCTAATGTGCCCCTCCACCATCTTCTCTCCCCACTGGTAACCACTAGTTTGTTTTCTGTATCTGTGAGAATGTTCCAGTTTTGCTTTATACACTCATTTGTATTGTTTTTTAGAGTTCACATATAAATGATAGCATACAATATTTGTCTTTCTCTGTCTGACTTGTTTCACTAAGCATAAAATTCTCTAGGTCCATCCACATTACTACAAATGGCAGAATTTCATTATTATGGCTGAGTAATACTCTATTGTGTATATATATATATGTATGTATATATATGTATATATATATAATATATATATATATATGTATATATATATATATATATATACCACATCTTCTTTATCCATTCATCTGTTTATGGATACTTGGGTTGCTTCCATATCTTGGTTATTGTAAACAGTACTGCTGTGAACATCGGGGTGCATATATCTTTTCAAATTAGTGTTTTTGTTTTTTTCTGGATATATACTCAGGATTGGAATTGCTGGGTCATTCTGTAGTTCTATTTTTAGTTTTGAGAAACCTCCACACTCTTTTCCACAGTGGCTGCACCAATATACATTCCCACCAGCAGTGTACATGGGTTTTATTCTCCACATCCTCGCCAACATTTGTTTTTTGTGTTCTTTTTGTTGATAGCCATTCTGACAGGTGTGAGGTGATATATCACTGTTGTTTTGATTTGCACTTCTATAATAATTATCCTTATTGTACATCTTGTCATGTGCCTTTTAATTTATTGAGACTTGTTTTGTGGCCTGGCATGTGATCTATCCTGGAGAAGGTTCCATGTGCACTTGAAAAGATTATGTATTCCGCTGTTTGGGGATGTAAGGTCCTGTAGATACCTATTAAGTCCAACTGGCCTCTGGTGTCATTTAAGACTACTGTTGCCTTTTTGATTTTGTGTCTGATGAGCTGTCCAGTGATGTAAGTGGGGTGTTAAAGTCTTCTACTATTATGTATTATTGTCAGTTTCTCCTATATGTCAGTCATCACGAATTGTTAGAGTAATGCAAATCAAAATCACAATGAGGTATCACCTCACACTGTTCAGAATGGCCATCATCAAAAAATCTACAAACAGTAAATGCTGGACAGGGTGAGGAGAAAAGGGAACCCTCTTGCACTGTTGGTGGGAATGTAAATTGATATAGCCACTATGGCGAACAGTATGGACGTTCCTTAAAAAACTAAAAATAGAACTACCATATGACCCAGCAATCCCACTACTGGGCATATACCCAGAGAAAACCATAACTCAAAAAGACACATGCACCCCAATGCTCATTGCAGCACTATTTACAATAGCCAGGTCATGGAAGCAACCTAAATGCCTATCGACAGACGAATGGATAAAGAAGATGTGGTATATATACACAATGGAATATTACTCAGCCATAAATAGGAACGAAATTGGGTCATTTGTAGAGAAGTGGATGGACCTAGAGACTGTCATTCAGAGTGAAGTAAGTCAGAAAGAGAAAAAGAAATATATGTTAATGCATATATGTGGAATCTAGAAAAATGGTACAGATGAACCTGTTTGCAAGGCAGAAATAGAGACACAGACGTAGAGAACAAATGTATGGACACCAAGGGGGGAAAGAGGGGGTGGGATGAATTGGGAGATTGGGATTGACATATATACACTAATATGTGTAAAATAGATAACTAATGAGAGCCTTCTGTATAGCACAGGGAGCTCCACTGTACAGTAGAAACTAACACAACATTGTAAAACAACTATATCCCCTCCCCCCCCAAAAAAACTATAGGGTGCAAGATAGTTTTGTACAGGGATGTATTGTACAACATGGGGAATATAGCCAATATTTTGTAATAACTAAATTGAAAGTAACCTTTTAAAATTGTATAAAATTTTTTAAAAATAAAAAACTGTATTCAAAAAAAAATTATCCTGCTTCCCTGGTAAATGAGATAACAGTGCAACTTCCATTCAGATTCCAGTGGCCTGAACTCAGTCATATGGCCCAAACGTAATTGCAAAAGAGCTGGAAAATGTGGTTTGGCTGTGTACCCAGGAAGAAGATGAATACTTAGCAATACTGCTCCTGCCGCAGTCCATTCTTTTCTTTAACAAATGTTTGTCTCTCATTCTTCCAACTCCGTCCCCAGTAAGCCAGTGGTCCAGTTAATACCCACAGTGCTAAGACGAGGGTCTCTGGTTAATGTGTGGTGCTTTTTCTGGTCTGGATTTGACTTTCTGGTTCCATTAGTCTCTGTCCTTAAGTGGTGAACTAGACAACACTTATTCCCTTTTGGAAAGGGGAACAAGAGTCCCATTCCAGTCACTGATAACATTGCAATTCCGAAATTCCTCTAAATAAGCACTGTAAAATCCTTCTACTCTGGGGATGAGGCAGTTCCTTGAATAGGCCACAGTTCTGCTGTCTGTGTGGCTTTCTTCATCCAAGCATTGCTTTTAGTAAGAGAAATATAACCAAAGTACAGTATTTAAACATTTTCTCTTATTAGATTGGCTGTTCAGACTTTGGGAAATAGTTACTTTTCTGCGTTGTGGGTTGGAGTGTAAATTGCTCAGTGAAGAGCAAGTTAGTAATATCTACTATCAAAATAAATGCCCATATCATTGACCCAGAAATTCTAGGAATTTATCCCATGTACAGTTGTACTTGCTTCCCTGTAAGTGTATGTACTTAGTTTTGGTTGCAATTTTTAATAGCAAAAGATTTAAAAAATTTAAATATCCCATTGATAGGTGACTGGTTGCATAAACAATGGTATTGCCATGTAGTAGAATATATCATGTGGCCCTTAAAAAAGGGTGAAGAAACTATTTATTGACATGTAAAAATATCAGTATAAAAATAGTTATCTATAGAGCAGTAATACCATTTGGAGAAATAAATCTATGTATATATGTGTATTTACATAGATTACTTTTATGTGTGTACAGTATCTTGCTGGATGCATAAGAAATTGATAATGCAGTTACTTTTTGAGAGGGGAGCTCACTGGGTAGTCACCATATATACATTGTAGTGCCTTTTATATTTTAATACATTTATTTGTATTGTCTATTTGGTAGAAGTTTATGAGTTCAAATTAATTCCTGTTGATAATAAGAAAATAATAGCTCAGATGATTTCCAAAAAATTTTAAGGACAATGAGACTGAAGTGATGTGTGAGAATAGTGAAAATCTGAATACGTTTATTCTTAGAGAAACCAAAAAGGTCATCTGTAAAATATAGGTGGTTCCCGACAGACAGAAAAAGTTTGGGAATCACAAATTTACAATGTTTTAATAAAGCAAATAAACTATTTATTTCAGAACACGAAAGATCTTCAAACTACACTTAATATCTTAAGCATTCTTGTTGAGCTGGTGTCAGCTGGTAAGTTTTTGTTTCCTTTGGTGTAATTTCTGTTTGTAAACAATGATCAGAAATGCATCATGTGTACTTTTTTTGGAATTTTCTGATACTCATACAGAGGCTATTCTGAGTATTGGAATTTGGAAGTGAAAATGTCATACTCTTGTTCTTGCTTTGTTTTTGGTATCTTCTGGTGTCCCTCAAACCCATGTGTTTTCGAGCCTTGAATGTAGAGTTTTGCATCACTTTTATTTACTATGTGCGCTATTTTTAAAACTAACATAAATAAAATAAAATTTTATTTTGATGCTATTTGTTTTCTTTCTGAAGTCATCACTTTTAATACTTCTTTAAAGCTAACAGGTTGTGATATCTAATATGTTATAGAAGAATTTGCGATTTCAACATATTTCTTTCAAAAAACTTCTTAGGTGGAGGTCGAAGAGCGAGTTTCTTAGTCTCCAAAGGTGGTTCACAAATATTATTACAGTTACTTATGAACGCCAGCAAAGAATCTCCTCTGAATGAGGAGTTAATGGTGCAGATTCATTCCATTCTTGCAAAAATTGGACCGAAAGGTAAGGGTTTCGTTTGTATGACTCTCAGGTGGAACTGTTTTTGTTACATCAATTCTGTGTGCCTTGAAACTGGTAAATTTTACAATCTAAAATGCTACTGCTTTTTCTTGGTCTGAGTCATGGAATGCTTTTTACAGTCAACTAGTGACCTGCAAGAATTTAGGATCCTAAATTCCTGAGTAATTCTATTGCATGTGGTGGAAAAAGGAAGAAAAAATGCGTTAAAGTCAGAAGTGTGTCTTGGTGTGTGTGTCCCTGGTATATATATGTTACAAAAGATACACATAACATGGATATTGTTGAGGCCAGAAGGAGGGAGTGTGGATGGGAATGCTTTGAGGAGCATGCAGGTAGAATGTGTTTGCTTTTCATTAATAGTCATCTTATAGTCACGTCTCAGTGCCTAAAAAGCTTACAGTCTAGTTAAGCTTTTAATCATAATCATATAAGAAAGTGATAACAGCTTTAATTATTTCAGATCAACTTTTAGTTGATAATATGAATTTACAATATTAGTTTTAGAAATTTCATTGTTTTATGACATTTCATTTTATTCAGAAGTTATATATGAATAAATTGTGTTTGTTCATTTTTTTTAAACAGACAAAAAATTTGGAGCGAAAGCTAGAATTAATGGAGCTCTAAATATAACCCTGAATTTGGTCAAACAGAATTTGCAGAATCATCGCTTGGTTTTGCCTTGTCTTCAGCTTTTACGAGTATATTCTGCCAACTGTGAGTATTTCAGAGCAGCTTTTAGTTAGCTCAGTGTTGTGAAGTTAACACAAAATGAAAATTCTGTACTTTAACTTCATAAGTCTCTAAAATTCGTGGACAAGGAAAGAGAATATTTAATATGGCTCTTTGTAATTCTAACCCCCCACCACAAAAGTGAGGTAGGGTAAGAAGGTGAGTTGACAAAATCTTCAGAATTCTCATTAATTCCCCCAGTTTGTAAAGGCATGTAGTAAGGGGGATGAGTAGGTGGACTGTGGAGAAGATTTGGAGGAATATGAGGATATTGGAAGCTGGAAAAACTGCTATGCGTAGTTGGATTTTCACAGATGAGAGGAAAATTGAGAAGGAAGGAATGTGGTGGCATAGTCACCTGGAGCTAATTCTCTTCAGTAATGAATAGGGGAGTAGCAGAACCGAAAATAAATAGCACAGGAGCCTCTGAGGAAGCTGGAGAAAACAGTAATCACAGGGAGAGAGTCTCAGATGAAGTGTCTCCCAATGGGCGTGTACACACACACACACACACACACACACACACACACACACATTCTCTCCCTCTCTCACTAATGTAATATTAGGTCCCAAGCCCCTGAGGTATGGATTTTCTTCTATTCCCTGACTATGGGATTGGAATGATTAATAAAACACCTAGAATTGAGACTGTACAGTACATATTATTATTATTTTTTTTTAGATTTATTTATTTGATACAATTTCAGTTTTCTTAAATTTACCAAGGCTTGATTTGTGACCCAAGATATGATCTATCCTGGAGAATGTTCCATGAGCACTTGAGAAAAATGTGTATTCTGTTGTTTTTGGATGGAGTGTCCTATAAATATCAATTAAGTCCATCTTGTTTAATGTATCATTTAAAGCTTGTGTTTCCTTTTTTATTACAGTACATATTATTGCAGAACATCCTCACAAAATAATGACAATCAAAGTGGTAGATGCGTGTGTGTGTATTTACTTATCTGTATCTATACTTTGACAATATAGCTAAAGGTGTACTCACAGGAAAATAGTTTTGAATACTTAAATATTTAACACTTAAATAATTAAGAAGCACATAAGGAAATGAATTAATTGGCTGTTTAAACAAAGAAATTAGGAACAGAGCAATAAACATAAGGAAAGCAGAGGAATGAAATAGTAAAGAAAAAATACGTTATGAAATCTTCAAAAGTTGATTTAAAAAATAAAACAATTGGATTAAAAATAAAACAGATAAACCACTGAATGAAGGAAAAAGGAACACAAAACAGACTAAAATTAGAAGCGATAATGGAGTAATAAACAGATATAGAGGAAATTTAAATTGTCATACAAAACTTTAGGAACTACATTTTCGGTGGCATTTTATTTAATTAAGCACCAGGAGGTCAGTGAACAGTGTATCTATAATTTTTAAATAATATTTGTTCAGTATTGAAAATGTTAGGCACAATTTTCTGGTTAGGTAATTATTTGCATGTTCTGTCTAAAGTTGTTACCTGTTTTTCCCTACTGCAGTCGCTTTAGTTAAGGTCCTCATTACCTCTCACCTAGACCACAGTCTCCTAATGTGTCTCTCAAATCCATCTTTCCTACAGTGCTGTTAAATCTGACCTGTATCTAAAATGCAGATCTGATTTGTTGTTCCTTTTGGGTAATTCCCTGCAGTTGAAAGAATTAACAGCTTCTAGGACCTTTCATAATTTGTTTTAACTTCTTTTCCCACCTCATCTTCCCATTGGCATGCCTTTGTCTAACACTTTGTTTTAACAACACGTAACTGCAATTTCCCTGCAACATTAAAAAATAAAGCAAAAAAACCCCCCTTCCTTTGAAGTATTGACTAAGGTGGACTTTACGAGGGACTTGAGTTCACATGTACTAAACAATTTGTATATATTTTTGGCTATGTATCACATGTATATGCATTTCTACTCACTGAGGTTTTTAAATCACTTTACATCTTTTTTTTCACCTTCCCAGCTGTGAATTCTGTATCCTTAGGGAAAAATGGAGTTGTGGAACTGATGTTTAAAATCGTCGGACCATTTAGTAAGAAGAATTCCAGTCTTATGAAGTGAGTAAATGTATTAAGTGTAAATCGAGGTATACCCTTTGTTATTTTGGGCCTTACCATCTTGATCTGTACAATGAGCAGATTGGGTTAAATTGTATCTAGGGTCCTTTCTCAGTTCTTAAATAGTGATTTAATTATGATACAGATTTTCTTTAGTACAAAGTTTAATCTTCAAAAATATATCAAAATTAGATAAATTCATTGAACATAGTGTTATGGAAATTTAGACTTTGAACATTCCTAGATACTATAATAGGAAAAAAGACCATTTATAGAGTATCATTCATTCAGAAACATTTATTGAGTGCCTACTATATTCCCTACCCAATTTTACAGTCTTTTAATGACTACTTCCTTCAGTTTTACAATTATCTGGATATATTTTAAATTTATACATTTCTTCTTTGTCAAAATCATGTTATTCTTTTTCTTACTTTGAGATATGTATATATATCTCAAAATATGTGTTATATATATGTGTATTTGTGTGTGTGTGTATATATATATATATATACACACACACATCCATAAATAAATAAAAAATAAATATATATACACACATATGCACATATTCATTTGTAGGTCTCTCAACCTCAAAATGAAAGCAGTTTCAGTTATTTCATTATATTTAGTACTTTCTTAAGCCAAATTAATGGTCATTCTTTAAAAAAAATTTTTATTATGGAATTTTTCAAATACAGCATTTATATTATATTAATTATTACTTATTATATTCAACAGTTATCAACATTCTGCCATGTTTGTTTCATTTATTCCCCCTCCAGACTTTTATTTATTTTTCCTTGGGTATTTTTAAGCAAATCCCAGATGTTTTCCACATATATATGAATTTCTGTAAGCAAATACCAGATATTTTCTCACTTTTCCCCTAAATACTTCATTATGTAACTCTGCTAAATAGGGACCTAAAAAATAACCATAATACTGTAATCATACTCAACAAAATGATTAATTCCCTAACACTATCTAAAATCTAGTGTTTAGTTTTCTCCAGTTGTCTCCAAATGCCCTTTAAAGCAATATCAGCCATGACATTTACACTGTAAATTCTTTAGTATGATCACTATCAGACATAGTTTTTTTCTTTTAGTGTTACCAAAGTATCATTTCTTTGTTCAACAATATTAATAATTCTTTAAGATCATCTAATATTTTCTGATTGTCTGAGGAATGTCTTTTTTTTACAGTTGGCTTGTTCAAATCAGGATCCAAATAAGAGCTCTACATTCTACTTGATTGATAAGTCTTGTAATTTTTTGCAGTCAGTAACAGTCCCCCTACTTTTCCGTTCTGTTTTATTTGTTGAAGGAACTGGGTGGCATCTTATAGAATGTCCCAACATAGATTAAGATGACTGTATACTGGGGTCACTTAATTTGTAGGTATATCCCTCAAATTTTCTGTAGACTGATGGAGGTTGAGGCTTGATTAGATTTGTTTTTTGTTTTTTTTTTAATGGTCAAAATATTTCATAGGTGGTGCTGGGTCTCTGTTTTGCACCACTGAAAATCATTGTGTTGAAATGTTCCATCCCCTTTCACCTAAAAACTTAGCACTATTTCATAGCATTGCCTGATCCATTATTTCTTAAAAGGTTCCAAAATAGTGACTTTTTAAATTTTCTCATTCTTTCTACTTTTATTAGCTGTGATTCTTTTATAAGGAAGAACTTGTCCACATCAACTATTTGGTTAAATTTTACAAATGAATAACGTCCAGAACATACTCAGTCTTTTCACCCTTACTTAATAAAGGTCAGATGTTTAGCTTTTACCCTGCTTGAAAATGGAAGCTTACTTGCACATATATTCTTTATCTTTAAAATTTTTATGCCTTTTCTCTTCTTGATCTTTAAAGTACTTTAAAATTAATCTTGATCTTGGTTATGATCGCCTACTTAAGATCTACATTACTCTATTGTAACCAAGTTACCAAACCTAATATAAAAAGTTCCTAGGAGAAAAGAACATTTCACAAGTATCTGTATAATATACAACATGGACTATTTCCAAAACCATGTAGAAATCAGTGGGTCTAAACTTCTGAGAAAGGAATGTAAGTTATCTACATTATTCCTTCATTCTTTTTTCTATATTTTAAAAAGAAAAACTCTTTAAACTTTATTTTTATTTTAAAAAGGATAAACCATTCATTGACCAGACATCTATATCATGATTCCTTTATTATTTTGAGTAATTGTAGGATCTCCCCCTTAATTAAACAATCTCAACATCTAGAGCATTTGTATACCAATTCTTCCTCCCCTTAATGCCGTGCATTTAGTTAGTTGAAGAAGATTGAGGGTTATTATTTATGTTTGAAGAGCAGCGCTTTCCTTTAGAATTTCCTTTCCTTTCCAATTTTAGGTTTTAGATTTAAACACTGTTAATCTAGAAGGAAGCAACTCTAAAAGTTATTGTAACTCTTTCTGAGTTTCACTACAGGTTTGGAGGTTATTGCAAGGATTGACTCCCCCCGCAACTTAAATAACTTCATGAGTACCTGGGGCTTCAGTTTCTCCTCCCTCACTGCTCCCAAATGAATAAGCCACAGGCTGCTTTTAAAGCCATTGTTAGTTATTATTCTGTGTGGGACTTGTGAAGACTGCAAAATATATGAGGAAGTATAAAATATTGGTGCTGAGAAATTCTAATCAACATATAAAAATGTACTTTTCAATAAATACTATTCTGTAATTGTTGGGTAACTTTTATATTATAAATTCATACTGGCTTATAACTGACATAGAATTGCAGAAATTCCTTTGTACTGAAGTTTTTAAAAATACCTTTTAAAAAACATCTTGGTAAAACTGTCAAAACGACTTTGCACCAAACTTCATAATTTCTTTTCATCTAATGGGGCTGTGGAACAAGCATGATGGGCAGAAGGCATTGGGTGCATATCCAGTTTTGGCAGCATTGAAGAATAAACATCAAGAGAAAAACATGTAGTTTAAGGCTTAGAAAATGTCAGAGCACTTCTGTTTGGTTCAAATGTGTTGTAAACAACTGCCAGCAGGCAGAAAAACTGTTTCTGAAAGTGCTGTTAAGATTTTTTAAATTTTGAATTAAGACTTAGCTGTAGATGGGAAAATTCTGAGTTCATTGCAAATGATTGCCTCTAAGCAATTGTATTAGTTTCCTAGGACTGTTGTAACAAAGTACCTAGTACAAAGTTGGTAGTTTACAATAACAAATTTATTGTCTCTGGAGGCTGGAAGTTCAGAATCAACTTGTCAGCAGGACCAGTGTTCCCTTTGTAACCCGCAGGGGAGAATCCTTCCTTGCTTATTCCTAGCTTTTGGTGGTTTGCTGGCAATCTTTAGTGTTCCTTGGTTGTAGGTGCAACATTTCAGTCTCTGCCTCTATCATATGGTGTTCTCTCCTTGTGTGTCTGTCTTCAAATAGTCTTCCCTCTTTTTATAAGAGCATCCGTGTTGATGGATTAAGGGCAGTCTACTCCAGCATGACTTCATTTTAACTAATTACATCTGCAAAGACCCTGTTTCCAGATAAGGCCACGTTCTGAGGTGCTAGAGGTTTGGACTTCAACATAGCTTTTTGGAGGAGGCTGACATTTCTGATTTCATAATTTTCTTTCTCAACAAGAATCTTGTATGATTTATTTTTCATATCGCTTAGTTTTTATGTGACCCTAGGCATATTATATTCTGAAATCCTTAGTTTCCTTATTCATAAAATGTGTCAATTCTGTGGACTAGGAATTTTTTTTTTTTAAGAATTAAACTAGAAAACACATATACAAGGCATATGTAACAATTTTTGGCATTTATCAGGCCTTGCTGAATGAAGTCTTCTTTTTTCCCCAAAATTGCCATTGTACTTAGAAGATCCATTTAGTTCTGATTTTGACCAATTTAAAAGTCATCCTTATTCTGATAGTTTTACAGTCTTAAGTGCATTTTATTGAATAATTATAAGATTATGAAAAGTTTCTTACTGATGATTCAGTGCTGTTATAATTTTATAGTTTTCATTTACTTTTAACTTGCCATTACCAAAACTGCACATTGTTTTGAGAAAGTTACATGCAGGAGTTTATATTTTTTAGAGCATATACTGTTGTTTTTATTTTACAAATGTTATCATAAATAAATGTTTATATGGTTGCTTTATTTGTGTCAATAAACCAAAATGTAACTGTTAACAACTTGCTCTAGAGGGTAGCAGTAATGAGCATTTATTATAAATGAGCACTTAGTCTGTACCTAGTCCTGGATTATTGTTTCAGGTTTTATTTTGAACCAATATCCATCTTAAATCAGTATCCGTTTTAAATCTTCTAAGTCATCTTAGAAGTCATCATCTGGTCACGCTATGTGTACCACTAGTGTGTATGTAGCTTTATTAACTTTATTATCTTGTTTTCAGTTTTAATTTCTTGAGTAGTTTTTCCATAGATATGTACATTTTATTATGTTATCTAGATTGTAAAATTATCTGTGAAAGAGATAACTTTGTTTTCTAATTTTATACCCATGAAGAACCTGCTACTGTGGGTATCTAGTAGGCATTCAACAAATGCTTAGTGATGAGTGAAATGCTTAAATTTGACAGTGTACATATTTTTATGCAAATCAATTATCCATGTTGAAATCTTACTAAGAGGTACTGGCTTATATTTTTAAAGTTCCTGAAAGTTCCTTTTCTTCAATAACTCATTTTAAAAAAAATATTTGAATTACAGGCTTTCCACAGTGATGTTATATATATTTTCAAAGTTGCTTAATGGCCACTGATTTCACTGTGTGTAACTGCACATTTATATTTAAAGAATATATAAGTCCTCTAATGGGCAGTGAGAATTTTTGAGATGTTAATTAGGTCATTATTCTCTTTGGTGCCGTATGGCTGAAAAATGTTAAGGGTTCATACTTCCTCTCCCCAAACCTCCTAGTTCCAAAATATTTTACATTTGTTATCACATTAAATGTTAGGATTATTGCTTGATAGAGCTAAAATACTTTGAAGTCAGATAGCTACGAATATCTATAGAATTTTGTAGTTGCAAACTTTGTGTTAAAACTTGTTTTTGTTTTAATTTTTTTGGGAATCAGAATCTATGATTCTTAGTATTATTCCTTTGTGAACTCTGTCCCAGTCAGACACGGGTACAATGATTCCATTCACCTAACCTCTGATATGAAGACTTAGACATTGTTAATTTTCTTCTTTTTCTTTCTTAAACATTTTTTTTTGGTGCTTTTTTGTTGATATTTCAATCTTCCTCATATCCAATTTTAACCTGAAGGAAGTGAGGCATATAGAGAAACAGCATATGTAATTGATTATAACAGGAATGACATTTGGAGTAGATACTAATTACTTATCTGAAAAGATTGTATGAATTTACTATTGTAGATTAATTTTACTAGTTTTGTTGTTGTTTGTGTTTTCTCATGTTGACAGGGTTGCTTTAGACACTCTTGCTGCATTGCTAAAATCAAGTAAGTTTTTAAATACTAGAAATACTAGATACTATTTTTCTGAGTATTCTGTCTACTATGTTAAAGAAACTGGAAATGTAGATTTAGTTTATGTTTATAAAGCTTGTTCATAATAATTTAATGTCAAAGTTGATTTTATCTTTTAGTACAGTCGATTGATATATATCTAAGATCATTTATGTTTATTGAGCTCTAATTTATCAGTACATTCATATAATTTATTCAAGTATATTGACTTCCTTTTTCTAAGTTACTTTCATAAACATAAAGCCTTGTTAGTAGGGGAAAGTAATATGTAAATATTATATAGTATCATTTTGAAAAAGTGATGCTAACATGGCCTTGAGAACATCTACCATGAAGAGTATCTTTGACAACTACTGTCTCTATGTAACATATGATTTTCAGTTAGGACCTCTTTATTAGAAGTTTTATTTCTACCATAAAATTCAAATTTATAACATTAAAAATGATGTAATGTAAATTTACATTTTACTAAATGCATTTACAGACTAAAGCACAATTTTTTTAATCTTCAAAATCGAAGTATTGGAGGAAATGTGTCTTAACACAATATGGTGCTTTTTTTTTGGAGAGTAGCCATCCCCATTATGTGCTTTTTTTCTCTCCATGATACTCAGTGTCTGTATTTTAAATATTAATTTTTGTTAGCACTTCCATTCCCCCATTCCATTGGTTGATTAAATTAACATCTTATTTAACCACAATAACATTTAGTCCTAAAGATCTATATTGATGGCTTTCAATGTTATTTTTCCCCAAAACTGTCTATTGATGGTGAGACCAACTTGCCCTTAAGTTTGATGAGAAGGACAGTAGCAAATGATTAATTGATTGATAATCTGATATTTGGTAATGATTTATTAAATTTAAAGAATCACCTTAGGTATTACTATTATATACTAGAGTGCATAAAATTCAGTTAACAGTTTTATCCTTGAAATGAAATGTGTGTTATTCAATTATATTAGCTATGTAGCTTTGTTTTCATATATGATGTGATAAACTTTAGACCAAGATTAGAATATTTGGATTAATTTCAAAGATATTTGTAGCCTTGCTTTGATGTGCCCTCCCTGCCTTTGTGGTTCAAATTGTTTAAAGATTAATTTTTAAATTAATGTAGGCATATTTTTTTTGATTTAGAGTAGATTAAAATAGCCATTAAAACTAAACTCTTATTAAAGCTTACTAATTTTCAGAATCACTGATGACAAAGTCACTAATTCAAAGTCAGTAAAAACTAAAACTCTAAGTTTCAAGTATTTTTAGAAATCAGTTAACCTAAAATGACTGAAATGCTGATATCTTCAGTTTTAAATAATAAGCTTCCTTTTACTCCCTCGCTTCTTCTCCTTCAAAGGAGGATGGTGGGCAAACATATCTGTTTGCTCCATCAGGTAAAAAAGTAACTGACAAGTAAATGATCCTGGATTGCAGATAGATCTGCTCACTTCTCTTAAGAGTCACTCAGCACCTGTATTTGAGTTATGCACAAGTTTTTAATTTGATCTTCAATAAAGAATTTAAATATTTCTCATAAATACCATTTAGGCTTTTGGGAATTCCAGTGGAAACACAGTTTGTAATAGGAGTTACAGTGATTCTTAAAAGACATTATGATAGTAATATATTTTAAGTATTACTGGTAATACTAAGAAGCTAGTAAGCTAAAGGCTTATATATTCCAATGGGTGTAAACGAAATATGTATATTTGTTTAAAATACATGAAACTATTGTTAGTCAGAACTATTGAACTATCCTATAGATAGCCACAGCCTTAGCAAACTAGCTCTTCCAGACACAACAGAGGTATTAAACCTTTTACATAAGAAAGTGCCCCCCTCCTGCCCCTGTGAGTTTCTTCCAGCTCTCAAATATCAGAACATAATTTCTAAGAGGGCATTAATAAGTTTGTTGATCTCAGTGTCTTTATGTTTTAGGTGGGTATTAGCACATTTAAGACTGTAATAATTCTTTCAGGCAACTAAAAGCAGCACAGCCTTACTGTTGCATTATCTTAGTGTCCATGCCATGAGCCAGGTGGTCATTTTATACGTAAATGTAGATGAGGAAGAGACTGGTATTTCTTTCTAAGTTAACAACCTCAGATGGGTTGGTGTTCCACATTATCTTGCACTCTTATCATTGGCCCACCCTTGTGGTGCTGGGTGGCTCAGGATGTTGCTAAGATATGATCCCCTTGCTCTCATCTTAGTGAAATGCACCCTTTTGGTTAAAAATCTTAAATATTAACATTAAAAAAATGAAGTACATCAAATTTATGAATTTATTTCTGTTAATTTTACCCCAATAAAATTGACTGTTTACAAAAAATTTTTTGATGCAGTTTTTTCATATATTAAAAAATTAATGACAATAAAGCACTATCTTCTAATCATATAATGCTTCTTACATTTCACTTACTAAAAAGTTGTTTAAGTACTTTTCTCTTAGCTTTGTTGTGGCATGGATATTTATATATAATTGTGGGGGTAATTAAAATTTAAAATAATTTCAATAGAAACACATACAATTTGTAGTAGGAGCTACAATCCAATGGAGTTTATTTCACACAAAGATTGTAATAGAAGTTGCGATAATGATAATGGCTTTTAACAAAATCATAGTCACAGCTAGTGAGTTAAAGGCTTATATATTCCTTTTGGTGTAATGAAAGTATATTCATAAGTTTTAAAATATATGAAAGTTTTGTTAGTATTAACATTTAAAAATATACAACCTTAATTGTGTTAAAGATATTTTGATATTTATTAACCACAAAACAATATATGGGCAGGTTTCTGGAAAATTACCTGGAACTTGTCATATTTATGTTGTTAGCTAAAAAATATTTAAGTATGTGGTTGCCATTTATTTTTGGAAAAGTATTGTAAGACTTCATTCCAGTATTGTGGTTATGTTTTTAATTTGATTTATTCTACCAGTGTCTCTTATTATTTAAAAAATATTTTCTCAATTTTCTTTTGTTAAAGAAACAAATGCCAGGAGAGCTGTAGACAGAGGATATGTCCAAGTCCTTTTAACAATTTATGTAGATTGGCACCGCCATGATAATCGGCATAGAAACATGCTCATTCGAAAAGGAATTTTACAGAGTTTAAAAAGTGTTACAAGCATCAAGTTGGGAAGAAAAGCATTTATTGATGCCAATGGGATGAAAATTCTTTATAACACTTCACAAGTGAGTTTTTAATTTTCTTCCTGTTATTATGATTACCTATTAATGATAGGATTTGGTTCTTAAGAATACTAGTATTTCTAAAAATACTCAAAAAGTATGATAAATATATTAAAAAAATCCAAAAGCCAAAAGGCACAATCGTTTCTCAAATGTGACATCAGACTGAGTTCGAGAAAGTGCTCAGTGCACATCTCTGCAATATGAGGTTTTTCCCCCATACGTAAAAGGAAGATGTATATAAATCTCTCCACTGGGCAGGAAGGAATTCTATATAGCCACGTTTTCTAAGGTGTGCAGTTGGCTATACTCAGTTTTGTATGTTCCCCTCATAAGTATTCACAAATCCTTTATGGCTGGTAAGGCAGATATGTTGTTTGTGAGTGTTCTCGGTCTTTCTCCTGGAGAGAATATTTTTAAATAGTGCAGGTACAGAAGTGAAACCTGGAGTTAGGAATCCTGGTTCTGCCAGCCATCTTATGCATAAACCTTCTCAACAATAGCTTTAGCAAGATTCTAGCATCTGCAGAGTGGGGATATTGCAAAGTAACCTTTTATTTTTACAAGGCTATAATTATTAGAACAAAATCTGTCTTGAAAATTCCAACCAGTCATCTTGGTTGTGCCGTTTTGGTCTTACACACAACAAATAATCTTTTTCTGTGTGAGAGTAGTTAAGAACACATATTTTATGTTCACTCTTAGCTTTTTCTTTTTTAGATCAATCACATGCACTTATTTTCACTATTCCTAATATAGACAGTGATGGATATTTGATATAGGAGGAAGAATTGGGTGACTTTGTTTATGCCACTTCACATTTATGAGCCTTAGTTTTTCACCTGTTTTGACAGGTCAGGTGTGAAGACTTCTACTGAAAATTTCACAGGTTATCAAAGTGCCATCTAAAGCCATCTAGATGTCACTTGTCAATAATAATAACAGTGTTATATGAAATAGTTTCAAATTCGCTGTTCACTAGTCCTTCTCAAGATTAGATACCAGGATAGCAAATTAAACTCTTAAAACTTAAAATTGTGATATTCAGGCTATTCTTTTATAAGTTGAACAGCTAACTTGTTAGGGGTGCTATTGCATGATAACTGATAGAATTTTGAGAAAAGCTCAGCCAAATGCACGTTCCTTTTTATTTTTTACACCTGTCTTAATTTCTTAATCTTTCTTCTTTTTTTCTTCTTCCCTTAAAGTTTCATTTTTATTTTATACCCTAGGCTTGCTAAATGCTCCCTAAGTCACTCATAGATATTACTTAGTGCTTTGGTGACTTCTGGCACCAAAGATGGTACTGATTTCTGCTTAGTTAAAATATTTAAGGAAAATTACTGCTAAATTTGCCATATGAGGTTCTTACTTAAAAAGAGATATCTCTGATTAGTCAAAGCTGTTTTATAATTACGTTAAATTTTTTGTGGTATTTGCCTTTTGAAAATTATTAATGTATTACTTTCCAAAGTCATGTAAAATTGTTTCACTTATTCACCAAAGGCACATTATCTTTTTTTTCTTTTCTTATAAAACAGGAATGTTTGGCAGTCAGGACCCTTGATCCTCTTGTCAACACCTCCAGTCTGATAATGAGGAAGTGTTTCCCTAAAAATCGCCTGCCACTCCCAACGATTAAAAGTTCTTTCCATTTCCAGTTACCAGTTATTCCTGTGACTGGACCTGTGGCCCAGCTCTACAGTTTACCCCCTGAAGGTAGGACCACATGCTTCTTGCTGGCTTTCAGTGGTTATTGGAATTGTGTGACTTTATCTATTTTTGCTTTTGTTCATCTCCCTAGCAAAAGAAGGTTTTAATGAACATGATAAACTTTCATATTATTTTTTAGTTAATAAATACTTCTTCAAATATAAGAAATTGAGATTGAGTAATAAAGGGAAGGAATGTGGGGTGTACTACGTATGTGGAAATGTGAAAAACTTTAAGTACCACACAGGAACAGTATTTGATAGTTTATATAAATTTTCAAAATCTAAGAATGTAAACATTAACTGTTTAGGTAATTCTATTTGAGCTTACATTTGTAGCTTTTTAATGAACTTCACTTTTTAAAGTTAAAGGTGTCTAATCATCAAACATGTTACAGTTTATGTCTAACAAAACTTGCACAGTTACTTACCTGATAGAAAATATCATAAATTGGCTCTTTGTCATTTTTGGTGCAATATTGTGTACATAGCAAAGGAAGTAAGAGTTTCCACTTCTTAATGTGGGGAAAAAGCAGAATTTTTTTATAAGACATAGCAAAATTCAAAAGAGAAAGTAGTCTAGGCTATTAATAGAATTTCTAAAGTATTTTCTTGTTAGGTGATCACTTTTTAAAAAAGTAAGAGGTTTTTAATTATATTTAAAAGCAATGCTTTGAAGTAAGTGATTTAAGAAAAATTTTAAGTAATTATAATTAGTTTATTATCCTCAATATAGATTTACCTATGGTATATATCACAGAGTTCACTGTTATGATTGCATTTCTAAAGTATTTAATTATTAAAGTAGAAGTTTAGTCTATATAAAATATCAAAATGGATTATTCAGAAACTTCCTTTAAAAGGTTTAAAAGTCTAAGTCTGGGACTTGATTAAACATAGCTAAGTGAAAACAGTGATCTAATTGCTTCTTCTCATTCCATTTAAAATTGCCAACAGACTTCAAAAATAGGGGGAAAATCTGTACTGAATCTGAAAACTAGATAAAAGGAGCATTCTCATGGAATAAACATAGGGTGTGCAACAAACATGTTGGAGAAAAGAATAGATTAAGGAAGAGTGTCAACTCTATTCACCCTTCTATGAAATGCAGTATCTCTGGCTCCAGGTTGAGGGCCACTAGTACCTAATTTGGAGGGAGAGTCAAGGAGCTGTTGGAATTTCTTTCTCTCTCTCAATGTAGGATTATGGAGGTTTAAGTGGCGGTCTAACTGGTAGAAAGCTTGTGAGACTTCACTATATGTGGCAGGTAGTAACACTGGGAGAGAGATAGGATATACCCCAGAGTGTTCTTTGTTCAGTGTCCAGAATAATCACATGGATAGAGAAAGCTGACTTGTAGTGCAGGGAATATATCAAACATGGGGAAAAAAAAGACAGAGATGATATTTTTCTGAGGGCTCCTTTTCTGCATCATTTCAGACTGATGGATCACTGAACTAGAAATGGAGACTTTAATTGACTAAGAAGGCTTCATGAATGGGATGTGAGAGCAGAGTTTTAATAGCAATTGCATAGACACAAGGAAAACACCCTGCTCTCCATCATTTTCTCACATATCAGGCTTCATTAAATTTATCACAATTTTCATTATTTTTTACCATCCTCAGTTAGACTGTAAATTCCACAAAGCTAAGACTGTTGTTTTTACCTTCATTTTATCCTCAGCATGCGTTAGATTGCATGAGTTATAATAAATGTGCATTTAACATTTGTTAATGGATGAATTGAGCTGGCCTCAAGACTTATTCTCTTAAACATTTAATGCCAAAAGATAGTGAAGCAGACTCTGGAGATTTGAAGGAAAAGAGTTCTGACTCAAGATTTCTGAACCCTTATTAGAAGCCACCCGTATGTGAAGGTGACATATTCTTAGATATGCAAGGGTACAGAAGCATATTGCCTAGGAACCCTTCTGAAGTAATTATATGAAATAATACTTCAGCCAGGCCAGTGATGAATTAAGTCAAGAATGCAGAAGACATGGTAGTAGAGTAATTGTATTTAACATTACAAATTGTTAATTATGTAATACTAAATAGTTGCCCTACTATTATTTTGAAATATATCAACTAATTTTTGGTGAAAGATACATAATATATGGCTATAGTAAACTGGGTCTTTTGCAATTTATATTCATAGATTTCTTAAATTATAATATTGTTGTATTTCTAAGATGGTAATTATAGAAATAGTGGCCCAAATACGTGTTTCAAAATGTAAAAGTAACATCTAGAGCAGAGATCCTTAGACTAAAATCTACTGAACCATAGGAATCCATGGATGGACCTCAGAGACTAAGAACCCTTTGAAATTCTGTATAAAATAAAGTATATTCCTTCTTGGAAAATATTCTTGAAGAGGTCCGTCCATCACTGCTATAGAAAAGTAAGAAAATATCCAAGATGCACAAAATCCGGAAAATGCTGAATACAAAGCGAGAACAAGCAAATCAGTTTCAGTAATAAGATATCTAAAAGGATAAAATACTCCCATTAAAAAAAAAGAGACTCTTAGGTTGGGTTAAAAACAAAATCTAAGTAGCTGATACATCCTGGAAACTCTTAAAACAGCAAGACTGAAAGCTTAAAATAAACAGATTGGCAACTGTGTATTTGTTTTTCTCAGCTCAAGAAAGGTGAGGAAGACATTATTACTACCCCACAAAATATAAATACAGAACAAAATGTTTAAAGCAAGATATCAAAGATGATTTTATACAAGCTAGATAATAACAAGTGTGCCAAGCACTAGAATAAAGGTAGATAAAGCTATAATTATTTGGATAATATGGAGAAATTGATAGAAACACAGCATTAGTGGGTGATTTTAATATACCTCTAAGTTCTTGGCAAGTTAAATAGAGGAGATCCAGTCAATCTAAGTGGATGCTGAAGATAGCTCATGTTAATACATTTGAAAATATGATTGAGATGGACAATATTTTAGGGAAATATAAATAACTAAAATTGACTTAAATAGTAGCAAACCCACAACTGAATATGCAATCAAGTTGCCTTCAGTGAAGACACCAAACAACGATGACTTTATAGATTAGTTCTCTCAACTTTCAAGAAATTTTCCTATGCTTTATTTTCCAGAGCATAGAAAAAAAAGAAAAGTTTAGAAGCTAGTATGTTGCTGAAATCAAAACCTGGTAAGAATAACCTGAAACAACTTACAGATCATTGTCACTCATGAAAATAAATATAAAAATCTAAAATACTAGAATATTGAATTGAGCGGCATTTTCAGATATAGGACACTTTGACAAAGTAAGGATTATTTTAGAAAGTAAGTTTATTGTAATATTAAGACTTTAATTAAAATTTATCAGTAGGTCAAAGCAAGAAAACCAATGATTATCTTAATAAATGCCGTGAAGAGTTTTGATGAAAATCATTATTAATTCCAGGTAAAATTTCTTAAGGAATATTTTCCATGCTAGCTGAGTATTATCTAACTCAGATCAGCAACCAACATCACAAATAGTTATGAAGTGTTAGAGGAAGCCTTTCTCAACCATTATTAGTTAACATTGTTTTGAAAACTCTGGCCAAATCAGTGAGACAGGGAAAGGAAAGGTATTAATCATTAAAAGAGTGAGATAAAATTATATCATTGTCTGCAGAGGGCGTTATTGCTCATGTGGAAAATCCAAGCAAATCAATTATAAAATGTATCTTAGACCAGATAAAAGTTCAGTGAAGTCCTGTTTACAAGATAGATAAATAAAATTCACTAGTTTTCTTTTGTGTGCGTACGCGCGCGCATGTAACAGAAAACACAAAGGGAAAGATCACATTTATAGGAGCAATAGGACGAACAAAATAAACCCCTTGAAATATACTTTCCAAAACCTTATGGAAAGTGCTGACTTGTACCTTTTAATTGTTATATCATACAGATACAGTATAATTTATCTAACTAGTTTCCTATTGATAGCCATTTAAGTTTTTTCCTATGTTTTTGTCTTCACTCTAAATGAGCCAAGGACATTTTGAAAACTAACAACAAGGATGATTTATATTCCCTGATTTTAATTGTGAGATTAAGTTATAATAATTGATATATATTGGTGATGGTACAAGAATAGATCATTGGAATAGAAAAGAAGCTCTCAGACACCCTAAGCTATATGACATTTCACATCTGGAGTATGAAACCAAAGGAAAATACCTATAAAGGAAGATATTTGACAGGTTTGCCTAAAAATTAAAAACATATTTTCTCTTTGATACTGAACTGCATTTTCCCTTCTCCCTACCCAAGGAGTTGTCTTTCTTATTTGCAATAGGCTTTTCTGAATTCAGTGCCCTCTTTTTTCCTAACAGTTCTTTTACCAAATGTCAGTTTTTCCTATGTTTATCCACGACTAACTGGCATTAGTACATTGACATAAATAGACCCGGTTACTCTATGCAATATAAATACTTACTTTGTGTGGTCTATTTCTGAAAGAATTTAGAGCAATTTCGTAACTCTGTTAGGATAGACTGAGCTGCTGTTACACAGTGACCCAGTACAGTACCACAGTCCCTCAAGCAACAATAGTAATAACAGACGTTTTTATAGCACATACTCTCTCTTTTTTAGAAATAAATCAATTAATTTATTTTTTGGCTGTGCTGGGTCTTTGTTGCTGCGTGCGGGCTACTCCTTGTTGCGGTGCATGGGCTTCTCATTGTGGTAGCTTCTCTTATTGCGGAGCATGGGCTCTAGGTGCATGGGCTCAATAGTTGTGGCACACGGGCTTCGTTGCTCCATGGCATGTGGGATCTTCCCAGACCAGGGATTGAACCCATGTCCCCTGCATTGGCAGGCGGATTCTTAACTACTGCACCACCAGGGAAGTCCCATATAGCACATACTCTTTGCCTGGCACGTTATATATATTAACTCCTTTAAGTCTCCCAAGAACAGTATGTGTGGGTATTTCCATTTTATAGATGAGGAAACTGAGACACAACTTATGTAACTTGCTCAAGGTCAAGTAGTTAGTAACTCAAGGAGCCAGGATTTGAATTAGGTATTCTGTCTCCAGAGCCTATTTGCTACACTGCCATGAGATAGGTTTTTTTTTTCTCTCTCACATACCCATACAGAAGATGGGTAGGTGATCCTGGACAGTAGGCCCCTGTCCACCAGGTCATCAAAGGAAAAAGATTCTTTTTGTTTTCATCATCTCGTATGGTGGTTTCCTCATGTGCATGTGGAAAATGGTAATGGAAGAAAATGGAGAGGACAATTTTCTTTTTAAAGGATGTGACCTGGAGTTTGTATTTGCAACTTTGCCTCACATACTGTTGGCCAAAAATTAGTCATATGGCTGTAACTACTGTGAGGGAGGCTGCAATCTATAACCTCTAGCTAAAACTCAGAGGTTCTGTTACTGAAATGAAGGAGAGGAGAACAGATACTTGGGTGGGAGGAATTTATAATCTTTGCTATGATAAATCACATTGGAAATGGAAGTGTAAAAGAGTTTAAAGAAGGTTACATCAGCAAGATGTAGGCGTAGGAGGCCCCAACACTTGTCTCCCCTGCAAATGCAGCAAAAACAATAAATAACCAACTACAAACTGATGAAAATATCTCAGGGATAGCTCTGAACTTCAATGAAGAAGCATCAGAAACCATGCAGAACTCAAAACCTGAGGATGGCCACATAGAAAAGTACAGGAAGCATTTTATCTCCATCACCCCATTCCCCGGTCTAGAGCAGCTTGGTACCAGAGGGTTCCCCTCAGTAGAATTTTACCCCATGGAGAAAAGGACAGCAGAAGAATCCCAGTGAGCCTTGCTGCTGTGGATGTTTATAGCCTTTGTTTCCAAGGCTTTGCAAGTCTTCACCAAAGTTGATTTCAGCTAACGGAGCTGCCTGGAGTCCTGCCTCTTGCATTTGTTCCTTGGGGTTGGAGCTCTTGCTGTGGGCTCATATAGCTGCTGCATCTCCCCTCAGCTGGACTCACTACAGTGAGCCCCAGAGCTCCAGACCTCATTTTCATGAGAGATCTGCACATTCTCGCACCTTAGACACCAATGCCACTGCCACAGCAAGTGCACCAGTGCCCAAGGACCCAGGCTTTGTGGTGCTTCCACATGCACCTGATTGTAGGACCCTGGCTGGCTCTGTTACTGCTGTGAGATCCAGCATACCAGATCAGGTGCCAAGGGGGATCCCGTTAGCTAGAACTTCCTCATATAGGCAGAAAAGAGGAGTTCAAAAAGACCCTAGCAGCCTTTGCCCCTGAGGATCCCAATAGCCCTAGCTACCACTGCTACCTGAGGACCTCCATAGTATAGGCCACAGAAGACCCCTACAGTCAGTGCTGATGTTGACCTCAACTGATGGAGCTGCATAAAGACGCCACCACTGTGCCTTCCCAGGAAGCAAAGACGCTGCGTGCTACCCAGCTGGTGCTCTTACAGTCACCTTCAGGTGAAAGTCTTTCCCTACCCAAGCCAATCCAAAAAGGCTGGAAGAGTTGACTGCATCCTCAGATGTGCAGACATCAATACAAAACCTTCAGAAACCTGGAAAAGCAAGGAAACATGACACTGCCAAAGGAACACAGTAACTTTTCAGTAACTGAACTTAAAGAAGTGGAGATCTGTGAGTTATCTGAAAAAGAATTCAAAATAAAGAAGCTCAGATACTTCAAGAGAAGACAGAAGCAATTCAGTGAACTTAGGAAAACAATACATGAACAAAATGAGAAGTTCAGTGAAGAGTAAGAAATCATAAAAAGAACCAAATTCTGGACCTGAAGAATACAATGAATAATGCAATAGAGAACTTCAGTATCAGGCTCAATCAAGCAAGAGAAAGAATCTGTGAACTTGAAGACAGACCTCATGATATTATAAGGTCAGAGGAGAAAAAGAAATCAGAAAGAAAAAGAGTGAAGAAGGCCTATGTGAATGGTGGAACACGATTAAGTGAAACAACATCTGTGTAATGGGAGTCTCAGAAGAAGAAGAAGAGAGAAAGGGACAGAAAACTTATTTAAAGACATAGTGGCTGAAAACTTACCAAATCTGGTGAAGATATGGCTATGTAGGCGCACAAGCTCAAAGATCTGCAAATAGATTCATCCCTCAGAGATCTTCACCAAGACATTTTCATCAGGCTCTTAAGGCAAAGGGAGGATTTTGAAAGCAACTAGAGAAAAAACTTGTTACCTATGTGGTAATACTGATAAGCCTATTAGTAGATTTCTCGGCAGAAGCCTTGCAGGCCAGGAGAGAGTGGGATGATATATTCAAATTGCTTGAAGAAAAAAACTGTCAATCAAAAACACTTTACCCGGGACTTCCCTGGTGGTGCAGTGGTTAAGAATCCGCCTGCTAATGCGGGGGACGTGGGTTCAAGCCCTGGTCTGGGAAGGTCCCACATGCCGTGGACCAACTAAGCCCGTGAGCCACAGCTACTGAAGCCCGTGCGCCTAGAGCCCATGCTCTGCAACAAGAGAAGCCACGGCAATGAGAAGCCCGCGCACCGCGATGAAGAGTAGCCCCTGCTTGCTGCAACTAGAGAAAGCCCACGTGCAGCAATGGAGACCCAACACAGCCAAAAAAAAAAAAAAAAAAAAACTTTACCCATCAAAGTTGTCCTTCGGAAATGAAAGAGAGATAAAGAGTTCAACAGAAAAACAAAAGCTGAATGCCCACTCTCACCATTTTTACTCAGCATGGTGCTAGATATCCTAATTATGGCAATCAGGCTAGAAAAAAGAAAGAAAATGCATCCAAGTCAGAAAGGAAGAAATGAAATCATCTCTGTTTGCAGATGACATTATCTTATATATAGAAAACTGTAACATCTCCACCAAAAAGCTGTTAGAACTAATAAATGAATTCAGTAAAGGTACAGGACACAAAGTTAATATACAAACCATCAGTTGCGTTTCTCCACACTAATAATGAACTATCTGAAAGAGAAATTAAGAAAGCAATCCCATTTACAATAGCATCAAAAACAATAAAGTACTTACGACTAAGTTTCACCAGGGAATTGAAAGACCTGTTCACTGATCAATAAGACACTGTTAGAAGTTATTGAAGAAGACACACAAAAAAATTGAAAGATATCCTGTATTCTTGAGTTGGAAGAATTAATATGAAAATGTTCATGCTGACCAAAGTGATCTTCAGAATCAATGCAATCCCTATCAAAATTCCAGTGTCATTTTTCACAGAAATACAAAAACTATCCTAAAATTTGTATGGAACCACAAAAGACCCCAGATAGCCAAAGCAATCTTGAGAAAGAAGGACAAAGCTGGAGGCATCACACTTCCTGATTTCAAGCTATTATGAAGCTATGGTAATCAAAATAGTATGGTACTCAAATAAAGCAGGGCACATAGACCAGTGAAACAGATTAGAGATCCCAGTCATAAACCCAAACATATTATGGTCAACTAGTTTTTGATAAGGGTGTCAAGAACACACAATGGGGAAAGGACAGTCTCTAATAAATGGTATTGGGAAAAACTAGGTATCCACAAAAGAATGAAACTGGACCCCTGTCTTACACCATTCACAAAAATTGACTCGAAATGGATAAAAGACTTTACATATAAGGCCTGAAACTATAAAACTCCTAGAAGAAAACTTGAGGGAAAAGATCCTTGACATTGGTCTTAGCAGTGATTTCTCGGGCAAGATAACAAAAGCACAGGCAACAGAAACTAAACGAGTGGGACTACAACAAACTAAAAAGATTCTGCAGAGCAAAGGAGACAATATATTGAAAAGGCAGCCTACAGAATGGGAAAAGATAATTGCAAACCATATATCTAATAAGGGTTTAATATCAAAAAAATACAAAGAACTCACATAGCCGAATGGTACAAAAGAAGATAGTCCAATTAAAAGTGGGCAAAGGACTTGAATAGACATTTTCCCAAAGAATTATGTACAAATGGCCAGTAGATAATGAAAAGGTGCCTTACATCAATAATCATCAGGGAAATGCAAACCAAAACCACAAAGAGATATTACCTCACACTTCTTAGGTTGGCTGTTATCAAAAAGAGAGAGCAAATAGCGAGGATTTGGAGAAAACAGAACCCTTATACACTGTTGGTGGGAACGTAACATGGTACAGCTAATATGGAAAAGGACATGGAGGTTCCTCAAAAAATTAAAAATAGAACTACCATACCAGCAAACCCACTCCTGGGTATATATCCAAAGGAATCAAAGTCATTATCTTAAAGAGATATCTGTATACCCATGTTCATTCCAGCATTATTTACAATAGCCAACATTTGTAAACAACCTTAATGTCTTTCCATGAATGAATGGATAAGGAAAAGTGATTCATATATATGATGTACATATATCATATATATGAATATTATTCAGCCAATTAAAAAAAGGAAATGCTGCCATTTGCAACAACATAGATACATGGATAAATCTGGTGGGCATTTATGCTAAGTGAAATGTGCAAGGCAGAGGAAGACAAATACTGTATGGCATCACTTATATGTGGAATCGTTGAATAAAAAAAAAACGATTTCATAGAAACGGAATAGAAAGTTGGATTCCAAGGGCTGGGAGAATGGTCAATGGGGTGATAAGATCAAAGGGTATACATTTTCAGTTTTAAGAAGATTAAGTTCTGAGGATCTAATGTACAACATGGTGACTATAGTTAATACGGCATTGAGTTTCTGAGAGTAAATCTTAAGCATTCGCACCACATGCACACGCACACACACGTACACAAAGTGTTAACAGTGTTAACCATGTGAGGTGATGGACGTATTAATTATCTTCATCTTGATAATCATTTTACCATGATTTACCATTTTACCATATATCATCACATTTTACACTTTCAATATATACAGTTATATTGTCAATTATTCCTCAATAGAGTCAAAAAATAAAAGCAAAGTTTAGAAAAATGTCCTTTAAAAGTATTCTCTACTTTGTTTTAATGCACTCATTTGCTTACATGAGTACTCTCAGAGTACTCCTTTACTCTTCTTTCCTTGTGTGCCCCACGTCTATGGTCCTCATGTCCTTTTACATTCTGTTTCCTGGGTTTTTCTCTAATGCATACTCATTCTTCATCCCCATTACTGCTGTATTGGTCCAGACAGTTATTGTCATTTCCTCTGTTAATTGGTCCCCCTTCATATATATGCTCCCTTTCTCATACCTGCCAGAGTGATCTTTTGAAAAATGTAAGTTAAATCACTCTCCTCTTTAAAATCCCCAGTGCTTATCTTCCATCGGATGAAAATCTAAACTAATTGGCCTATCATACCCTTCATTTTCTCATTCTTATTTGCTTCTCCTAGTACTTTCTCAAGCATACAAGTTAAGTCACGATTAACTTATTTTGCAAAGATATAATTTAAATTCTTTATTTTTGCATTATTATTTCTTCTTCTTAAAAGCCACACTCACACACTCTTATGTTCACCCAGAAAGCTGCTATATTTTTCTCCAAGATACTGCTTAATTATTACCTGTTTTGTGAAGTGATCACTAATAACCTTGGCCCCAGGCAGTTTGCATTTATTATTCCATTCCCATGGCATTTTTAAGTATATGCCTTCATTAGGTGTATACCTTTTGTATTATAATTATTTTTTGTTCTTTCTCTCTTTAACTTCATAAGCTCCCTGAGGCAGGGGCACATCTTTTAAAAAGTTCCCAGCACACAACACAGTGCATGGTACATGGCAGTCAGTGAAAGAAATAAATGGGGAGTGAATTGTAAATGGATGAAGAGTTATTGAAATTTATCATAAACAGGAAACGAGGTGTTTCATTCAGGCTGTTGCAACGTAAGACATTATTAATTTTTTAGAACTGGACAACATTAGTAAAAAAGCTTATATATTTTTAGAGTGCTTTTCCAAATTTTGAAGTACTTTCACTTCATCTCATAGGTTTTTCAATACCTGGAACAACCTTAGAGACATTTTTTATAAGGAAATTTCATTTACTTTTCCATTGGTGATTGAAATACCAGTGTTTTATATATATATATAACATTCTACTTTTGGATGTGCATGTTATAGAATGCTTACCTCTGACCTACTTATAGCACATTTTGTATCACAGTGGATGACGTAGTAGATGAAAGTGATGACAACGATGATATTGATTTAGAAGCTGAAAATGAAACCGAAAATGAAGATGACCTAGATAAAAATTTTAAGGTTGGTATAAATTTCTGTGTTTAGTCAACTTTATAAATTGTATTCACAGGTGTAGAACAAAGATTGGGTAGATATGTATAGCTAACAGTAGATTAATTTGTTTTGTCCACATCTTTTTATCATGGATGACTATGGACATTAAGCTATTGAAAGGAAAATAATGTTGCTTTGAATACATTAGTCTGAAAAGGGCCTTTAAAAAAGTTATTTTCACTGTCTCTGACAAGGAAGATTTTATCTAACCTTTCTGACTTAGATTTTAAAGTCTAAGGAAATCTAAGGGTGAAGGAAAGTGTTTTTTGAGACTCTTAGGTGGCAACCCGTTTTGCTTTGTTAAGTGGTAGAGGGGGCCATTTTAGTATCTGCAGAAAAACATCTTAACTCCTTTATTCTTCAACTGTTTAGCTTAATGCCTTTTGGGGCACAGGGTGTTCATTTGACTCTTGTCTGCTTGGGCCTTTTTGTCTTGAAATGCTACATCAAAATTGGGGTACACTGAGTATTTGACTCTCTCTGGAAATAGAATCTAAGATACTGGAAGGAGATTTCTATCTTAATAGCAGATGTAGAACCAGTTTTATTATCACCAGATGTGATCACCAAGGCAAGCTTTGGCGAAATTGTCATGGTAGCCAGTCTAGACAACATGATGGCATGCATCCTGGCCTCAAGAAGCTACAAAGATGAAAAACAGTGCAGGCTCTGGTGTTCAAGGCAAAAAATCTGGGGTAACTGTGTTGGTGGTTCTGGACTTGACATGGTGAAAGAACTGGTAGGATCCAAGTTAGAAGAGTTTATATTCTGCATGTAAAGTGTTCCTTAGATAACAGGAGGTATATTAAAATCAACTGTTTGGATTATTTAGGAAGTGAGTGTTTAGAGATAGTAAAATTTCCTAGATTAATATTAAGTTTATAATTTAAAGTTTTGTATTTCGATGGAAACCTTTCTTTTATGTATGTTTCCATGTGTATTAAAAACAAAGTATGTTGAGTGTAATTTATTCTTCATGGCTCAGGGTCCTCATTAAAAATATCTGTTGTGGGCTTCCCTGGTGGCACAGTGGTTGAGAGTCTGCCTGCTCATGTAGGGGACACGGGTTCATGCCCCGGTCCGGGAAGATCCCACATGCTGTGGAGCGGCTGGGCCCGTGAGCCATGGCCGCTGAGCCTGCGCGTCCGGAGCCTGTGCTCCGCAACGGGAGAGGCCACAACAGTGAGAGGCCCACGTACCGCAAAAAAAAAAAAAAAAAAAATCTGTTTTGACCACTACAGATGTAAAGATGGAGATTGGCAGGGAAATAGAACTCAATAGGAATTTATAACAGTGATTCTAATTTTTCTGCTTGAAAATTGTCAGTGTGTATGCATGAATACATATTTAAAAATTTTTTAAAAATCGTATGGGAATAAGTTTCATATATTATGTATCATGGTCATTTACCCATAAATACATTAGTGTATACTTCCTCTAAGGACAGTGATATAGTAATCTTTCAGTGTCCTAGGGGGAATTGGTTCCAGGACCCACCTCAGATACCAAAATCCACAGATGCTCAAGTTCCTTATATGAAATGGCATAATATTTGCATGTAACCTATACACATCCTCCCATATGTTACATAACCACAATACAATTACCAACTTAATACATTTATAGTGATATATCATTTTTATCTAATCTACCATCCACATTCCATTTCGTCAGCTGATCTAATAATCCCCTTTAAAAGATTTTTTTTTCTTTCTCCAGTATAGGATCTAGCATCAGGTATTGCATTTAATTGTCATGTCTATTAAGTCTCCTTTAATTTAGAACATTTCCACATATTTCTTTGCCTTTTTTGACAGTCACATCTATATAATATACAGTTATTGGCAGCATTATTCACTGGGGTGTTCAAGATTGCTCACATTTTCCCCATTTTACCTTAACACAGCAGTTATAATAATAAGAAAAAATAATAGATTGAATTTATTGAACAGTTAATCCTGTGCTAGTCCATGCACTTTACACATACAGGCATACCTCGTTTATTGCACTTCCCTTTATTGAGCTTAGCAGATACTGCGTTTTTAACAAATTGAAGAAGGTTTGTGGCAACCCTGTGTGGAGCAAGTCTGTTGGTGCCATTTTTCCAACAGCATTGGCTCACTTCATGTCTCTGTGTCACATGGGTAATTCTAACAATATTTCAAACTTTTTCATTATTAATATATTTGTTATGGTGATCTGTGATCAGTGACCTTTGATGTTACTATTGTAATTGTTTAGCAATGAAGTATTTTTTAATTAAGGTATTTACATTGTTTTTTTAGACATAATGTATTGAACACTTAATAGACCACAGTATAGTATAAACATAACTTTTGCATGTATTGGGAAACCAAAAATTCGTCTGATTCTCTTTATTGCGACATTTGCTTTATTGTGGTGGCCTGGAACTGAAGCTGAGATATTTCCGAGGTATGCCTGTAGTAACCATTAAGTCCTGATAGTAATCCTGTAAGGTATGTGGTATTATTACCTCTGCTTTACAGGGCTGATAATTAGAAACCAGAGGTACAGAAAGGTTATCGGTGTAGCTGATAAGAGGTGGGACCAAGATGCAGAATAAAGCATTCCAGTGTGAATGTTTGCTTTCTTTACCACTCTGCTCTGCTAAATATTACTTTTTTTCAAGGGCTACAGAATTGTTGTCTCTTTGACACTGCTGAGCTGTGTTATCTTATTTTTCTTCTTTACCACTGTCTGCTTCTTACTCATGTTGTCTGTTACACTTGGACTTTGCTTAGTTTTTCCTTTTTATCTAAATCACATCACTTTTTTCATGCTTTAGGTGAACCTGCTACATTGTAGTGGGTATAATATCTGTATTCTAATGTGACTGTAGTCATAGAGACTGTTTTTTCCTCACCATAGTGATTCAGTTCTCTTTGCCCCAGATTTTTCAGAGTTTGGAGCATTTATAGAAACCTGGAGGTTCTGTTGTAGAAGAGTCGTCTCCAGATTGCCAGGACTTGTCAGTATATAAGCTTCAATGTATTCTTCTTTTTTCTCCTTAATTTTAGAAGAACTTTAAAGGAGTAGTAGGTTTATTTCTTCTGAGTGTGTCAGGAGCTCTTTATCTTTGTTTTTCCCCCAACCAAAACACAAAATTTCTTGCTATTGACCTCTCAAAGTATAGTTTTCTTTCCTCACTGTGCCTGTTTTACAGGAAAATTTTTTTTTAATTTTTAAAATAGCTACTTTGTAATGCTATATCTTCATAAAATAGTAATGAATATTGAACTACTAGTATGTTTAGAGTAAGGAATATCTTTTAAAAAATTTTTATTATTTTGAAAGTATTATCTACTTTAATATATAGATAATATACTATTATCTACTTTAATAGATGCTAATCAAGAAAGTTACATATTTTTGGTTCATCAATGCATAATTTAAGGATATATGAAATTATATATTCATGTAATAATTACACAATTATGATACAGTAATTACTATGATACTCTTTAAATAAAACCAGTCTTTATAATTTATGGCAATGGAGAAAATCTTTTTATTGGTTAAAGAAATAATAGCTAAATTTCTGAATATGAAATATGAGAAATATATAGTATATTGTTTTTTAAATTATGTGTTAATATGACAATATATAAATATAATCAGGTACATGTATATAAAGCATTTTAAGGATTGACACATAGTAGAATGAATTTAAGTCTGAAAAATAAGTACTTTACTCTGATAGTAAGATAAATGTAAAATTGAAGATGAATACCAATTGAAAATTAATAAGTGGTCTTATTAACTCTCTTTAGCCATCAGTGAAGGTAATGATGGATTTGTATTTGTGTAAGGCCAGAGTTGTTGAGGGTCCTAGAAAATAGCTTGGATAGTAGGTAACTCACACTTGTCTTTCCATCATGATGTACATTAGCTCTTTGTACACACACAGATCAAATTGATCCTGGATACATATCCTATTCCTCTGAGGTCATATTTCTTTACATTTACCGTCTTTTTTTTCCCGAAGGGACATGGAAATCATTTTTGGCTGTTGTTCCACTCCTCATTGTTTTTTTCCCCTGAAAAACAGAGTGAATGGTGGTAATGGGCTTTTCTAAGGGTGCGTGATAACCATTAGTCGCTCTTGAGGCAGTGCGTTATATTGACTAACAGTGTATCCTTTGAAATCACTGATTAGTGATTTCACATGCTGGCTCCTCTCTTTGCAAGCCACTTAACCTCTCTGTACCTCAGTTTCCTCTTTAATTAAATGGAGGTCATGATACTATCTGCTTCATAGTATTCTTACCCTTAGATCATTATGTAAAATCCTTAGCACAGTCTGTCACATATTTTCATTGCTCTATAAAAGTTAGTTATTTTGATTATCACCACCACCATCATATACTTACATTTTTCAATTTAGTTTTCTTAAGTTTTACTGCCCTTTAATCCGAGCAAAACGATGGTAGTTGGGGAGATTTGGCGGGGGGAACATAGTTTAGTTTCGATCTTGATGTTAGTTTTTCTATCTTGAGGAGCCCAAATACCATGCTATGTTAGTATAATCTTTGATAAAAAGAAAACACAACATAACAACCAAAATAACAATAACACAACAACCAAAAAATGTAAGCAAATTTTAATTTACAATGAAATGAATACAACCTTTCTGCAGTGATTATTCTCTATGTACATGTAATTAATAATTTGGAAAGCTTTAAATCTGAAATGTATTTTGTAATTTTTCGTTTTTCTTAATTGGTGACATACCGTTTTTATTATTTCAGAATGATGATATTGAAACGGACATTAACAAACTAAAACCCCAACAAGAACCAGGACGAACAATAGAAGAACTTAAAATGTATGAACACCTTTTCCCTGAGCTTGTTGATGATTTTCAGGTATACAGAAAATTCAACATCTTAACTAATATTAAGAAAAAGTTCTTTTTTTCTTAGACCTATAATCACTGTTTTCAATTCTAAAAAATGAAAGTAGTGTTGCTTTTCTGAGTGACATTGGACAAATTATTTCAGCATTCTGAGCTTCAAATTGCTGTCGGTAAAATGAGAGAACTAGGCCATTTAATTTTTGGACTAGCTTTTAAATTTTTTAATCATTTTTGTTTATCAAGTTAATTGACAGTTTTTTATTCTTTTTAAAAATAATCTTTAAAATGGCATTTCAGAATCTTATGTTAAAGCCTTATTTTTATCAGTTGCTTTCAACTGAGGGGAGATGAGAGCTGAGAAAATGCTTAATTAAAAATATAGTCTATGCTCGTTGAATTGTTTTTCCTGGTAGTCACCATATAAGCATGGAAGGTTGGGGAAAGAGGACAACTGGAAGTCTTTGAATCTAAGTTGCTTCATAAGGACAGTGACTTCTTGTTAACATTTCTTACCCTCATTTATTTACTGGAACATAGTATTCAGCTTGGATTGCACAGCAAGTAAAGCTGATTGAATTGATGGCTAGTAGTAAATATAGTTTCTAACGCTCACTCTGCTGCTCACTTTTGGTGGGTCCTTGAGTAAGTCCCTGAAACTGCCCAGAATATTAAACTGTAAAATAAAGGGTTTGAACTGATAATCGTAGATTTATTTAGCCCTTGCTGCCAACCCCCGCTCCCTCTCTCCCCAACCCCTGCCCCCCCACCCCCCGCCAAGTTTCACACACTAACAGTGTATTCTGGTTATAATTCCTGGTTGCAATAATTCCTGGTTGCTCAAAGAAAAAGACTTAAATGTGAAGCTGTATGTGAGAAATAAAAACAGAGAAATACTTACTAGCTAATGTTTACATTTCACAGTTCTAATTATTCAGGTTTCTCTTTGGGAACTAATGAGCTTTTGGATGCAATAGAAGAAGCAGCAAGTTGCTCCCTCTCCCCCTCCCCCAGTGTCTTGGTACTCCCCATAGATTTGGGGTATGTTGGAAGGTACGTTGAAATCAGGGGTAGTAGAAAGAGGGCAGGAATGAAGGAGAGGTTATTTGTCAACGAAAAAGAAGAAGACAAGAAGAGGCATTTGGGAAAGGATACAGGGTGATTTTCTTTCATGCCACCTACAGGAAGTATCTGGCTGCCCTTTGCACACTTTTGTGCCCAACTAAGAACCGCTTTAAAATAAAACTCCAGAGATAACAAATACTGCCAATGTAAAGCAGAAAAAATATATTGTGGAAGGGGTTTGGGGAAGGAATTGATTATTCTGTGAAGAAATGACCTATTTTCTTCTCTATTTGTATACATATAAGAATTATATAATGTGAGTAAAAACTGTAGGAGTTTTGATGTGGGAATAGGGATGACTAGTTGTTTAATAGGTGTTAAGGTCAGGATTTTGATCCTCATTATTTCACAAGCCAGTTCTTTTCTTGTAGACTATGTTGATGAGTACTGGTACATTTGCCTATTAGTTCAACAACCAGAATAGGCCACCCGTGATGGTTTCCTGCTTGGCACCTTTGAAGAGCTGGCCAACTTGTGTTTTAGTTTGGCGGCTCCTAGAACAGACTCCTACTTTTGGCCTGACTTGGTGTGACCAGGGTCAGATGGTAAAGACAGGTGTGTCTGAGTGTTAAGAGCTCTGAGGATTCTTCCCAAGTGAGTTACCCCTTTTTACTGTGTTTAAGCAAAAGAAGTTACTTCCAGTACTTCAGATAGTACATATTTATTAATGCCATATTTTTAAAGCTTAAAGTAGAATAGTTAGCTCTATGTATATAGTATATGTTGCGGGAAATAGCACATTTTCTTCTATGTACGTAATTGGAAAATCATTCTAAAGTAATTGTGTTGGCACACTTTCTCATTTTTCAGTTTCAGAGGAATGCACTGTTCAAACACTTTAATCTCTAATTTTTTAAGTGTGTGTTGGAACTATGTACAGGCTGCGATATTTAAGTGATGTATTTTTGAGAATTAAAAATATTTGGTTGGCTCTAAATAGGAAGTGTTTGAAAGAATGTTTTTCAGCTATCATTGTATCAAATGATACAATGATATGAGGTGGCAGATCATGAGATATTAAACAGAAATGGAATTAATTTTGATTATGACGTTTTCCACTTGGATTTGCATGTCACTTTCAACATCAACCACTGAAGCTTAAAATTACTTGATGTGTTTGTTTTTACCTGAACACCACCCACTTTGTTTCCAGATGTGTTAAAGCTACTATTCAATGGCCTGACGGAGGCAGAATGAGTGCATTTGAAGTCCACATAAAGAATTATTAAAGTAGTTAGCAACAGACTTTTTTAAGGGGACCTTACGCATGCTTTTAAAGCTATGATTATTTATTTGTAGTGACAAGTATAGTTTTATTTTCTTTTGTTTCTTGATAGCAGAATATTAGAAGTGTCAAAATCCTGCATTTTCACAGCTCTGTTTTCATACATCTGTGGTAGCATGATGACATTTACCATATGGACTTTTGTTATGTTTATTTCTTTCCCCTCTTTTTTTTTTTTTTTTTTTTTTTTGTGGTACGTGGGCCTCTCACTGTTGTGGCCTCTCCCGTTACGGAGCACAGGCTCCAGATGCGCAGGCTCAGCGGCCATGGCTCATGGGCCCAGCCGCTCCGCGGCATGTGGGATCCTCCCAGACTGGGGCACGAACCCGTGTCCCCTGCATCGGCAGGCGGACTCCCAACCACTGCGCCACCAGGGAAGCCCCTCTTTTTAATTTGGTTTTAAATTTTTATTAAAGTTATGCATGGACAAAGTTTAAAGAGCAAATAGTTTTACATAGTCTAATTAGGAAAAGCTGTAGTCTCCTTCCTATCTGCTCTTTCCTACAATCGCCTTTCCATATGTTTTTGAAGTTAATCCCTGTATTTCTAAATGATATGCTTACAGTGCCATGTCTTTATCATGCTTTCATTCTCTCTCTCTCTCTTTTTACTATCATCTTAAGATAGACGTCCAGTAATTTTCAGCTTTTCTTCTTTTCTAATATTTACATTTTGAGGCTATAAATTTCCCTCTAATTACTGTTTTAGTTGCATCACACAGGTTTTGAAATTTAGTGCTTTCATTATCTTTGTTTTGAAACTTTTTTTCCATTATGACTTTTTCCTTTGATTCATTGGTAATGTCAGAGTTGGCTTTTTGATTTCCAGCTTCTTGTTTATCTTTTTATTGACTTCTAGCATATTGTAGTAGGATGAGAGGACATATCCTTTGTGATTATAATCTTTTGAAATTTTTGAGGCTTATAACTTTGAATATGGTCAATTTTTGTTATTATTTCTCATGTCTTTGAAAAGAACTCTGCTGCAGTTAGGCACGGTTGTATATTTGCCTAATAGGACAAGATTGTTAATTGTGTTTAGAAGCTCTTTTCTATCGTTATGGATTTTTATTCCTGTGTTATCAATTACTGAGAAAAGTGTGTTAAAGATTTCTCATTATGATTGCAAATATGCTTCTTTTTGCAGCTGTGTCAGTTTTTGTTACATATTTTTGGAGGCTTATTATTTATTGTGTATAAGTGTAAATTGATTTCTCTTCCTTTCAAATTGAACTTTTTTTTTTTTTGGCTGCGTCAGGTCTTAGTTGCGGCATGCAGGATCTTTCCGTGCAGTGCATGAGCTCTCCATTGTGGCGCGTGGGCTTCTCTCTAGTTGCGGTGCACGGGCTCCAGAACACATGGGCTCTGTAGTTTGCAGCATGTGGGCTCTCTAGTTGAGGCATACGGGCTCAGCAGTTGTGGCATGTGGGATCTTAGTTCCTCGACCAGGGATTGAACCTGTGTCCCCTGCATTGGAAGGTGGATTCTTAACCACTGGACCATGGGAATTCCCTCAGATTGAACCTTTTATTGAAGTTAGTTTTTATCTGTAAGACTTTAAGGCAAAAATTTTTTAAAGAAAATATTAATGTAGTTACATAAATTTTAGTTACTTCCCTGGTATCTTTAAAAATCTTTTCACCAACTTCTTATTACCCTTAGCTGTTTATCTTTTAAACAGCATATAGTTGGATTTAAAAAACTCAAGTCTGAGTCTTTGCTATTTAACTGGAGTGTTTAGATCACTTACATATAATTATTCATATATTTGGATTTGTGAGATCTTATTTTGTATTTTCATTTGTTTCATCTCTGTGTCTTTTTGTCTTTTTCTTGCCTTTGTTTGGATTATTTTTCCTCGTTTCAGTTTTTTCACCTTTATATGAAGACTATACAGCCTCATTATTTTAATTTTATTCAACTTTCTTGAGGTATAATTTATGTGCAACAAATTGCATTCATTTAAAATGTAAGCTTGACATATATGCAAAAATTCTAGTTACTCTTTTTTAAAAAATTTATTTATTTCATTTATTTTATTTTTGGCTGTGTTGGGTCTTCATTGCTGCACGTGGGCTTTCTCTCGTCGTGGCGAGCGGGGGCTACTCTTCGTTGCAGTGCACGGGCTTCTCATTGTGGTGGCTTCTCGTTGAGGAGCACAGGCTCTAGACACGTGGGCTTCAGTAGTTGTGGCATGCGGGCTCAGTAGTTGTGGCTCGCAGGCTCTAGAGCATAGGCTCAGTAGTTGTGGCGCACGGGCTTAGTTGCTCTGTGGCATGTGGGATCTTCCTGGACCAGGGCTCAAACTCGTGTCCCCTCAAGTGGGGGCTACTCTTTGTTGCGGTGCGTGGGCTTCTCATTGCGGTGGCTTCTCTTTGTTGCGGAGCACGGGCTCTAGGCACGCAGGCTGCAGTAGTGGCTCGCAGGCTCTAGAGCATAGGCTCAGTAGTTGTGGCGCACGGGCTTAGTTGCTCTGTGGCATGTGGGATCTTCCTGGACCAGGGCTCAAACTCGTGTCCCCTGCATGGCAGGTGGATTCTTAACCACTGCGCCACCAGGGAAGCCCTCTAGTTACTCTTGATAAAATAGTAAATATATGTATTTACTAAATTCTGAAGTTAATTAGGATCTTTCTTTTCTCTTCTTAATTATAAAACGAAACTTAGGATACTTTATATACACCTCCCAAACCTTCAAAACTTACATGCTTTGAATTTATATTTTAACTCTAGCTTTTAAAAAAAACCTCATATGATGCTACTGCTTTGTGTTTAGATTCAGTGTTTAAGATTTACGTACATTTTCACTACCTTTTAATTTTTTATTTCTTCTTGTTTCTCAGACTTTCTGTCTGAATTGCTTTCCTCCTGCTTGAAATGTTTTATAGTATCTGTCTGTCTCTTTTTTGGTCCAAAAATGTATTTATCTTGTAATTCTTCTTGAAAGTCAGTCACTGTTTCCCTCTAGCTGCTTTTTTGAAATCAACTTTATTTAAGTGTAATTTACATGCAATAAATTACAAATACTTAGGTTCAATGAGTTTTAACAGATATATACAATTGTGTAGCTACCAACCCTGTCAAGATATAGAATTGTTTCTGTCACCCCAGAAATTCTGCCTGGGTTTCTTTTTAGACAATATCCTCATCTCTTGCCCAGGTAACTACTGATCTGCTGTCACTCCAGGTTAATTTTGCCTGTTTTGGAATTTCTCAAAACTGGGCTCATATAGTATGTTCTTTTTTGTGTAAGGCTTCTTTTGCTCAGTATGTTTTTGAGATTCACCTGTGTTTTGCATTTATCAGTGGTTTTTTCCCCTTATTGCTGAGTAGTATTTCATTGTACGAATATACCACGATTTCTTTATTCATTCACTTCTTGATGAGTATTGTAATGTTGGCAGTTTTGGGCTATCATGAATACAATTGATACCACCATGTGTGTACAAAGCTTTTTTGTAGGAAAGCTTGTAGGCAATATGCCTTCATTTCTCTTGGATAAATACGTACAAGTGAAATTGCTGGGTTGAGTGTATGTTTTCACTTTATAAGAAATTGTTTCTGGTGACTTGTAAGATTGTTTCTTTAGCTTCAATGCTCTACAGTTTCCCAGAAATGTTTGTTAAGTGTAGGTATTTGTTAAGTCTTGTTTGGGATTCATTGTGTTTTGGAATCTGTGAGTGTTGTTTTCTCATAAGATTTGGAAAAATTCTTTATTCTCTTCTTCAGATACTGCCTCTTTCTCTTTCCCTCTCTCTTCTCTTTTGGCATTTCTAATTGAATGTAGATTTTCTAACTCTCTTCCATATCTTTTAACTCTTTTTTTTTAATGTTTTCCTTCTCTTTGTTTCTCTGTGCTGCATTTAGGTAATTTCATCAGAACAGTCTACCAGTTCCCTAGTTCTAATTTTTGCTCCATCTAATCTATCAATAGAAACATACATTAGGCATTTAAATTTGTTTTTGATTTTTAGAAGGTTTAAAAAAATGTTTCATCAATCTTTAACTTCTTGTTTTTTGTCTTTCATTTCTTTGAACATATTAGGTATAGGCACTCCTTAGTCTTATAGTTTTAGTGTTAGTGGCCATGGGTCACGGGCCCAGCTGCTCCGCGGCATGTGGGATCCTCCCGGACCTGGGCATGAACCCACGTCACCTGCATCGGCAGGCGGACTCTCAACCACTGCACCACCAGGGAAACCCTTGCAGTTTAAAAAAAAATTTTTTTTTTTACCATGAGCTGCTCGTTTTCTTTATAATTTTGTGGAAATTCCAGAAGTTTTTGTTGCTTTTGACAAGCACTGTAATAGATTAAATTCCTCATTGAGGATTTTTGGACCACCCAGATAATGTGAATTCAGGCTGCAAATTCATGTGGTGTGAGAGCAGGCTTTTGGTACCAGTTTTTGAGTAGTGCTATTCTTCACCCTCTTAAGGTGCTAAGGTTTGAGACAGTTGACTTTCCTTGCTATTATTTGTTTTGTGGTAGGGTATTTCTAGGTCCTCTATATTGAAGGTTTAGTTTTCTGGGGTTCCTCTTTACGGAAGGGGTATCTTCTGTTGGACTCCCCACTTTATGCAAGCTCTGGGTTACTCTCCTGTTCTTTATACTTTTTGAGATGGGAAAACCTATACCCTAGGTCACCTGTTTTAACAAACATTTTTCAAGTGAAAGCCAGCTTCAGTCTTACAGCTTTGGGATCCCGTCTTCACTTACTATTTGGTTTTTAATCCTTGCTTTCTTATTCACTTGCTGTCATACTTAAAATGTTTTAATATCTTTTTTTTTGGCCGTGCCGTATGGCTTGCAGGATCTCAGTTTCCTGACCAGGGATTGAACCCTGGGTCAAGGCAGTGAAAGCTCTGAATCCTAACCACTAGACCATCAGGGAACTCCCAAAATATTTTAATATCTTTTCCAACAGTTGTAAATGTTTCTGTGGGGTAGATAACTAGCCCACCAGGTTTCCTACAACAGATTTTTAAATGCAGATTTCTTCCCTTATCTATCACTTTAGAAAAAAAATTTTTTTTTTTCTTTTGTGGTACGTGAGCCTCTCACTGTTATGGCCTCTCCCATTGCGGAGCACAGGCTCTGGATGCACAGGCTCAGCAGCCATGGCTCACAGGCCCAGCCACTCCGCGGCATGTGGGATCTTCCCCGACCAGGACACGAACCCGTGTCCCCTGCATCTGCAGGCGGACTCTCAACCACTGCGCCACCAGGGAAGCCCTAGAAAAAATTTTTAAAAACTATAGTACCTAATGTTGTCAAGGAAGAGAAAAGTTGAAATAGATACTCTTATATACAGTTACCGGGAATAGTATTAATATTTTTGGAAGGCATTTGGACAATTTGTACTAAACATTAAAATTGATTATAGTATCTGGCTCTGTAATGCCATTTCAGTGCTTGGGAAATTATCCTAAACAAAAAATTTATGCAAAAGGATGTTCATTGCAGAGTTCTTCATAATAGCAAAATTTTGGAAATGGCTTAAATATACATCTTATTTGTTTGTTTAAATCCTTCCATATTCTGTGAAGGATTTAATGCCCAGCAATAGAATAAAGGTTAAATCCATTGAGTTTTTTTTCTTTTTTGATAAAGTCTTACATAGACCAAAAAAATGTCTAAAAGTATAAAAAGAGAAAAGGCTACTTGATCTGTCAGCAGCATCCTTTTTTTAACTTGTCTTCCAGGACACTTTTCTTTCCTGGTTTTCATGTTTCCAGCCCAGCTTTTTCTTCTCCATCTCCTAGTGTTTCATTTTCATCTCCTCAACTTCTTAAGATTGTAGTATCCTGAGGTGTACAGTCTGTTGTCTTCTCTTATCTGTCTGTTTCTTTCCACTGATGATTTCCAGTCTCATGGCTTGGAGTAGTATCTGTATGTGAATGACTCTCAAAGTAACATCTTCTGCATACACCTTTCTTCTGAATTCTCAATGCATACATTCAGCTGCCTGCTTTACATCCTTGTCTATATGTGACTAGCTCACACTTAACATTCCAAAGCTAAACTGATGCTTTTCAGTTGTTCAGGCAAATACTTTGGTACCATCTGTGACCTCTCTTTGTACCTTTTACCCTGTATCTGGTCTATCAGGATATCATGTCTTTTTGGCCTCACAGTGCATTTAGAATCCAATCACTTCTTACCAACTTCCGTAGATTACTGCAGAGGACTCTTAATTGGTCTTCCTGCTTCTATTACCGCCGCCCGCGCCTCCCCAGAAAGACAGAATCAAACTAAACAAGAAAGAATTACGTAGCCCCAAATGCCTAAATGCTGTGGTTAAGAAGCCTGAACTACAGTTTTGGTTTTTGTCTTTTCCCCCCACCCCCTTCCCCAAATATGTCATGTCATGGCACTCATCTTCTCAGAACCCTCCACTGGCTCCCAGTCTCATTCAGAGTAAAAAGCAAAATTCTTACAATAGTCTGCAAGGCCCTACAGTGTCTGGTCCTCTTTACCTCTTGGACTTTATCTTGGTCTGTCTGTTCCAGCCATCCTAACCTCCTTGCTGTTCTCTGACCACACCAGGCCTTCTGCCACTCAGGGGTCTGGGAAACGTCAGCCCTCTCTGTCTTTGCTTATATCTGCTCAGTGAGCCTTCCCTAATCAATGGCATTAATATTGCCACCCACCTATCCTCCCCCTGGCACTTCCAGTCCACATTACCCCTTTCCCCCTCTTCTTTTGCTTTAACACTTTACCCTCTAACATCCCATAAAATATATTTGTATCATGTTTATTACTGTTTCTATTGACAGTCCTCTCCCCTCCTTCTGTAGAAGAATATAAGCTGCAAAAGGGAAGAGTTGTTTGTTTTTTTTTAACTGATGGGTCTTAAGTGCCTGAAACTGCTTGGCACAAAACAAACACTCTAAATATCTGTTGAATTAGTGAATAGCAATTTAGCTGTTCTGTTTCCTTTAATAGATTTTGGATAATTTTAATGTCTCTATACTTCTCTAAAATTTCTCATATTTGTTATATATAGGCACTATTTTTATAATAGAAAAAGTAAAATTAAGTGTAATGAATTTTGTGCTGGTTAAACATTTTGTCCTTTATTAGCAAAATTAAAATATACCCTGTTTTATCCATCTTTAAAATTTTCAAATGTTAGGTTTCTGAATCAGCATATAAAATGAATATGATCTTAGTTTTGTTAATATGTATAAGTATTCACATATAAAATATTAAACTTATTTTTTATTTTCAAAGGACTATGATTTAATCTCCAGAGAACCAAAAGCATTTGTATTTGAGGGAAAAGTACGTGGCCCTATTGTTGTTCCCACGGCAGGAGAGGAAGCGTCTGGGAATTCCAGCAATTTGAGAAAAGGAGTTGTAATGAAGGCGACTGTGTCTCCTAAAGGAGATGAAGATAATAAGAAACCAGCCTGTGTGGATCTGGCAAAAGAAGACATTAAAGATAATGACAGAACATTACAACAGCAGCTAGGTGATCAAAACAGAACTATTTCATCGGGCCATGGCTTAAACAATGATATTGTGAAGGCCTTGGACCGAATTACATTGCAGAATATTCCTTCTCGAACAGCCCCGGGTTTTACTGCAGGAATGAAGAAGGACTACAGTCTCCCTGTCACTGCCCTTACATGCGCCAATGCATGTTCACACGTGGCTGCTTGTGGGAATGTTCTGTTTGAGGGAAGAACTGTTCAGCTAGGCAAGCTTTGCTGTACTGGAGTCGAAACTGAGGATGATGAAGACACGGAGTCTACTGCATCAGTGGAACAAGCATTGGTTGAAGTTCCTGATGGACCAACACTCCACGACTCAGATCTTTATATTGAGATTGTGAAAAGTACAAAGTCTGTCCCAGATTATTCGGAGGTGGCTTATCCTGATTATTTTGGTCACATTCCTCCTCCATTCAAAGAGCCTATTTTGGAAAGGCCTTATGGTGTACAAAGGTGAGTTGTAGATTTCCTCTTCCTCATAAACAAGATCATTGTCAAAATATGGAGCATGCTGAAAAAAACTGCTTTGGGTATTTAGGAAGAAAATTACTCTTAATTAAAGTTAGTGTCGGCAGAGCCCCCTCACCTCCCGCTGGTATCCCTCACGAGCAACCTGTAGTAATAAATCTACTTCTTGCCTATCAAAAGAAAAAAAATAAAGTTAGTGTCATTTTTTATCCTGCTTTGGAAATTTTGCATTGTTTTGAAATTGTCTGTATGGGTTTACTTTATTTTCTAAGTTCATTACCTATTCAAATGAAGCCAGCATAATAAACCTGACCATTGTACAATTTAGAAATTTTCTATTTAGAATGATTCTGAAAATATAAGAAGATTGCTTAGTAATCTTTGAAAAAAATATTTTATTAGTTATATATTAATTTAGTAATTTGATTATTATTTGAACTTGATTTAGGTATATAATCTAAAAATACCAATATGGGCAGCATTATTTTGTTGTAAAATTTGGAATTGGAAATATACAATATAAAAATTTGGGATTCATAGGACCGAACTTATTAAATATTGCCAATTAATTTTAAAAATTATGGTTAGTATTAACTGTTGTCAACTAGTGAATATTGGGCACGTAAATACATTTTTGGTGCAACTTGACTATTTTCAGAGATTATGATTAAGGGTTTGTGATGGTGGCTTACCAGTACTTAAGAACATTTATATGTTCTTGCTATGGGTATGGTATGTAATGATGAAGGAAGACATTACTGTGCATATTTGATCCTCTTTAGACTATGAGCTCCTTTAGGCAACACCTGTGTCTTATTTATTTTTTATATTTAGTATATAATATAATTAATCATTTTTACTTGGCAACTTAGTATATGTTTAATGCTATCAGTTTTTCGGTTGTATCACAGACTGCATCATCCAGAGGCGACGGGCCTCTTGGAGTGCTGGAGTGGCCTTCAGAAGGCACAGAGGAAGCTCCAACTCAGAGGAAATACTCTGCAAGGATGGGCTGCAGTCTTACAGGATGCAGTATAGGCACTAAGTTAGAAACTTCCATTTGGTTCTGTATCCCCAGTAGAAAGACTAATGGGTCTGGGAAGCAGGAGGTGGAAACAGAAATAGTCCTACTTACTGTAGCTCACAGTGTCCCACTGGGGAACTTTGTGCAGGCGTGTGTCCCTGCACCTCTGAGCTCTGCAGCGTTAGTAGTCCTAGCCCCAAAGTGGGTGTAGTCTTTCCACAGGGGACATAGCAAGGGTACAGTTTGACTGCAAGCTGTGGTTGCCAGTGATTTACTTTAGTCTCTTGTGTCTAGGACCAGCAGACAGGACCCAGATCAGCTAAAGGAGGTAGGATTGCTTCTACACAATGGCAGCAGGTTGACTATGGGTGGCACTCAAGTGATCCACTAACTTTAAGTGTGAGTGGACACATGACGGCCACCCTGGAATGAGGATGATATGATTGCCAGGGTCTCAGACACCTAAGGAATGTTTGGGTCACTTAATCACATCAGCTACCAAGACCTGCAGAGGTGTGATAAGTGAGGCAGAGGGGAATTTTGATAGATATCGGAGGATGGAGATGAGTTGCAGCCCTGAGAATAATTGCAGTAATGGATGGGGACAGCGTTTGTCCTGCTCATGTTTTTCTTCTAAGTGTCTCCTTAGTAGAGGCCCACAGGAACTGTGGAGCAGCTGCTCTCCAAAGATGGATGGAGAAGTGGATCCATGCAGCACAAGGGTGGGCTGTGGCAGCCATGGCAATGAGTTTCTCATCTCTCCCTTCCTGAGAGAACCTGCTGTGAGGCTTTTAGTTGCCCCCAGCCTTCAGCCACTGTATTTTGGAGATCCCTTGCAGTATTATTGCTGAGACCATGTCCTCTCTGCATTGCTTCAGCCATTGGCTGACCATGATGATGGTACTAGAGCTGAGCCATTCCTGACCAATGCGGGGATCTGATCATAGGCAGTCTTTGCTCTGTGGCTTCTTGTTGGCATGGTCGAGACTTTTGCAGAGCTGCACTGCAGTGTGAGGCTCTCCTACTCAGTGTTCTCTCTCTTCCCAGAGGTAAAATCTGCTTTTTGGACAGACCTGAAGGCCTGTCACGCCTAACTACTGCTCCCTCTCCCCTTTGTTTTTCACACGTGTTTCCCCTAATAGATGTCTTGCACAGTTGGCTGCAAGAGATTGTGATTGTGTCTGGCATTTGCTTTTTGAAGGACCTGAACTGACATGCCTGGCATGAGTCAGAATCAGTCAGCAGCTAGATTTTTCTCCTTTTCAGCATCACCGCTTAGCCTCTCTATCTCCTGGAAGTCAAAGATGTCATCTTGGCTACAGAAAGCTCTTCCTGAACTTTAAGTGTTCTTTAAATGCTGAGAGCAAGTTTCCTCATTAAATTGCCTCAGTTTGAAAGTTTTAGTTTTCCTTATTAGCCTATAATATCTGAAGTAAGATTAGAAGGAAGGAAGATTGTAGAATTGGGCTATAACTATTATATAGGTCTCTGATTCTCAGCCTTAATTTAACCACCAAGGAGCCTTCTTATTTCCCCTCATGGACTTTGTTATGAAAGCTTTTCTCAGTCAAGACTCTTATTTAAGTATTTTACCCATTTGTGCTAATAAAAGACATAAATTCCTGCTAAGCAGAGCCTCTGATTAACATTAGATCACCTTTTCAGTTGATACATTTATTGATATTGATAAGTAAAGAAACTTGTTTTAATTAAGTGTAGCTGTACTGCAGATAAATGTATCATGGCCACGAATAGTTGTTATACCTACTCTGTGGGTTTTCAAAATGTCTGTGCTGCAGGTGGGGAGCTACACCCTCAACTCTGGTGGCCTCTGTCCTCTTTGAGCAGCTTTTTCTAGTGTTGGGCTTTGTCATTGCCTGGCTAGGTCTTTAAGAGAGGATTATTCCACCCACAGTCCCATAGTCTACTTGATGTCTCCCCAGGACTGTGCCTTTCCTGGTAGAGGAGAAGTTTATACCGACTGGAATTACTGTGGCTCTTCTCAATCCTCCTCTCTTTCTTCATATTTATGGTGAATTCTTTCACCTCATTCCTGAAACACAGACATTGCAATTGCTTTACTCATCTAATCAACAGATTAGAAGTTCAACCTGTTGAGTATATTAGGCCACCTTCAGATTTTTTTCCTGAAGTAATTGACTTTTTCTGTTGCCTCTCTACACAGGGTAATGTACCACGGAGTTTGTTATGTTATTCAAACCAAAGCTTTAAAATATAATTTTGAAACTAAACAGCATGATAAATGATTAAAAAAGGTCACTCAGAGTTGGGATATGTGTTTTAAAGTTGGGTGAGTTGGTGCAAGTTAAAGTGCATAGGAGATTGAGCTCAAGGAAATGAAAACACAGAACACCCAATGATTTACAACCTGGTTTCCTGCATCCACTCTGGAAAATTTACAATGAGAAAAGTAGGACCCTAAAACACCTTGGAGGGTTAGATGATCTTTTTATCCTGGAATTTTCAAAGATTTCTTACCCCACTGATTTTCATCACCTTGATAAAAATATTTTTTTGTCTTCTGATTTGTTACAACAGAACTAAGTCAGAAATTATGAAGTAATCTAACCTTTGCTAGTCTCTTTTGCTGCATCATTATATATTTTGTGTGACTGTGAGTGTTGCAAAGAACACCTTTCATCTTATTTGTCATAATTTCCATTTTCATATCATTTGTCAAAATTTCCATGGGTGTCAGATATTTGATGTGAGGCAGGAATATAACTCTATGTCAGTGAAACCAAACATTATGATTCTGTTTACTTAGATGTGTAGGACTTTCCCCAGTAATGTTAATTGCTTTAGATATAACTAATGCAAAAAATATATACTTAAAATGTTTCTGAATTATCAGTACATACTAGGCAGCAATACTCTCATATTTGAGGGTTGTTACTCTTTTTCTCCTTATTTTATGTACTCTGCAAATACTTGTCAAGTATTTATGTGGAATTTGTGGTGGGCAGTGTCATCCCGATGCAGAGAGATGCAATGTGTCAAAGCTTCTTTTCTCCCATCATTTTTGAATAACGGGTAGAAAACGTCAGAATTATTTGTTCCTTCAGGTGACATTAATTTGAGACTGGAAGAACAAATGCCTGTAGCGGCAATACTTGGACAATTGGACTTGAGAGTGCTGAGGCCATGTGGCATGGTGAGGCATTTTGGCAGGTCAGGATACTCTGAAAAGCAAGTCGAAACACATGGATTCTAGACTGGGCTCTCCCACTGACTTTGTGTGTGTATATTTGAACAAATAACTTTATTTCTCCAGATACCAATTTTCTTAACTAAAAGCAGATCACTGTTTTTGAAACTGTGGGTTGATGTCCATTAGTAGCCAGTATTGAAAGAGAAAATAGCAGTGTGTCACATCTAGTGCAGCCAGGTATTGTTTTATAAACTTTTTGTTTCAGCTGTGTGTGTGTGTATGTGTGTGTGTGCTTGCGTGCGTGTGTGTGTATGTAGGGCTGTGATTTTTTAAATGTATTTCTTGAAGGTCACGGTCAAGAAAGTTTGATAATTCATCTAGACCAGGGATAGCAAACTATGGCCCACAAGTCAAATACAGCTTACTGCCTATTTATGTTTAGCCCACCAGCGAAGAATGGTTTTTATATATTTAAATGGCTCAAAAAATCCAAAGAAAAATAATATTTTGTAACACATTATAATTATATGAAATTCATATTTGTGTCCATAAATAAAGTTTTATTGGAATACAGCCAGTCCTGTTTGTTTATGTACCATCTATGGCTGTTCTTTCACCACAGTGGCAAGGTTAAATAGTAGTGACAGAGACCATGTGCCTTGCAAAGCCTAAACTATTTACTGTCTGACCCTATATAGGAAAAGTTTGCTGACCCCTGTAGCTAGGTAGTCTGAAGGCTTTATGGTTCTGTATTTGTAATAAAATATCAAATATGGGCCAGGTAATAGGTATTACTAAAATACTCAGAAGTGCTTCCTTTTTTTTTGAAATACATTGAGGATATTGATTCTAGTTTGTTTATCTTATTTGCCTCATCTTCTGAAACTTATTTTTTGAGCAAATGATAAAACATTTTGTAAATGTCAACTTTTAGCTCAGTCACTATCTGAGTGCAGTAACATTGTAAATGACTGATGTCAGAATTAATGAGGATTTACTGTTTTATCATTTTCAGAAAAGGAAGCATTAGATCCCTTAAAATTATTCCGTGAAAATATCTTTTTGTCATTTTGAATTTCTACTTTATGATAATCTTTCTTGTATGTAATCACTGATTTTTTTAAAAGAAAGTACAATAAATGAATAAAATTTCATTAAAAATATCTTCACCTCATTTGGAAGGGGAAAAATCCATTATAAGATTCATATCTCAATGTGGATAATGCACTGACATTTAAAAAAAATTATTGTAAATACATAATGATGATTACTTGAAATCCATATTTTTGGTTTAAGTTGGATCAAAAATTAAAATGAAGCATCTGAGTTTAAAGTGTGCTTAGCATTTTTTGGTGTATTTTCCTTGTATTCATATTACATAAAATTAGCATTTTGATTTTCTTCACATTGTTTTTCTGTATGTTTTAGAAAAATTGCCTAGCTGTATTTTATAAGAATAGATATTTTATTATAAAATATAATTCATTACCTTGTTTTAAAAAAGCATTTAAGGTATTTTACAAAAATACTTTCAGCAAAATAAAATGAAAAAAATGGCAAAGAAACGTGGTGACTCTTAACCTCAGAAATATGTTCAGCATTTTTCAAAGTAAGAGACATTTTTTTTTTTTAAACTGGAGTATAATTGCTTTACAATGTTATGTTAGTTTCTGCTGTACAACAAAGTGAATCAGCTCTATGTACATATATATCCCCTCCCTCGTGGACCTCCCTCCCCCCGTCCCACCATGCAAATTAAAATGTACTGAGATATCATTTCCCACATATCAAAAATTGGCTAAAATGTGGAAGCTTGACAATATATTCTATTGATGAGGCTGTGGAGAAACAGGCTCTCACATACATTGATAGTGGGATTTTCAATTGACAATACCTCTGTGGAGGGCAGTCTGACAGAGTCTATCAAAATTAAATTCCTTTGACACATTAATCCCACATCTGAAAATTTATGATATATATATATACGATATATATGTACATATACACATGTAATTTGCACATCTACGTTCAAAGTTTTTCATTGTAGCATTGTTTTGAGATTGGAAGCAACTCAAATGCCCATCGATCAGAGACTGGTTAAATAAATTATGGTATATCCATTCAATGAATACTTTGCAATGATTAAAAAACAAAAAGATCTCTGTACACTGATAGAAAGAGCTACAAGATGTATTATTAAATAAAATAATCAAGGTGCTTGTGGAAGGAAAGTAATAAAAGTAGTTAACTGGATAAATGAACAGTGTGGGTTGTGTTGAAAGTGAGAGTCTTCATTTTATACTTTTATGTAATATTTGATTTTTGTACCAGGTCAATATATTACCTGTTGAGAAATTTAAAATTAAAAACGTAGGTGAAGGAATTGTGGCAAAAGCAAAATAAGGAAAGCAAAACCTTGGATTTCTTTATATCACGTTTAGAATGGTTCATGTACTTCTGGGATGGAGATAATAGAAGTATTAGTAGGAGCAACACTAGCAGAAAACTTTTATATTGGGTGGTTTTTACGGACCAGACACAGAAATAAGTAAAAAGCACTTTGTATGCAGTGTGTATATGCTTATAAATCATGCCATTTAATGGTATAACAGCTCTATGAGGAAATTGCTATTATTTCTCCTGTTTTATGGAAGACTATGCTGAAACTTAGGATTCTTGAGGAACTTATCCAAGGTAACACTGCTAGCAAATGACAGAGCCAAGAGTCAGCCTAGTCTACGTCATGAGCCTGTCCTGTTAGGCATTCATACATAGTGATCATATATATGTGGTTATACCATACTCATGAAGAATATCTTCTACGGGTCCTCAGAGAATACTTATGTAATGAACAACATATCCCATAATATCCTGATGGTTGAGTAAATATAGCAATGAGGTGTACTAAATTGTTTCTCATAATGTTGTTCTGTATTGGTTGAACCTAACAAAAGTACAATTTTGGTGTTGGCCACATATCATGTGAACTTTTAAGTATTTACTAGACTGAATGGGCTGCAAATGTTTCAGACTGCCTTACACAAATTATTTTCTTCTGAGCCAAGCCTTTGATGATGAATGTCAATAAGTTTGAGGTTATAGTCCCCAAGGGTACCTAGAAAATATTTATTGTTTTGTTTTGACTAGAGAGCCATATATTTTAATAGGCAGCTGAGGTAAAGTAACAAAGGATTGATATCTTTTATGAAAGCTGTGCTGCTTAACACAAAGGTATGAATAAAAGGCTAATTGTCCTCTTTATTAATGAGGTCTGAGGACAGGGCAAGGTTTCCCTCAGGTATTAGTTTTAGGTCTAATCTAAATTTAATATAAATGGGGAGTTATATCTCCTAAAATGCAGTGTCAGAGGTTGAAAACCAGTGGCCGGTAGGCCATATTCAACTTGCTCGTGATTTTAGCTTCACTTGCAGAGGATTTTGTTTTTTAACTGAATGCCAACATTTAACATTTGAGAGATCCCACATAAAGATCCAAGTTTCTGCTGTTTCTCGGAAAATTGGTATGACATCCTTAACCTCTGTTTCCTACCTGGCAACATTCAGTTGTTTTTAGACAGAGCCTGCGTTCCCCAGTTTTCCACAGGTCTCCTCAGGTACATCACCTGCTGGCCCTGTAGGTGTCGAGCTTTTTTACCTTGTTTTACATTACAGAACATTGCTGTAGAACTGAGCTATTATTATCAGCCTTTTAATACCATTTTCCTTAAGTAAAGCCCCAAACTTTTGTATGTATTAAGTGTTTGCACATTTGTGGTAGATATCAACCTTAAGATTTAATAAATTATTTTGACAAATGGATGTATTTAGTCATTCACCATACTTGAACACTTGTATTTTTTGGTATGGTATGTACCTAAGTGCCATCTCTTTCATTGTTGGGGATCTGGTTGATATAAATTTTGGATTTGTTATTATTATAATTAATAGCTTTTTAAAAGTTTGTTTCTTTAGAAAGAATTTGACTTTTGAAAGTTACAACATTGACTCTAAATCAAGGATTTATATCACAATCCTTTGATACTGGGTTTATTTCTTGATATACTGCTTTGTGAATAATGAGTTATTTTTTGTAAAATAAAAATTAATAAATTATGCTTAACTGCGTAACTGCTAGATTAAGAATTTCTATGTAGAAAAGCATAATAGACATTCAAGATTTTTTTTCGAAAACTATTGGCCTTGTAGCTAGTTATTTTCTGTAACTCAGACTTTTAAAATACTGTTTTTTGTCTTGTTATAAATTGATTTTTTTTTTGTACACAAAATATGTAGAGGAGTGATCATTTTTATTTTAAGAAATATTTTTATCGTTTTATACTTTTTAATCCAAAACTTACTTGGGAGATAATAATGAATTTTGGTCAAACTTCTTTTTTATGATTTCAGGACAAAAATTGCCCAAGATATTGAGAGGCTAATACATCAGAGTGATATAATAGATCGAGTGGTATATGACTTAGATAACCCAAAGTAAGTATGCTTTTTGTTTGTTTGTTTTACTTTTATTGGTTTTATTCCTACTGTAAAATTTCAGTGTTCTTTTAAAAGACAAAAAAATATAGTTAACTTCCACCTAGTTAACCCTCACTACGTTTTGATCTTCTAGCAGAGATGTAATGGTAATGTAAATCATGTTTATTTACTTAAATTGAATATATCGCAAGCTTTTATTTGATCTTAGGTGGGCTTTTAATGGGTTTAATAAGGGAAAGGTCACAAACTGATGCTTTGTTTTTAAAAACTGAAATTACCTCCACTTAAGAGAGTGGAGATACCACATGAGTGCTGCAATTTTGTCCTGTAATACTGAGCCTTCATTTCCTTAGGACAACAAATTACCATCCCCTTTAGAAGGAACATATGCTTCCTACCTCTCCACTGTCCCCACTTCTCTCTTTTGTCTCTTACTGCTTACAGTCTGCTTCAGTCCTTTAAGTTACTTGCCTGACCTTTGAAGCCATTTGTTTGTGATTCTTGATGTTTTAACATCACTTCCAATTTAGGATTATCACTGGTACCATTGTATTTTATGGTTTAAATATAAGTAAATAAGTGAAAATGAAAAATGATGAAGGTGACTACTATTTATCAAATAAGAAATTTAATCAGCCTGCACGTGGGTTTTCCCTCTCCCTCAACATTCTAATATTTTGGGGAAGTTTCATATTTCAGTAGTCTCATTTGGAAGAAATAAAACATTTTAAAAAGATTTTTGTTAGAGAGTTAGGGTAAAGTTATGTCAGAGCTAATGACTGAGTTTGAAATAATATTCTCAAAAATGAAAAACAAATTTACCTTATTCATAACTTCTTAGTTATTTCTAAAATTTTTGTGATTAACACTGACTATAAATGTGGGAACAAATCTCTACTCGTAATTATAATTTTTTTGTCTATAAATATTAGCCAAAGTTTGTATTTTGCTTGTGTTGGTTTTGTTCTTTGGTTTAAAAATAATGAGGAGGGTGAGGCAGCAATAATGGTGTATTTTTTTTTTTAATAATGGTGTATTTTTAATCTGTAGTGTAGTTTTATTTTTTGCTCAGTTGTTTAAATGCAATGTATTTTATTATTCTTACTTTAAAATTTCATTTAGTTATACCACTCCAGAAGAAGGAGATATTTTGAAGTTTAACTCCAAATTTGAATCTGGGAATCTGCGCAAAGTAATTCAAATTAGAAAGTAAGTCATTAAAATTTTTCCCATGTTGTATGTGCACAGATTATTTTCCTAATTTTCATCAAATTTGTTTATTTTCTGTTTTCAGAAATGAATATGACCTTATTCTGAACTCAGATATAAATAGTAATCATTATCATCAGTGGTTTTACTTTGAAGTCAGTGGAATGCGACCAAGCATTGCTTATAGGTTCAACATCATTAACTGTGAAAAGTCCAACAGTCAATTTAATTATGGTAAGACAGAAAGTTTTCTTTCCCAATTTAGAGGGCATGCAGGCATTGTAACTGTAGGATAGAAGTTTTTAAAAAATTACTAATGTTTTTTAAAAGTTTCAGTGTTCTTTTGTTTTTTCTAGTTTTCAAAATTCAGATATTTATGCAAGATTTGACAAACTAAGCTTTGCTTTGTTGGTGAAAAGAGTTACCCTTATAAAAGCAAGCCCTTTAAAATGTAATAAGTGGGGCTCCCCTGGTGGCGCAGTATGAGAGTCTGCCTGCTGATGCAGGGGACACGGGTTTGTGCCCCAGTCTGGGAAGATCCCACATGCCACGGAGTGGCTGGGCCTGTGAGCCATGGCCGCTGAGCCTGTGCGTCCGGAGCCTGTGCTCTGCAACAGGAGTGGCCACAGCAGTGAGAGGTCCGCGTACCGCAAAAAACAAAACAAAACAAAACAAAACGAACAAACAAATGTAATAAGTGAGGTTGATTTCATCCAAATTGAATACAGCTATAAAGATTTATTATGTATGCTGCTTAAAATCAAGTTTTTAATAAAGTCTGTTCATCCAGAAGAGAATTACATAAAGCAGTCTCTTTTTAACTGTTTATTTTGAATAGATTCCTAAAAAGTTAAAGTATTATAGAAGTTGCAGAAAGGTTCCATGTTCTCTTCACCAGATTTCCTCTCATGGTTACATCTTACATAGCTGTACTGGAATACCAAAGCCAGTGTTTCAAATACCAGTGCTATAGGTAGATGGCATTTTTGCTAACTGTATTTATTTATTCACTTTTATAAAATAGTACTTACTACTTTAAGCTTCATTAAAATATTTTAATTTTTACACTTAAAAGCACACATTTTGGAGCGCTGCTTCTCTATTAAAAAAAAACTATACTTCTGTGTGATAATTTTTTCCTTTAGTGTCATTTTAAATTTAAAATGAATAAAATTCTGTAAAACTAAATCAAAACAGTGAGACAGATGGCTGCTTTAGTTTTTAAGTTTCTCCAGCCCTTTGGGTATTTTTGTATGTATATCATCCTTTCCAAACCCACTTTGTGGAGAATTTGGAAAACACTGTTGTTAAGAAAATTAAAACCATCAACAGTACATCATCCAGAGAAACTTATTTTATTTGTTTATTTTTTATAAATTTTATTTATTTATTTATGGCTGCGTTGGGTCTTGTTGCAGTGAGCAGGGGCTACTCTTCGTTGTGGTGCACGGGCTTCTTATTGTGTGGGCTCTAGAGTGCAGGCTCAGTAGTTGTGACACACAGGCTTAGTTGCTCTGCGGCATGTGAGATCTTCCTGGATCAGGGCTGGAACCCATGTCCCCTGCGTTGGCAGGCGGATTCTTAACCACTGTGCCACCAGGGAAGCCCGAGAAACTTATTTTAATGTTTGTTGTTTCTTTCCAGCTTTTAAAATAATGCAGTATGTGATTTTTCCATACATACAGTTATGTATTTATTTAAAAAAATAATGCTCACAACCTATGCAGTTTCATAGTGTGTATTTTAACTAACCATTATATTTATATCGTCAGTATTTTTCTGGTTATTAAATATCCATCTGAAGCAGAGTTTAATGGACATCCTATGGAAGTTCTGTAACTCATTTATCCAAACATTCTTTTGTTGGACTTGTTTTATTTTCCTTCCAGTTTTATTGAGATATAACCGACCCTACAGCACTGTATAACTTTAAAGTGTACAGCATTATGGTTTGACTTATATCATGAAATGATTACAATGTTTAGTGGACCTATTACAATTTAAGTTGTTTCTAATTATTTTCTATTTTAAATACTACTGAGATAAACATTGTACTAAATATTTGTGTGTATAATAATTTAGTTACACATTCACAGAAGTGGAATTTCTTTGTCTGCCTGCTGTAAATGTGTTTTTTTTTTTTTTTTTTTTCTGATTAGGAACAGTGGATCTTATGGGATCCACTGTCCAAATTAGGGAATTTGGTAAAGGAAATACACTTTAGAGAAGAATCTCTAAGAAGGAAAGAGAAGGAAAAAACCCACTGTTTAGCATTTTGTTAGCCATCCTTAAACTTATTCACATTCACATAATTTTAAAATTAAATTTTACCCTTTTATAGATTTAGGATCACAACATGAAAACTCATTTGTAAACTATATTTTTAAACTACACAACATATTGTAAAAACATTTCCCTGTGCCATTACATATTTTCAGCAACATCATTACTAATGTTTGTGTAGTATTCTGTTGAGTAATGTACAATAATTATTTAAATGACAACAGATTGACGAGAATTTGTCTTCTTCAACATTTCAAAATTAGGAGTTGTGTTGCAATAGATATCCTTAATTATTTTTTTGTGTGTATGTTTCTGATTATTGCTTTGCCATAAATTCCTCCAAGTAGAATTTCTCAAAGGAAATGAACTTATGTTGGTGAAGACTAGGGAAAATGGGTCCTTACAGTGTTGGTGGGAGTGTTGAATTAGTTCAGCTTCTTTGAAGTGCATTTGATAGTATGATTTTAGTGTTTATATTTAACTTCATCCATGCAGGATTTATTTTGGTATATTCTGTGAATTGGGATCTAACATAATCCTATCGTTTGTAGTTAAGCAGCTTTAGCTGAACTAATTCTTTCTCAAAAGAGTTTTAAACTGTTGTTGATGAATTCATTGAGTTGTCAGACGTTGACATTTGTAACTCATTTGCAACTGTATTCCTGACCCACTAGTAAAAACAGGATTGGGAACATCACTCAGAAGACATTGTACATTGTTGCCCTATTATAATTGTTACAGAAAACGGTCAGTTTAGAAAAAAACAGATTAGAAACTGGTTTAAGGTATCACACTATTGCTTATTCATAATTTCTGACTTTCTGAGTTTGGGTGGAATTTTTCTGACCTGTTAGTCATACTGTGTATCCCTTTTGGTTTGAAACACCACAACTCTCGCAAGCTGTGGCCTTCACAATATACCAGCATTTGTTTGGGGGCTGTGTGTTGCTCTAGCACCACTTGATTTTAATTATTCTGACCTTTCAGTCTTGTGTAACATCATTGTTGTTCTAGAACCATTTTGTTTTTAAAATTATTTTGAATTTATAATATAGTTTAACATCCTGTAGTCTTTTTCAGAAACAGTTTAACAACTTTTTCTAACTTCATTTTTCCTGAAGAGTTTATTCTGAATATCATTCTGAGTAATTTTATCAAGTGCCCCAAATTTCCATTGCATTAAACTTATAATGTGGGAGAAATTGGATTTCTTATATTGTATTCGATCTTGCCACTTACGAACATGGTGTATTTGTTTACTCAAGTTTTTTATGTTCTCACCTAAATTTTTTAGTTTTCTTTTTGTAAGTTCCATATATTTCTTAAGTATACCTTCATTCTTAAGTATTTTATGTATTTCTTTTTTCTGTTGTGAAAGAGTACTTCTCCCTATTTTCAAGCTTGTTATTATTTATAATTAAGAAAGCTAAGGATTTTTATATGTTTACTTGAAAATCAGACTCCTTAGTTTCTTATTAGTTCTCATAGTTTCTCAGTTGATATTTTGAATTTTCTTGGTAGGTCCCTAGAATTTCTCCTTATCCCTAGTTATATCATATATGTTTCATTGCTTGGCTGGAACTTTGAGATTGTTTAAACTAAAAGGAGACTTTGGGCATCCTTGTTTGATTTTGAATTTAATGTGAGTGCTGTTTGTGTGTGTGTGTGTGTGTATTTTTTTTTTTGTGGAGGTGCCCTGTGGCATGCGGGATCTTAGTTCCCCGACCAGGGATCGCACCTGCACCTCCTGCATCGGGAGCGTGAAGTCTTAACCTGCTGGACCTCCAGGGAAATCCTGCTAGTATTTATGTTATGTATGTCAGCTTGTTTTGGGATACATATTCTTTCTTATACTAAAGAATTGCTATTTTTACCGAATTTTTAAAATTAGAAATGTTTTATTTCACTTTTTGCATTTATCAGTGTGACCATATAATGCTGTGAGCTGTTAATGTGCTGTGTTGTAATTATTTTATAATGTTTCTAATAGTAAACCATCCTTGGGTTTCAGAAATTAGTCTGTTTTGCCCTGTGAGTTAATCTTTAATACAAATACTTTGCATTTGTTAGTATTTTGTTTAAAGGTTTTTACATCATTGGTCATAAGTTAGACAAGACAATTTCCTGACTGGAGGACTATCTTTTTATAGTTTTGGAAGCAGGCTAATGCTAGCATTGAACACTTAAATTAACAGCTTTTATTTCCCTACCCAGTGTTCTGGAGCAGTTTAAATAGCATTTATATGTTTTCATGAAACTTGGAAATAATGCACCTCTAAAGTAGTCTGATTCTGTGCCCCTTTTTGCGGGGGGAGAGGGAGCATCTGGATAACTTCTTCAGTTTTATGTGACTCCATATAGTCTAGTTTTCTATTTTTTACTGAGGCGGTCTTGATGATTTATGTTTTCTTACACAGGTGACATTTAGATTTTCAGAATTCACTAGCAGAGAGTTGTATGCTATATCTGTAGTATGTGTACTTGCATGTCCCCTTGTTTGCTTTCCTTTTTGTGTGTGTGTGCGTAAAACGTAATTTGTCTTATTTTACTATTTTAAAAACCTGTGTCTTCGTTTTATTCATTATTTCCTTTAAAAGTTTTTTTTTTAATTTATTAATTTCTCCCTTGTCCTCCCTGCAGGTTGATATTTTTTCTCTAACTTCTAGTTTATTTGCTTAAATTTATTTACGTTTATTTTTGTCTGATGATCAAGCATTTAGGGTTTTTTTTTAATTGAGGTATAGTTGATTTACAATATTAATTTTAGGTGTACAGCATAGTGATTCAAAATTTTTATAAATTATAATCCATTTATAGTTATTAAAAATATTGGCTCTGTTCCCTGTATTTTACAATATCCTTGATGCTCAATTGTTTTATACATAGTACTTTGTACCTCTTAATCCCCTGCCCCTATCTTGCCCCTCCCACCCCCCCTCTCCCCACTGTAACCTAGTTTGTTTGTTCACAATATCTGTGATTCTGTTTCTTTTTATGTTCACTAGTTTGTTTTATTTTTTATATTCCACATATACATGATAAAATACAGTATTTGTCTTTCTCTGTCTGGCTTATTTCACTGAGCATAATACCCTCCTAGTCCACCCATGTTGTTGTAAATGGCAAATTTTATTCTTTTTTATGGCTGAGTAGTATTCCATTTGTGTGTATGTGTGTGTGTGTGTGTGTGTGTGTACGTACATCACATCTTCTTTATCCATTCATCTGTTCATGGGCAGTTAGGTTGCTTCCATATCTTGGCTATTGTAAATAATATGAACATTGGGCTGCATGCTTATTTCGGAGCTCCCGGTCTGTTCCATTGATCTGTGTATCCATGTTTGTGCCAGTACCACACTGTTTTGATTACTGAAGCTTTGTAGTGTAGTGTGAAGTCAGGGAGCATGGTACCTCCAGCTTGTTCTTCTCTTTCAAGATTGTTTTGGCTATTCAGGGTCTTTTATGTTTCCATACAAATTTTAAATTTATTTGTCCTGGTTCTGTGAACAATGCCATTGGTATTTTGATAAGGATTGCATTAAATCTGTAGATTGCCTTGGGTAGTATGGTTATTTTAACAATACTGATTCTTCCAATCCATGAACATGATGTGTCTCTCCATCTGTGTCTTCTTCAGTTTCATCAGTGTCCTTTTGTTTTTTGAGTACAGGTCTTTTACCTCCTTAGGTAGGTTTATTCCTAGGTATTTTATTCTTTTTTGATGCATTGGTACATGGAATTGTTTCCTTAATTTCTCTTCCTGATAGTTCGTTGTTAGTGTATAGAAATGCAACAGACTTCTATATATTAATTTTGAGTCCTGCAACTTTACTGAATTCATTGAAGAGTGCTAGTGGTTTTTTGGTGGTGTCTTTAGGATTTTCTATATAATGTCATGTCATTTGCAAACAATGACAGTTTTACTTTCTGTTTTCCAATTTGGATTCCTTTTATTACTCTTTGTTATCTGAAAGCTGTGGCTAGGACTTCTAATACTATATTGAATAAAAGTGAGGAGAGTGGGCCTCCTTGTCTTGTTTCTGATCTTAGAGGAAATGCTTTCAGCTTTTCATCATTGAGTATGATGTTAGCGGTGGGCTAATAATATATGGCCTTTATTATGTTGAGGTATGTTCCCTCTGTACCCACTTCGTGTAGAGATTTTATCATAAGTGGATGTTGAAATTTGTCAAAAGCTTTTTCTGCATCTTTTGAGATGATCATATTGTTTTTATTCTTCAATTTGTCAATGTGGTGTGTCACATTGATTGATTTGTGGATATTGAACCATCCTTGCATCCCTGCAATAAATCCCATTTGATAATGGTATATGGTCTCCTTTTAACATATTGTTGTTTTGTTTGCTAATATTTTGTTGAGGATTATTGAGTCTATGTTCATCAGTGATATTAGCTTGTAATTTTCTTTTTTTGTGATCTCTTTGTCTGATTTTGGTGTCAGGGTGATGCTAGCCTCATAGAATGATTTCAGAAGTATTCCTTAGCAACTTTTTAGAATAGTTTGAGAAGGATAGGTGTTAGCTCTTCTCTAAATGTTTGGTGGAATTCATCTGTGAAGCTATCTGGTCCAGGACTTCTGTTTTTTGGGAGTTTTTAAATTACTGATTCATTTACATTATGGGTAATTGCTCTGTTTATGTTTTCTATTCCTTCTTGGTCCAATCTTGGGGGATTGTACATTTCTAGGAATTTGTCCATTTCTTTTAGTTTGTACATTTTACTGGCATATCTCTTATGATTCTTTTTATTTCTGTGGTGTTGCTTATAAATTCTCCCTTTTTATTTCTGATTTTTATTGATTTGGGCCCTCTTTTTTTCTCTATGAGTCTGGCCAAAAGTTTATCAATTTTGTTTATTTTTTCAAAGAACCAGCTTTTAGTTTCACTGATATTTTCTGTTGTTTTTTTTTAGTCTCTATTTTATTAATTCTTGATCTTTATGATTTCTTTCCTTCTACTAATTTTGGGTTTTGTTTGTTCTTTTTCCTTTAGGTGTAAGGTTAGGTGTTTTTTTTTTTGATTTAAAGTTAGGTTGTTTATTTGAGATTTTTCTTGTTTCCTTAGGTAAGCTGTATTGCTTTAAAATTCCCTCTTAGAACTGCTTTTGTTGCATTGTATAGATTTTGGATTTATTGTGTTTTTGTTTTCATTTGTCTCCAAGTTTTTTTTTTCTTCAGTGATCCATTGGTTGTTTAGGAGCATATTGTTTAGCCTCCATGTGTTTGTGCTTTTGGTAGGTTTTTTTTTTTTTTTTGTAGTCTCATGGCATTGTGGTCAAAAAAGATGCTTGATATTATTTTAATTTTCTTAAATTTACTGAGGCCTGTTTTGTGGCCTAGCATGTGATCTATCCTGTAGAACGTTCCATATGCACTTGAAAAGAGTGTGTTATCTGCTGCTTTTGGACAGAGTGTTCTATGTATATATCTATTAAGTCCATCTGCTCTAATGTGTCATTTAAGGGCAGTGTTACCTTATTGATTTTCTGTCTGGATGATCTGTCCATTGATGTAAGTGGGTGTTAATGTCCACTACTAACATTGTGTTATAGTTGATTTCTCCCTTTATGTCTGTTAATATTTGCTCTTTGTGTTTAGGTGCTCCCATGTTGGGTGCATATATATTTGTAATTGTTATATTTTCTTCTTGGATTGATCCCCTGATCATTATATGATATCCTTCTTTGTCTCTCGTCACAGTCTTTGTTTTAAAATCTATTTTGTCTCATACAGGTATTGCTACCCTGGCTTTCTTTTGATTTCCATTTGTGTGGAATACCTTTTTCCATCCCCTCACTTTCAATCTGTTTGTGTCTTTGGATATGAAGTAATTCTCTTGTAGACAGCATATATTACAGGTCTTGTTTTTGCATCCATTCAGCTGCTCTCTGTCTTTTGATTAGAGCATTTATTCTATTTATATTTAAAGTAATTATTGATACTTATGTACTTACTGCCACTGTGTTAATTGTTTTGGAGTTGTTTTTGTAGGTCTTTTTTGTTTCTTTTTTTTTTTGTTCTCTTCCCCTATGATTTGATGACTATCTCTAGTGTTATGTTTGGATTCCTTTTTCTTTTGTGTCTGTATCTATTATAGATTTTTGTTTTGTTGTTACCATGAGGTTTATATGTAGCAATCTATATTTATATACATGATTATTTTAGGTTGTTGATCTCTTAATTTCAAATGCATTGTAACAACCATGTATTTGTACTCTTCTCTCCTCACAATTACCATTTTCGATACCATATATATTTTACATCTGTTTGTTTTGTGTATTCCTTAACTGCTTATTGTGGGTATAGCTTATTTTACTGCTTTTGTCTTTTAACCTTCCTACTAGCTTTGTACATGTTGTTTTACTACCTTTACTGTATGTTTGCCTTTACTGATGAGCTTTTTCCTTTCATAATTTTCATGTTCCTAGTTGTAGCCTTTTCTTTTTCACTTAGAGAAGTCCTTTTAACATTTCTTTAAAGCTGGTTTGTTGGTGCTGAACTCTTTTAGCTTTTGCTTGTCTGCAAAACATTTGATCTCTCCATCAAATCAGAATGAGAGCCTTGCCAGGTAGAATATTCTTGATTGTAGGTTTTTCCCTTTCATCATTTTAAATATATCATGCCACTCCCTTCTGGCCTGCAGAGTTTCTGCTGAAAAGTCAGCTGATAGTCTTATGGGAGTTCCCTTTTATGTAACTTAGTGCTTTTTCCTTGCTCCTTTTAATATTCTCTCCTTTTAAAATGTTTTTGCCATTTTAATAACATTGTGTCTTGGTGTGGTCCTCTTTTGGTTGATCCTGTTTGGGACTCTCTGTGCTTTCTGCACTGGGATGTCTGTATTCTTTCGCAGGCTAGGGAAATTTTCAGCTGTTATTTCTTCAGATGTGTTATTTGCTCCTTTGTCTCTTCCTTTTGGGACCCCTATAATGTGAATCCTAGTATGCTCGATGTTGCCCCAGAGGTCTCTAACTGTCCTTATTTCTTTTTATTCTTTTTTCTGTTCAGCGTCAGTGATTTCCACTATTCTTGTCTTCCAGGTTGCTGATCCTTTTCCTGTGTATCATTTAGTCTTCTATTGATTCCTTATAGTGTAAATTTTGTTTCATTTATTGTGCTCTTCATCTCAGTTTGGTTGTTCTTTATATTTTCCAACTCGTCGTTAAAAACTTATAATTTTCTGCCCTGTGCATCTTTACTTCTCCTGAGTTCTTTCATCACCCTTATGGTCATTACCTTGAACTCTTTCTTGGGTAGATTGCCTATATTTACTTCACTTTGTTCTTCTCTTGGGGTTTTATCTTATTCCTTCATTTGAAACGTGTTCCTCTGTCAACTTATTTTGCCTAAGTTGCTGTTTTTGTTTTTATGTATCTGGTATGTTGATTGTGTTTCCTCACCTTAGAAAAGTACCTTTTAGTAGGAGATGTTCTATGTGCCCCAGCTGTGTACTTCTCTCTGGTCACTAGAACTGTGTGCTCTAGTGGTGCCTCCTATATGGGCTTTTTGGGTCCTTCTATTGTGGTGGGCTGACCACTGTGGGTGGACTGGTAGGTGTGGTTGGCCCCTGGTCTGGTTGGTTGCCACGCCCTGCCTTGTGTGGAGGCTGCCAGCCACTGATTGGTAGGGCTGGGTTGTGAGGTGGCTGGCTGTGGAACCCCAGGGAGCCTTAGGGCTAGTGCTGGCTCACTGGTGGACAGAGTTGGGGTCCAGGAGATCCTGGGGCCAGTGCTCACTTACTGGTGGCTGAAGCCAAGTCTTGGAGCTGGTTTTGGCCTTACTGTCAAGCCAAGCTGGGTCCTGGGGTCTGGCTAGAGGGCCCAGGGGTCCCAGAACTGGTGTCAGACCACTGGAGGGTGGGGCTGGTTTCTGATACAGCTGGCTGCAGAGTTTGGGGTGTCCTGAAACTTGTCTTGGCTTGCTGGTACTAGGGCCCAACTGTCCCAGGTCTGGTGCTGGCCTGCTAGTGGTTGGGCTGGGTCCTGCCCTGGCAGGCTTCAGGGCTGAGGTTGTCCTGGGGCTGGTGAGTGCCCACTGGTGGGTGAGACTGGTCTTGAGGCTAGAGCAGGCTTGTTTTTGGGCAGGGGCTGGGCCCAGTGGGTCCTGGGGCTGGTGCCTGTCCAGTGGTATGTGAGGCTGGTCCTGAGGCCAGTGGCAGCTTCCTGCTGGTAGGTGGAGTTGGGTCTTGGAATCTCTGCTTGTAGGGCCCTGGGGGTCCTAGATCTAGTGCCTGCACACTGGTGTGTGGGGCCAGGTCCTGGGCCCTCTGGTGGGCACAGCCGTGTTCAGGGGTTCTTAAGGCAGCCTGCCTGTTGGTGGGTGGGGGTATGTCTTGGCCCAGTTAGTTGCTTGGCCTCAGGTGTCACAGAACTGATGACTACAGGCTGTTGAGTCCTGGGGTCCTGGGGCTAATAAGCTAGAGGGAGGATTCCACAGTGATACTTGCCAGTACCAGTGTCTGATAGAACGAGCACCCAAAGATGGCAGCCCCCAGTGTCTGTGTCCTTAGGGTGAGCTCCAGTTGCCTCTTTCCTCTCTGGGAGACTTCTCAAGATCAGCAGTTAGGTCTGACCCAGGCTCCTTTCAAATTACTTCTTTTTCCCTGGGCCCTGGAACGTGTGAGATTTTGTGTGTGTCCTTTAGGAGTAGAGTCTGTTTCCCACAGCCCTCCAGCCCTCCTGAATTTAAGCCCTGCTAACCTTCAAAGCCAAACATTCTTAAGCCTTGTTTCCTGGCACAGGACTCCTGGGCTAGGGAGCCTCATGTGGGGCTTAGACCCCTTGCTCCCTGGGGAGAACCTCTGCAATTGTATTCTCCTGTTTGTGGATTGCCCACTGAGGGGCATGTGTCTTGACTATACCATGACTCTCCCCCTCCTACCCGTCTCGTTGTGGTTCTTCTTTATATCTTTAGTTGTAGAAGATCTTTTCTGGTAGGTTCTAGTCTTTTTCATAGGTGGTTCTGCAGATAGTTGTGATTTTGGTGTGGCCCTGAGAGGAGGTGAGCTCAGGGTCCTTCTACTCTGCCATGTTGGGAAGTCTCCTGCAAGGGTTTAGGTTTTGGATTTGTTCTCGATTACAACTTAATTTTGTATCCCCTCCCCTCCAGATTTTGGTGCTAAGACCTCCTTGTAATTTTCTAGATGGCTTCTAATTGTGTTTGGTTTTGGTATCCCTTTTGGCTCAAGAATTATTTAGAAAAGGGTTTGTTATATTTTTAGTTGGTTAAATTATTTTGGCTATAATTTTTCTCATTGCATTCAAATTTTAATCAGTTTTGTTCATAGATGTGAAATTTATGATTTGAAATAATTTTTATGGCTTAATATCTGATCAGTTTTAGTGTTCACAGGTTCTTGGAAAATATGTATTCTTTGTTGGCAACATAATTTAACATACATTGTTAAGTTTATTGTTATAAATTTGTTTATTCAGTTTTCTGTATCCTTTTTATTTTTTATCTTGTCTACTTGCCCAAGGCTTAAGAAAACCCAACAGTCTTTCACTTCTATTATGTTTCTGTCAATACCTCATTTAAAATGAGGTATTTAAAATATATACATATTTTTTTCAATTTTAACGCTGTATCATTTGGCACATAGACATTTATAACTTTTCCTGTTCCTTTTGTGTATACCCATTAACAGCATAAAGTAGTCACATTCATTCCATTCAGTATCTTTTGCCCAGAATTGTTTTTTTTTTTTTTGCGGTACGCGGGGCTCTCACTGTTGTGGCCTCTCCCGTTGCGGAGCACAGGCTCCGGACGCGCAGGCTCAGCGGCCATGGCTCACGGGCCCAGCCGCTCCGCGGCATGTGGGATCTTCCCAGACTAGGGCACAAACCCATGTCCCCTGCATCGGCAGGTGGACTCTCAACCACTGTGCCACCAGGGAAGCCCCAGAATTGTATTTTTATATTATATTGATTTGAATTTGTTTGATACATCTTTGCTGATTGTTTTTGTAAATAGAGGTTGCATTTTGTTCGACCCTTGTCTTTTAAAATGTGATTTTAACCTATTTAAAATTATTTTTATAATTGATACTTTTTTAATGTTTTCTATTTTTGCTGTCCTTTATTTTCTTTATGTGTTATTCTTTAAGGGCCTACAAGGTGTAGTACAACACTTCTTTTAGCTATGGGGAACCAAAATATGTATATATAAAAATAGATTGTGAGGCATATTCTGTACTGGATTTCTTTCAGTCCTGCTCCATCTGTCTTAAGTTTAGCAGAGATTCCTCCCAGATTCTGACAAGAAGTTGTCTGTTGTGAGTCTTTTATTTTCCTATACTTGTAAGTATTTAACTAGGAGGTTGGTAGAAGCTGTAGAAAGAGTTGTTAGGTAGATGTAATTTTCAAATGAACTCTACTATTAGATTTGTTAGGGTAATGCAACATACAGCAAATCTTGGTTTGTCTGAACATCAATAGAGTTAGAAGAAAGGAGAGACCAATATTTTAGTAAATTAGAATTCAACATTTTAAGAAATGATAACCAACTATGTGGTTAATGTTAATTGTCGTGAGATTCATATTGAATTCACTTCAGGGATGTAATGATGATGAAGATATTTGCAGTGGAAGCCCCTTCAGCGGGAAGAATCTGTTTAATTGCCATGCATGATTGAAGTCAGGAAATAATATTAATTAGGAAATTGTAAAAAAACAAAATTTTCCCCATTGGGACATGCTGCTTGGGGAAGTATTTAAATGTCTGTTCTTCTAGCAGATGTGCCCAATAGAGGTCTTGTTCTTTGTCAGTGTCCCTCAAAAAAGAGCAGAATTATAGTTTCTTTTGTTTCACCAGTTGCCCTTTTCTTGGAGAATTTTTAGGTGATTCTATTAAATATTAGTTTTCTTAGTTTTCTCACAATGAATGATCTTACTTGTAAATTTGTATATGAGAATTTATATCACTATATACTACTGATATATCTGTTGTAATCCGTCACTCCCTCCCCCTTCTTGGACCCCCTCTTACCTGAAAGGGGTTTGCTCAAATTACCACTAGATGGCAGTCTTGCGTTTTAGTAACTTAGAGCTTTAGTCACAAGCTCCCTCTTTCTCCCCCTGCCCTTCCTCCCCCATATCTTCCAGATATATGAAGATTTTTAACCACTCTCTTATATAAATTGAACATATGTGGAACCAGGCAACAAAATAGCATTTTGGAGTCAATTCTGTAGCATTCCCACCTTGCTCACATTAGTTAATTCTATACTTGGAAGTTGAGCTATTTCTTGACTAAAGAAATCTTCCCTGACTCCCCAGACTGGCTTAGTCCCCTTGATAAATGTTGCTTGTAATTTTTTCCTTTTAGGGCGCTCTTCACAGTTTTATGTTGTTTTTGTATGGGGCTGATTAATACCTTTCCTCTCTATGTGCCCCTCCCCGCAAATTGTTTGTATATTCCACAAGATCAGGGACAGTATCTGTTGCTGACCACTGTTATTTATAGTAAGGCATTTAGTGGATGTTCAGTAAATAGTTATTAAGTAAATGAGGCAATGGATGAATGAACTATGAAGATCCTATTAGGAACATAAAATGCCACGCACAAAATATATGTCAAGAAGACGGTAGTTCAGTTTATGATCATCGTTTTCTAAATATGTTTTTGAAATAATTTCAGACTTACAGAAAAGTTATACCCTTTATCTACATGTTGGGCTTCGAAAGTGATGCCCCATCACCCTAGAACACTATCAGTGTATTTTGTGCAAACATGGCATTTTTCTATGTAACTATGGGATAGCTATCAACATCAGGAAATTATCATTGATATATGAATCCCATCTAATCCTTAGAGCACCCCCATTTAAGTTTCACCTATTTTCTCATTAATGACCTTAATAGCACAAGGATTCAGCTCAAACCACATGTTGTAAATTAGTTGTCAAGTCTCTTTAGACTATTTTAGTCAGGAACAGTTTTGCAGTCTTTAATGTTCATGACCTTGACACTTCTGAAAATTATAGCACTTATTTTGTAGAATGGTTCTCAGTTTGGAGTTGTCTCATGTTCCTCATGATTTGATTTAGGTTAGGCATCTTCGGGAGGAACATCACAGAAGTGCCATTGTGTTTTGGTGACCCAAGATTTTGTTTTATTACTGATAGTAATCATTTATTCACTTGATTAAGTTGGTGTCTGCCAGACTTTTCCATTGTAAAGTTACCTTTTTTCTCTTTGTAGTTAGTAAGTATTTTGCATGTTAATATCAGTGTAGAATTGGTTACTGTTTTACTCAGTGGGTTGTAATTTGTTGCTATCATTATTTGATGTTTAAATTGCCCAGGATTTGGCCATTGGGATCTCTTCATGCTGCATTGTGTGTTCTTTTGACGTGTCCCTGTCATTCTTTATAGGTGTCCTTGCTTTTTGGCACAGGATGCTCAGGGCTCATCTTGCCTTTCAACAGTCATTTCTTCAAAGAGCCCTGGTTTGGAGAATGGTATTTTAAAAATAAGATCTGTATGCATAGTGTGTACATTGTTATTGGACCTGTCCATGGACAGAGCTAGGGAATATGTATTTGTATATACAAGCGTTTATATAGAAATTTTCAGTGGTAGTAAGTTATACGTATGTGTATGTTTATTTTTGTGTGTGCATGTTATACACAAACACACACATAAGCACACACACAGTATCTCCATGAAGTTACACTGATACCTTCACTTGCACAGGATTTATTCTAGTTTTCTTTCCATATTTACAACTTCCTTCTCCAACATGGAGAATTTTGGCTTCTACTATTCTTAATGTATTTATTTATTTGATCAGTTCCAGTGTACATAACAGTCTGTCCTTTGCACTTTCGGGCAGATGCCCTCCTCACCCCTTTCAAGATCTGACACCCAAGTCAACCTGTCTCCCTTGCCTCTGCATGGGTAGCCTCCCTTTTTGTTTTGTTTTTCATTTTGATTTTAATTTTTAGTTTTATTACATGGTGATCAGAGAGTTTTGTTTGTAATATTTCTCTTTTATGGAACTGACATTTCCTTTTGACCTAATATATAGTCAATTTTTGTGAATATTCCACATGCTCTTAGAAGAAGGTATATTCTCTACTATCAGGATACAGTGTTCAACATGTCTATATAAGATTTGCCTTATTATGTTATTTAGATCTATATAAATATTCTTAATTTTTGTTTAATCAGTCTGACTTGTACTGAGAGTGGAGTGTTAGCATCTGCTATCAGTAGTATGTTTCTAATACTTCTCCTGTATTTCCTCTAGTTTTTGCCTTATATAAGAGGTTGGTCTTATCTGGTGCATAGATATTACATCTTGCTATATTTTCACTGTGAATTGTGACTTCATAAAATCCCTTCTTCGTGTCACTTAGTATTTTTTAGCCTGCAATCTACTTTGAGCTCATGATTTCAATCCCTCCTTTATTGTTTCCACTTCTGTGGTATATCTTTGCCCATTTATCTCCATAAAGGCAACTTGAAGTCTGTTATATTCTGTCTTCCAGTAATGCTGAAGGCCTGGGCGTGTGTAGTTTTTATTTGTGCTACTTGTTGAATTTATTTATTTGTTCTTGGTGAGGATGTGTGGAGTGATTCTGATTAAAGTGGCTACCATTACCCTCCAGGCCAAGAATCTCATCTTCCTGTTTTTAGTATGGCTCTGCTATGATACCAGCCATATTAGAAGCATGTGTTTTTTTCTCTGTACAGTTACTGATAACATATATGCAGCTTGTGATAGGTACCTTCAGGTTATTCAAGCTCCCCCTCATCTTTTAAAACGATGGTGTTAGTTTCAACTTGAAAATTTTGAGTCTGTGATTCACAATACATTTGATGATTAGGGCCTAAAACACCTTGTCTTTCATTGTATCTGCACTTGTTACTGAGCATGTACTCAGCACAACTTAAGCCTTTACAGAGATATTATTAGAGGCTATTGCCATTGGATGTTGGTTTCACTCCGGCAGTTTAATATTTTGATTGTCTGTATTCAAGTGACAAGCTTGACCGTTCTTCATGTATTTATTTTATACACGTAAAAGTTTATCCTTTGGCTAATGATTAAATCAGTTACTCAAATATGGCCTTTCTGTATCAGGTTGAGTAGACTGTGATGTATTCAATCTGAGTTACCTCATTTGATTTATTCTTACTGGGGCAACCTATTTTGTTAAGATGGTTTTCATTATAGTCAGAATTTCCAAATATAGCTCCCTTCACTGTGACCAGAATTAACCATCATTTTAAAAGTAATAAGAGAATACATTGTCTTTTATAAAATTAGAACACTTCAGATAAATCTTTTATGCCCCTTGACTTCAGCCTGAACCTTGTTCCACCTCACTATAATTAACCATTATTATGAGTTTTGTGTGCCTGGTAGAGGTTGAAGTTTCGGATTGAAATGCCTCACTGACTCCTAGGAAGAAATAAGGAAGACAGGAATCTTTTATATGTACCAGTGAAATGCCTGAGTTTCAGATATAAAGAGAAAATCTTAACATACTTCCACTTTAAAAGAACTGGTTACAGTACTTAAATAATATTGATAATAACAGCAGCTAATGTTTATTGAAAATTTATCATGTTCCAGGCCTTCTTTAAGTGCTAACACATGTGATACTCTTAATCCACACAACAAACCAACCTAGCATGGTTGTTATCCACAGAAGAGAAAAAGGGGGCATGAGTGGTTTAGTAATCTGACCAGGATCATGCATGTGGCATGTGGTAAAGTGGGAATTCAAACCCAGGTAGTCTGGTTACAGACTGCATGCTCTTGATCACTATGTTGTTCTGCGTGTGAAAAAATTAGGTTAGTATTGGACTCTCATCTGTGGTGCTAGAAGCTAGAGGAGCGCCAAATGTCTTTTGCAAAATCTGTCATTTGTTTGTCACGGCCAACAAACTGCATGTTTGTGTATATGTAGAATTCAGAAAACCTGCTACCCTGAACCCTCTCTGAGAAAAATAGATGAGGAAAAAGATCTCAAGATGGAAGACTTGAAATTTATAAAATGTGTTAAGTGAAAATGTTCTAAAAGGGGTGATATGGGAGAAGTGAAAGCTAATGTGTCTTGATGGGATTGCTTAGTTATTTAATATGATAATAGTATACTAGAGAAATATCAGTTAATCATAACTATTAGGATGGGAAATAGAATTGAGAAACACAAAAGAAAGCTTTCAAATGATAGAAGAAGAAAAGGAAATGTGGAAAAATGTAACCAAGCAAGTGAAATAAGTTGTAAAGAAGGAAAAAAAAATTAATGAATAGTAGAAAGAAAGTAAGATGGAAGGAATGAAATGAAATGTTTGTCTGTCATTACTGACTATGAATGAGCCAAAATGTCCTCAAAAATCAGATATCAAAAATTATACAATTTGTAGGGTCAGAGAATATGTGTGTGTGTGTTTATTAATTAAATGATAAAGTTGAAAGAAACGATTGGGCAGAGATAAACTAGGTAAATGCAAATAAAGGAAAAGTGGTAATATTAATGTCAGACAAAGAATAATTCAGGGTTAAAAGCGCTGACTGGATATTGTGTATTTACAAGTTGCAGTCCTTGAAGATGCTATAATAATTGCAAATCTCCCCCCCATTGAGATATAATTGACATATAGCATTGTATTAGTTTCAGGTGTGCAACATAATGATTCAATGTTTGTATATATTGTGAAGTGATCACCACAGTAAGTCTAGTTAACATCCATCACTACACTTTATTTTCCTTGTGATGAGAATTCTTAAGATCTATTCTCTGAGCCACTTACAAATACACACTGTAGTATTATGAACTATAGTTACCATGCTGTACATTATATCACCATGACTTAGTTGTTTTATGACCTTTTGACCACTTTACCAACCCCTTTTGAAGTTCATACCTTTTGACCACTTTACCAACCCCTCCAGCCCCTGCCTCTGGCAGCCACCATTCTGTTCTCTGTATCTATGAGTTTGGGTTTTTGTTTTTTTTAAGATTCCACACATATGCAAGATCATACAGTATTTGTCTTTCTCTGTCCTACTTATTAGCATAATGCCCTCAAGGTCTGTCCATGTTGTTGCAAATAGCAAGGATTCCTTTTTTATGGCTAAATAATATTCCACTATGTACACACACATATACACACACACTCATACATACATTATATACATACCACATCTTCTTTATCCATTCACTTATCAGTGGATATTTAAGTTGCTTCCATGTGTTGGCTATTGTAAATAATGGTGCAATGAGCATGTGGGGAGCAGTGCATATCTTTTTGAATTAGTTTTTTAGGATAAATACCCAGGAGTAGAACTGCTGGATCAAACAGTAGTTCTATTTTTATTTTTTGAGGAACCTTCATACTGTTTTCCATAGTGACTCCACCAATTTACATTCCCAGCAACGGTGCACAAGGGTTCTCTTTTCTCTACAGTCTCACCAATGCTTATTATTTTCTGTCTTTTTGATAATAGCCATTCTAGCAGGTATGAAGTGATATCTCATGGTGGTTTTGATTTGCATTTTCCTGATGATTAGTGATGTTGAGTACCTTTTCATGTACATGTTGTCCATCTGTATATCTTCTTTGGAAAATGTCTGTTCAGATCCTCTGTCCACTTTTCAATTAGATTGTGTGTTTTTTTGCTATTGAGTTGTATGAGTTTTTCATATACTTTGGATATTAACCCTTTATCAGATATATGATTTGCAAATATTTTCTCCCATTTGTTAGGTTGCTGTTTCATTTTGTTGATGGTTTCATTTGCTATACAGAACACTAACCTCTTATACAATACAACAGCCATAACCACATGGCACCCACATAGGTAGACCAAAAGCTCCGAGAATTACAACCTGATTAGAAGACAGTTATTGTGAGAATTTAAAATTCAGTTCTTTAGTGGCACTAGGCTTATTTCCTGTGCTTAATAGCCACACATGCCTAGTGGCTGCCACATTGGACAGTGCAGATATTGAACATTTCCATTCTGGCAGAAAGTTTAGTTGGATGGCTCTGATCTAGAAAGTATAGCAAAGGAGAACACTTTATAGACTTATGGGACATAGCTAAACTGGTATTTGGAGGAAAATTGAATGCCTTTAATAACTGCATTATTTAAAATAAAAAAAGACTGAAAATAAGTTATTGCTCAAGTACTCAGTTTTTAAGTACTCAAAAAATAAGTACTCAAGATATTAGAAAAACAAAAAATAAAACCAAAAGGATAGAGAAGAGAATTTTTTAAAATGCCGAAAATAATGAGATAGAGATAGACAAAACATAGAAGTACTGGAGTTGATTGAAAAAAGTAAAGATTCTGAACAGACTATAACTGTTGAAAAGGAAATAAAAAATGTATCTATTAGTCACCATATCAGGATGATATTCCAGCTAAATTATATTTACTTCTAAAAAAATAGATTTTACTTTTATTCTAATAAGTGATGGGCAGTGTTTTAATATGTTTTTCTGAAGCTAGTATAATATTATACCAATGCTTGGTAAAGGTAATTTTTTTTTAAAGACCAATTTTTAAATACAGAAATTCTAAACGAGATTTAGCTAATTTAATCATACAGCAGTAAAAGAATAGCATTTTCTTGAAATGCAAGGATAGTTCACAATAGGAAATCTATCTATTTATTGCATCAAGAGGCCAAAGGAGAAAAGCCATGTGATTCTGTTACTAGATGCTGAAAAGGCATTTAATGAAATGATTAAAAACACTTAAATGTAATAAGAATTATGGGAGAAACTGCTCCAGTTATAGGAATAATCATAGCACCTACCACAGAGGGTTGTTGTGAGGATTTAATGACTTAACGTATGTAAAAATGCTTAGAGCAGTCTTTGGCACATAGAAATTATTCAGTGTTAGCTCTTTCTATTATTTAAATAAGATAAAGTTGATTTGTTAAAAAACAATAGGCAAATAATTGCATTGAATGGCAAAGTATTTTGACTGAAATTATCAAGACAGAGTTTTGTTCTTACCACTATATTCAGAATCATTTTTGAGGTGGTTTCATTTCTCTAAATATAATAAAAGTAGAAAATAAAGTAACTGTTATAAATACTAAAAGAGGAGATAAAATATTTTAAGTTACAAATGATATGATTTGTATGCCTAGAAAACCCAAGAGACTATTAAAGACTAATAAAAATACTCAGAGATAAGTTTAACATAATGGTTCTGTAGCAAGAAAATGAAGAAATGAAAGTTGAACGAGATCTCAATAAAAATTGTCAACCTTTCCAAAATTAACATATGAATTTCATTAATTCCGGTTAGAAACCTAGAAACCTTTAAAATGACTTTAAAGTGCATGTGGAAAGTATATTTCTAAAACTACCTAAGAAAATATACTATATATTTAATTCTGTTTTTGTTAACAGTCCCTCTTCCTCCTCATCCCTTCTCTCCTTCTCCATGCTATAAACACCCATTTGTATGGAGAAGGCTGAGGAAGAAAACAGTCATGCCATTTTAGTGGCATTGTTTTCCTTACCTTGGTATAGATGGGAATCTATGGAGAGTTAGAGGGGTGATCATACTTAATTTAATATATATTTTTGTCTCTTTCACTTGTTATAAGGAATATATGTATAATTTTTAGTGTAATATGTATTACATATATATAATTTTAATATATATATACATTATAATTATAATGTATATAATTGATCTAATATAGAAAAGATAATAGAAAAATGTTTAATGACTTTTCACTCATTGAAGTTGTAACTCCATTTTAGTTAAAACTAGAAATAAAACATATCATTGATTGATTTAGGAGATTTTAAAGAAAGATCTCAGATTTTTTAAGTGCATACTGAAAAACCAAAATGTATTTTCTTTTAGCTTTCCTGAATGTTTGGTGCTTTCTACAATGGCAAGATTAATTTTTAACTCAAAAATTCTGAAAAGAATTTTCTTTTTTTTTTCTCTCTGTCAAAGGTATGCAACCACTCATGTATTCGGTTCAGGAAGCATTAAATGCTAGACCATGGTGGATTCGTGTGGGGACTGACATTTGTTACTATAAGTAAGTATTCTGACAGTAATAGGACATCAGTTAACAGAAGGAAATATTAATTCATCTTATTTCAGTTCAAAGATAAAAAGTTATTGTGTTCTTTGAATTTGGTGATATGGTTTAGTATTACTTCCAACAGAGTTTTAAAAAATTTGAGATCCATTATGGGGGTATACTTAGTGGAAATAAAACGTGTTTTGTAGACAGACGACAGACTTAGGTCCAAATCTTGCCTCCCCCACTTAGATGTGTTCTCAACTTTTTTAGCTTTAAAACTCTGGAAACTTCATTGAGTAAGACTGAAATTAGAAACTCTAGGAAATAATTTACAGTGTTTTTTTTTTATTATTCTGGTGATATTAAGTGTAATTCTTTTCTCTTCTGCACACAAATGTTTACCTCATTTTAACTTCCAAAATATTTTACTTGGAGATGTATTCCACAATTACATTACTTCTGCTTTCACAGTTCAACTTTGACTTCAAATAGGTGATCTATTTATCAAGTTAAAATAAGTGCTAGAAATCATTTATTGCTTCAGTGGAATAATTGGGTTATTCTTCAATTCATGACTAAGTGATCTAGGATTATCATATGCCTTGCTTCCCATTTTTACTGTTTCTGCATGCAATACATTCTTCTATCCACTATTGAATGCACTTGACATCCCTGTTTTTCTCTGTTATTAATCTTAATCCTGGCATTTCTGTTTAGTGGATTTTGACTTTTTGTATTTTATATTGTGCTTAACTAGCACTAATGTTCCTTCTCTTTTAGTTTTATCCGTTAGAAGAAGAAGAATTCTAAAATTAAACTGTTTTTAATGGTTTAGATAGGGTTTTGGAAAAACCTAGATCTTAAGTGCTATTGCTTTCTAAGAAAGAAATCGTTCCTTGGAATTAATCTCAGTAGGGTTTTCCCCATTTTATTAGCAAAATAAATAGTAAATAAATGTGAGAAAGAAGCATAAGGTTATATGTAATTCTTCTTCACCTGAATGAATTTCATATTTCTTTTAATGGTAGGCTAATATAAATATACTTTATCATTTATCTCTTTCTCATAAGTTGGAGTGGAGCAGTGATTATCTGGGAAGTGCTTGGTTAGATTTTGGCAGAATGATTTAAATTGTTAAAGGGTGAAACAATGTTTTTCAAAAGGTATTTCTTTCATGCTTTTTCTTTTGCACAATAGAAATCATCAATCAATGAATGCTTTTCTTTTTCACACTGTAAAGTGAATCGTCATAGCATCTCAGGTGGTTTTTCTTTTTTTATGTAAGGGGTGATGGCAAGGATTTTTGTTTGTTTAGTTTTTATTTTTTCTTTTGGCTACTTCCAGATCTGGAATTGGAATTCAGGCCAATTCAACAGATATTTATTAACCACTTTCTATGTAACAAGCACTGTTCTAGTTGCTTTCCTCAAGCTTGAAATCCAGATAGTGGGGATTAAAAACTACTATTTTTGCACTGTCCTTTGATACTTGTTTGTCTCATCTGTAAAATGAGAATAAAACTACTTTCCACGAGTGTGTGAGTGAATATAACCTATAAAATGCCATGTAGCTGTAATGTGGTGACATAATACCTCCACAATTAGATGTTAAGCTTTTGGAGTGAAAGAGTTGGCGGGATCTACTTCCGGACCTTATTTTGCATTTTCCTCAACTCTTAGCACCTTGTCATTGAGTATCTATTCAAGATGTAGTGGCTAAGTTAATGAAGACTCTACCATTCTTTTACGTCAGGGTTCTTTTATTTTCATTAATAGCAAGCTTGATTTTTATAAGATTATATTAGAAGGTCTGATCCCAGGGTAGTTCTAAGGTTGTGATCTACCTTGAATGTCTGTGTGCATGAATAAGTAACCTGTAGGCCATGGCTTTTCTTCAGTTCATGGCTTAAATAATACAAGGTGATTTGGAATTTTAGAAATGAAGTTGATAGACCAAAGCATCTTTAGGTCATCATATCTCAATGATATTTAAAGTCTGGAAAGTAATATGTAGTTTTAAAAACTTTTTATTATGGAAATCTCCAAACATTTACAAAAGCGGATAATAGAATAATGAGGCCCCATGTATTCATCACTGAGTTTCAACAATTATCAACACATGGTTTCATTTTAGCTATACATTCACCCCTACCTCCACACTGAATTTTTTAAGACATATTTTATCCTTATTTTTTTCCAGATATATTTTATCCATAAATACTTCAAAGGTCTTTGTCTTTTTGAGATGCATATTTAAGACAATCTAACCACAAGGCCGTTGTCACACCTAAGAAAATTCCTTAATATGATAAAATATCCAGTCAATGTTCGGACTTACTTGTCTCATAAATGTTACTTTATAGTTGGTTTGTTTAAATCAGACCAACCAAGGGATCACACGTATGTCCTTTAAGTCTCTTAATTTATAGGCTTCCTTCTTCTCTATTTTTAAATTTCTCCTTTATTTATTGAAGAAATTAGATCATTTGTCATGCAGGATTTTCCGCATTTTGGATTTTGCTGATTGCATCCCTGTGGTGTTAATGAATTCTTCTATCTCACCAATCTCCTATCAACTCATAGTTAGATGTAGAAGCTTTATCAGTTTCAGGTTTCATTTTTGACAAGAGTACTTCATAGATGGTGCAGGGAATTCCTGTTGCATCATATTAGGAAATATATCATCTCTGGTTATTTCTTCTTTTGTAATTTTAAAATTGATCAGTGAATTCAGGTATTGTCGTCTGATCCGTCAGCCTTTCATCCAATGGGTGTAGCAGCCATTGGTGATCACTGCCTGGATCCAGTAATGTGTATGGCTATCAAAGAATGGAGGTCTAAAACTTCTGTTGATGTATAGAGTAGTAGCTCTATTTAATTAGTAAATCCAGAAGTGGAAAGTCATGATGTTGGCTGATAGCAATTAACTGCTTTTTTAGTACCAAGTCTAATTTTTGTTTTAAACAACATACTGATTTTTTTTAGAGATTTATTTATTATTTATTTAATTTATTTTTGGCTGCATCAGGTCTTAGTTGCAGCATGCGGGATCTTTCACTGTGGCACTCAGGCTTCTTTCTAGTTGTGGTAAGCGGGCTACAGAGCGCGTGGGCTCTGTAGTTTGCGGTACTCAGGCTCTCTAGTTGAGGCACGCGAGATCAGTAGTTATGACATGCGGGCTTAGTTGCCCCACGGCATGTGGGATCTTAGTTCCGTGACCAGAGATCAAACCTGCGTCCCCTGCATTGTAAGGCAGATTCTGTACCACTAGCCCACCAGGGAAGTCCCCCAAGTCTAATTTTTAAGAGTATTTAAGTTAAACTTTTTTTACAAACCATGGGTTTTCTTTTTTTTTTTCTGAAGTTCTGTTTACTAAAATAGCAAGAAAAATCAGAATTTTGGTGTGGATGAAATAAACATGCATTTCTGTTGCAGAAATCACTTCTCAAGAAGTTCAATTGCTGCAGGTGGGCAAAAGGGAAAATCCTACTATACAATTACATTCACTGTCATTTTTCCACATAAAGATGATGTGTGCTATTTTGCTTATCACTATCCATATACGTATTCAACTTTACAGGTGAGAACTCATTAAGTTGTACTGTGACCATTATTGTGTTGTATGTGTATGTGTCAGATAATTGAAGAAAAATTGCTTTAATTAAATATCTAAATAAGATAAGAAAAAGATTCAGGGTTGATGACTTCAGAAAATAATACAACATTTGTTGAAATCATTAAAGTAAAATGGGAATGTAGTCTTCATTTTTATTTAATAGAAATACTATGGAAATATGACATGATTTTTACTTTCCACTTTGGGTAGAAATCTACAAATCACAATTTATAAATTTTAACTAGGTGAGATTTCTACTTGTTTAATGAAAAGCATTGACTCTCACAGAAAATGTAACAGTAGAAAATGTATATGCAATTTAAGTTTTTCTGTTGTGAATTCCTTTCTTCTAATGGTTTCATATGGAGTCCTAGATCCAGATTGCTTAGAATATGGGGTATAAGAGTTGTTTTGTGGGTTCTTTTGAGATTTTTTGATTATTTGTGTTGTAAAACAAAAAATTCAGGTAATTAGCATGGCAGATTTATACTCAGAACAGAATGTCTGTCCTAATGATCAAGGATCATGAAGCTTCATATGATCAATTTACCCAGAAAGGAGCTGGAACACTATGATTAGAAACAAGCTTCCAAATTATGAGAGAGGAGAAAATGAGAGAAAAACATAGTCCATAGAGCAGAAGAAATGTCAAGGCCGAGAACATTAAATGAGGCTCACTTTATTTTAGTAAGGTTCCAACCTACAGTAAAGGTATAAACCGATATGTTTCTGTGCTGAATAACATAGCATCGGAAATATAGTGTTGTTATTTACATGGTATTTGTTACTGTCCTTTACTGATGTTACCTTTTTAGTATATTTTAAATGCCCCTACTTTCTTCCAGTCCCACTACCACGACCTTTTCCACGCATTACCATTGTTTCTCACCTGGACTTATGCCAACCTCTTTCTAACTGGTGTCCCAAAATTCACTTGTATCCCCTTTCCTCTTCATCACTGTTTTATCACACTGTAGCAAGAGGGCTCTTTGATGGCAAATCTAATCATATAAATCTGCTCCTTAAAGTTCCTTAGTGATTTCTCTTGCCATTTGTATGAAGTCTAAAATTTTTACCGTAGCTCATTCAGTCATTTCTCCACTATTTTGCAGTTTGGGCCATTTCTTCATACTGTTTGAACTGTTATTTACTTAATATTTATTTTTAAATAGACTTTAAAGTAATTCACTGTTTAAAGATTATCCTCATCCTAAGTTAATATCTGTGGAATTACAGGTTTAATGTGCTAAACTTTTTTCTAATTCACAGTAAAATACATATCTATTAAAATTTTTTTCAAGGTTATCCACATACCACTTCGTTATCTTAATTACCAAATACTACGCTTTGGGAAGGACTGGTCTACCGGGCCTTTCCTTCTGTGTTAAATTCTCGATTTCTTACCCTTTCTGGTCTAGCTATAATGAATCTTCTTCAGTTCTTTGAAATGTCCTTCTTTTTTCTTATTTCATGGTCTTCCTGTATGCTTTCCTTCTGCCTACAGTGCACTTTATATCCATTTCACTCATCCTTTGGATCGCACTTTAAATGTAATTTTTTTCTAGAAGACCTTTCCTCCCTGCCCAGACTCTGCGAGGCTCCCTTCCCTTTATTTCAAGCTCTCATAACACTGTATATTTTCTCTGGGGTAGGGACCATTTATTCATTGTTATATCCCCAATGCCTGGCACAGTTTCTAGCCCAGAAATAGGGACCACATGGTAAATCATGATTATGTGAATGAACATAGGCAAAAGTTTGGAAAGCAACTAAGTATCTTTAAAATAAGGGATTGAACAATTTATTTTTGGTGTGACCATACACTAAAACCATTAAAACTTCTGTTTTCAAAAGACATATATTCAACACGTTTAATGATATGGCATAATATTTATAAGTTTGAATATCAATGTGAATGTATAAATTATTAAATGATAAAATCAGATTATAAAAAGTCTTACATGTAATTACAGTTTTGTTTATATATATTGGCATTTGTTAGTAGTAATCTAGGTGATTCAATTATGGGTGTTTAAAATTTTTTCTTGTACTTTCTGTGTCTTCCAGACATTTTACAATGAGCCTTTCTTAATCTTGAGATCAGGAAAGATTGTTAAAAAATTTGTGCTGCATAATATTCATTCTCCATATTTTAGGTTGCCGTTAACAGATCTATAGTCACAAAATTTCAGCATTCAGAAGCCTTTGAAAACCAAAAGCATTTTCATAACCCATTTGGCAGGCAAAGCCTGGCCTGAATTGATGTGAGCTTATTTAGAATATTGATTCTACTTAGCGTGACTCTTCATATGCTTTGCTACAGAAATACTAACGTGCTTATTTACAGGCTGCTGCCGCTGACCCCACTGGTTATATCGCACTATTAAGGGTATCCAAACTGTATCTATCCCCTTTCTCAAGTTCCCAAACACTGATATTTAACTGCGTCTGGACCCTAATCCCCGGAGAACGGATTAGGAATCTGATTCACTTTTAGTTATGTTCAAGATCTGGATGCATTTATTTCTGTTTATCATAGGGAGTTTTTAAATGATTATATACTTTGCTTTTAAATTTTTATTAAGATGCATCTTCAAAAATTGGAATCAGCACACAATCCTCAGCAAATCTATTTTCGAAAAGATGTGTTATGTGAAACCCTGTCTGGAAACAGCTGTCCCTTGGTGACTATAACAGCAATGCCAGAGTCTAATTATTATGAACATATCTGTCAATTCAGTAAGTTTGTCTTCTTCACTCACAATACCAATCATTCTTACTTATTTTTCTTTGCTTCATGACTATTTTGTAAGGGCATTAGTACTAGGAATAGGCATCAGAAGGCTTGGGTTCTAGTCTGGGTCCTGTTACTGCCTAGCTCGGGCCCACTTCTGGGCCTCAGTTTCCTCATCTGAGGGAGCTGCCTGAGATGACCTCTGAGGTGTCTTGATACTAATATTCTGTAGTTCTTATTCTTAGAAGTCATACCCAAAGTATAGTATAACAAATTATACCATCAGTTTAAGACTTTACAATTAATTTTATTTATAGATAAAACTACCATAAACCTATCAAGTATTTTGATGCTAGTACTGAATAGCTACTTGTTTTTCCCTGCCATTTATGTTTTTAAAGTTGCCTCAAATGTACATCTATGGTAAAAAAATATATATACATATAAGAAAATTGTTCTAATTTTGTTAAGAAGGTAAAATATTTTCAGGAAAGAGAAAGAGCTTGCTATTTATGAAAATATGAGCAGATGAACTGAATGGTTGTTTTGTAGCCCTGTATATTTAAATGTATAGTGAAAAATATTTTTCTTTGTAAATCTCTGAGCAGATATACCTATTGTTCTGTGCTTATCATAGCGACTATAAAACAGGAATAAGATTATATTTTCCTTCCTTTTTCCATGACTTTATGAAAAATAAATTTATATTTCATCTATTTTCCCCAGATGCTTGTTCTTTATGAAACCAAGATAATATTAAAAAATTAATTTTATATGTTAGATTAATCATTGTGAAATAAATGACTCAAATACTATTTAATGTGTTATGTTCATGTAAGACATGACTTATATGGGTTTTATATCTGTTTTCTCTAGCGGGCCTAGTATAGTGCTTGTATATAGTAGGTGCACAGTGAGTTCTACTTTGACTTTATATCAGTATTCACAATTGAGTAGAAATATTTCTAAAGCCCCAAAGTCAAACATCATACAGACTTTTAGTAGATGTTCATTTTAATTTGAGGTTTTATGTCTACTTTAGGAAATCGCCCTTACGTTTTCTTATCTGCTCGGGTGCATCCTGGAGAGACTAATGCAAGTTGGGTAATGAAAGGAACATTGGAGTATCTCATGAGTAATAACCCTACTGCTCAGAGCTTACGAGAATCCTATATTTTTAAAATTGTCCCTATGCTAAATCCAGATGGTGTCATCAATGGAAAGTAAGTTAAGCAATAGTTATAGAAATATTATAGATTATTGTGGCTGTCCTGTATAAACTTGTTGAAATAATAGCATCCACGTTAATTTCAAAAACAAATCTAGTGATTTTTCTAGAACAAAACAAATTTAGTGAAGAATTAATCTGATAAATTTTTAAATGAAAGTGTAATTTGTATATTATTAGTACTATGATATTTTGAGAAATTCTGTATCTATTCATGAGAATATGATTTTATAAAATGTATGTCTGCTTGAATTGTTTTAGAAAAATTACAGTATTGGGATATGAAAAAGATTTTTAGCACATTGTCTTATAGTCCTTTTTATTTGACATGGCATGATCTTAGGTTGTTTTGAGATTTAGAATCTTCTGGGATCTCTTTCCACTAATATGGAATATTGGCTCCATCTGCTAACCTCTTCTTGATATGAGTAGGAATTCTTTCGAGTGGAAATACTGGAATGTTACTTTTTAAGTGGAGGTGGCTTACAGTTGGTACAGTTCATTTATTGTGTCAATTAGACCAAGGTCTCTTTAATGCTTCTGAAAGGGGGGTGTTAGTCTAACTGTCATGAGCATCTCCAAAGTCGAGGACACCATATTTATTTATTCAATAAAAGAACCATGAATATTTCTCATATTTAGGAAATTTTTGAATTAAAAAAATAGAATAATTTCTGTTTAGGTAGTATGATTATGGACCTAAAATGAGATTTTATGTCTAGTTTTAATTCAGAAACATACTGACTAGTTAGAATTCTGTTTATATTTCTGTTATCACCTTATGACCATTTGCTTAAATTTTTGCTCAGTGGCTTTAATACTTAATACCTATGATTAATGAAAATGTATTTGAATTTTTGTAAGAATGTGTGCTTTTCATACACAATACTTATCTTTCTTAGAAGGAGGGCCAGATAGCACTTTTAATAATAACTGATACAATCAAAATACAGAATGTTAGCATAAGAAATGATTATTATGTAGTCAGGATGGAAAATATGACCATGAATAAATTTTATGGTGTATGGAACAAAACCCCAGAATGGAGAATTTTTCCTATAGCTTGAAACTTTTGACATAAAACTGCAAGCTTACCACAGTTAAATGCATGTAACACAAGATCTTGCACATAACAAATGCTAAATAAATGTTTACTTACTGACTATAATATGCATTCTGGTGAGCACACCATTTATACCTGTTTGAAATATTTAGTGGAATAGAATTGTAAAATTAAATCAAGAGTATGTAAGAGTTTATTGGTACCAGTGTTTGTCATTGTGTTTACATATGTGTAGTCACCGCTGTTCTTTAAGTGGAGAGGATTTGAATAGACAGTGGCAAAGTCCAAATCCAGATTTACATCCTACAATTTATCATGCCAAGGGTCTGCTGCAATATCTGGCTGCAGTGAAGCATTTACCACTGGTAAGTGCAATATTTGTTTGTATAGTCAAAGAGGTGATTTTGTTGTAAGTTAGTATTTTGTAGATTATTTTCTGATTATAAAAGCTGGGTGTTAATTTCAAAAGCAGTTTCATTAAAACATCTTTGTTATCTATCACTTGTGTATTAATTATGTTGTCAAATTAATATAATGTATCCATATTCTTATTTCATTAGATTTAATTTTTATAATTCTCATGAACCCTTTACTTTTCTGTTTTGTTTATGAATAGTGGTAACTTCTGGCTGTAAGTTTTAGCTATTTAGCTTCACTGTTTGAACAATATCAAGGTAAAAAAAGTACAGTAGGTATCTTTCAAATTCTCAAACTAGTAGAAACTTATTTCTGAGCTTGTTAGCTAATTCTAAAGCAGGTAAGTCTCGACTATACACATAGGAAAGGTAATATAGGCATGGTGGGAGGCTCTCCTGAACTGTGTATGTGTGTTTCTTCTGTTTTCAGCAACTTTTGTTTAGAATGTTTCCATTATTTTAATCTTTAAATGAGTTAATCTTCCTTTGGGAAAGATAGAACACTTTGCAGAGGGGCAAAATTGGCATGCAAATCTGTCCATTTTCTATTTTTAAAATGATGCTCTTAAAAATTAAAGGGAAACCATACCCCTTTTAAAATGTTTTTCATGAAAGCATTTTTTATGTTCTCTTAAATTAGGTAAATATTTTAACAACCCTTGGGGCAGTGATGAGTGCAGCTGTAGATTTGACCTATAATTGAATTTATTATTTTTTAAGTGATGAATAGTAGATACAAAAGAAAGAGTGGAACTCGAGGCTTGATGCAGGACCTACCTGCAAAGAATTTAGCCATTCTAGGATTAATCATAGATCCTTTCCAGAAGTAGATATGTATTATTACTTTTATTGATTCTACTTGTTAAATGGTGGCTCAGTTACAATAAAAGGACAAAGGAACACAGAACTGTTTATTGGCTTCATATTAGCTAGCTTTACTTGGCAATATATGAATTTGAAGGATTTTATTTTTAAAATATATTATCTTTTCAAGGTTTATTGTGATTATCATGGCCACTCCCGAAAGAAGAATGTATTTATGTATGGCTGCAGCATCAAAGAAACAGTGTGGCACACGAATGACAATGCAGCTTCATGTGATGTTGTGGAAGATGTGGGATACAGGGTAATTATTACAGATAAGGCAGGAATTTTTGAATTTCAAACACGCATAAAACTGCAGAAAATAATTTAACATATAGGAACTACTCAGATTCAGTAAATGGTACCATTTTGCCATTTTGTTTCAGATTTTTTGTTTTAAATGTTTCTTCTAATTTTTTTTTGCTTTTCACATTTTTTAAATTAAAGTAGACTTGATTTACAATATTGTGTTAGTTACAGGTGTACAGTGTAGTTATTCACTATTTTTATAGATTATACTCCATTTAAAGTTATCATAGAATGTTGGCTGTATTTTCTGTGCTGTACAGTATATCCTTGTATTGTTCATGCATTGTTTATTTTATACATAGTATGTATCTCTTAATCGCCTCCTGTTATCTTGCCACTACCCCATCCCTCTCCCTACTGGTAATGGCTAGTTTGTTCCTTATACCTGTGAGTCTGTTTCTCTTTTGTTATATACATTTGTTTTATTTTTTAGGTTCCACATATAAATGATAATATACAGTATTTGTCTTTCTCTGTCTGACTTATTTCACTAAGCATAATACCCTCCAGGTCTATTCATGATGTTTCAAATGGCAGAATTTCATTCTTTTTTATGGCTGAGAGTATTCCATTGTATAATATACATCACATCTTCTTTATCCATTCATCTGTTGGTGGATACTTAGGTTGCTTCCATGTCTTGGCTATTGTAAATAGTGCTGCTGTGGACATTGAGGTGCATGTATCATCTTGAATTAGAGTTTTTTGTCTTTTCTGGATATGTGCCCAGGAGTGGGATTGCTGGATCATATGATAGCTTTATTTTTAGTTTTGTAAGGAACCTCTGTACTGTTCTCCATAATGGTTGTACCAATTTACATTCCCACCAACAGTGTAGGAGGGTTCCCTTTTCTCCACATCCTCTCCGGCATTTATTATTTGTAGACTTTTTGATGATGGCCATTATGACCAATGTGAAATGATACCTCATTGTGGTTTTGATTTGCATTTCTCTAATAATTAGAGATGTTGAGCATCTTTTCATGTGCCTGTTGGCCATCTGTATGTCTCATTTGGAAAAATATCTATTCAGTTCTTCTGCCCATTTTTTAATTGGGTTGTTTGGGGTTTTTTTTGATGCTGAGTTGTATGAGCTGTTTATATATTTTGGATATTAACCTCTTTCAGTCATATCATTTGCAGATAGTTTCTCCCTTTACGTAGGCTGTCTTTTCATTTTGTCAGTTGTTTCCTTTGCTGTGCAAAAGCTTTTAAATTTAATTAGGTCCTAGCTATCTATTTTTGTTTTTGTTTCCTTTACCTGAGGAGACAGATCAAAAAAATATTGCTGTGACTTACATGAAAGAGTGTTCTGCCTATATTTTCTTCTGTGAGTTTTATGGTTTCCAGCCTTACATTTAGGTCTTTAATTCATTTTGAGTTTACTTTTGCATATGGTATGGAAAATGTTTCTAATTTCACTCTCTTACATGTAGCTGTCCAGTTTTCCCACCACCACTTATTGAAGAGACTGTCTTTTCCCTATTGTATATTTTTGCCTCCTTTGTCATAGATTAATTGACCATATGTTAGTGCATTTATTTCTGGGCTCTCTATTCCACTGCTTGATATGTCAGGGTTTTTTTGTATGTGTGCCAGTACATTCCTGTTTTGATTACTGTAGCTTTGTAATGTAGTCTGAAGTCAGGAAGTCAGTGATACCTCCAGCTTTGTTTTTCTTTTTTTTCCTCCAGATTGCTTTATAGTCTTTTGTGGTTCCATATAAATTTTAGGATTATTTGTTGTACTTCCCTGAGAAATGTCCTGGGTATTCTAGATATTTTGATAGCGATTGCATTAAATCTATAGATTGCTTTGAGTAGTATGGACATTTCAACAATATTAATTCTTCCAGTTCATGAACAGGGATATCTTTCCACTTCTTTGTATCATCTTCAGTTTCCTTCATCAATGTTATATAATTGTCAGAGTATAGGTCTTTCAGTTTATTCCTATGTATTTTATTCTTTTTGATGCAGTTTTAAATGGAATTAGTTTTGGATTCCTGAACTAATGATAGTTCATTATCAGTGTATAAAAAAGCAACAGATTTCTGTATTTTAATCTTGTATCCTGTACAAGAAAAATCCCAAGTAAACAACCTAACCTATCATCCAAAATAATTAGAAAAGGAAGAACAAACAAAGCTCAAAGTCAGCAAAAGGAAGGAAATAATAAAGATCAGAGTGGAAATAAAATTGAGACAGCGCCCCCCCCCAAAAAAAAATAGAAAAAAATCAATGAAACCAAGAGCTGTTTTTTTTGAAAAGATAAACAAAATTGATAAGCCTTTAGCCAGGCTCATTAAGAAAAGGAGAGAGGTCCCAAATAAACAAAATAAACGAAAGAGGAGCAATTACAACCAATATCACAGAGATACAAAAAACGTAAGAGAATAAGTTTTACGCCAACAAATTGGATGACATGGAAGGAATGGATAAATTCCTAGAAATATACAGTCTTCCAAAACTGAATCAGGAAGATATATTGGGTAGGCCAAAAAGTTTGTTTTTTCCCATAAGATGGCTCTAGTAGTATTTAGTTGTCTTTAACTTCATTCAGAATAATTTTGTTAGATTGTATTGTGACAGCTGTCATGTCAGCATGCATTTAAAAAACGTATCAAAATGGGTGAATTTTTGTGTAGCCATTTTAATATTGAAAATGGAAGAAAAAAAGCAACATTTTGTCATATTAGTTTTTATTATTTCAAGAAGGGTAAAAACGCAACTGAAATGCAAAAAAAAGATTTGTGCAGTGTATGGAGAAGGTGTGTGATTGATCGAACGTGTCAAAAGTGGTTTGTGAAGTTTTGTGCTGGAGATATCTTGCTGGGTGATGCTCCACGGTCAGGTAGACCAGTTGAAGCTGATAGCGATCAAATTGAGAAAAATCAACGTTATACCACATGGGGGATAGCCAACATACTCAAAATATCCCAATCAAGCGTTGAAAATCATTTGCACCAGCTTGGTTACGTGTATTGCTTTGATGTTTGGGTTCCACATAAGTTAAGCGAAAAAAACCTTTTTGACCTTATTTCCGTGTGAGATTCTCTACTGAAACATAATGAAAACATTCCATTTTTAAAACAAATTGTGATGGGCGATGAAAAGTGGATACTGTACAACAATGTGGAATGGAAGAGATCGTGGGGCAAGCGAAATGAACCACCACCAACCACACCAAAGGCCGGTCTTCATCCAAAGAAGGTGATGTTGTATATATGGTGGGATTGGAAGGGAGATCTCTATTATGAGCTCCTTCTGGAAAACCAAACAATTGATTCCAACAAGTACTGTGCCCAGTTAGACCAACTGAAAGCAGCACTCGATGAAAAGTGTCCGGAATTAGTCAACAGAAAACACATAATCTTCCATCAGGATAATGCAAGACTGCATGTTTCTTTGATGACAAGGCAAAAACTGTTTCAGCTTGGCTGGGAAGTTCTGATTCATCCACCATATTCACCAGACATTGCACCTTCGGATTTCCATTTATTTCAGTCTTTACAAAATTCTCTTAATGGAAAAAATTTCAATTCCCTGGAAGACTGTAAAAGGCACCTGGAACAGTTCTTTGCTCAAAAAGATAAAAAGCTTTGGGAAGATGGAATTATGAAGTTGCCTGAAAAATGGCAGAAGGTAGTGGAACAAAAGGGTGAATACGTTGTTCAATAAAGTTCTTGGTGAAATGTGTCTTTTATTTTTACTTAAAAACCAAAGGAACTTTTTGGCCAAAGCAATAGATAACCTGAACAGACTGATGACTAGTAGTGAAATTGAATCAGTAATAAAATAACTCCTAGCAAACAAAAGTCCAGGATCCAACAGCTTCAAAGGGAAATTCTACCAAACATGTAAAGAAAAGCTAACACCTATCCTTCTCAAACTACTCCAAAAAATTGAAAATGAGGGAACACTCCCAAATTCATTCTACAAGGCCAACATTACCCTGATAACCAAAACCAAAGACACTACAAAAAAGATTACAGGCCAGTATCTATGATGAATATAGATGCAAAAATCCTCAACAAAATATTAGCAAACCGAATCCAACAATATATAAAAAGGATCATGCACCATGATCAAGTTGGATTTATTCTAAGGATGCAAGAATGGTTCATATTCACAAATCAGTCATTGTAATATGCCGCATTAACAAAAGGAAGGATAAAAATCACATGATCATCTCAATAGATGCAGAAAAAGCATTTGACAGAATTCATCCATTCATATTAAAAGCTCTCATCAAAGTTGGTATAGAGGGAACATATCTCAACATAATAAAGGCCGTTTATGACAAACCCACAGTTAATATCATACTCAAGTTTGAAAAACTGAAAGCTTTTCCTCTAAAAATACTTCTCACATTTAGATTTTTCATCGATTTGGAATTTATTTTTGTATGAAGTGTGGGGGTCTAATTTTAGTTTCCCCATGTATAACCAGTTGTCTCAGCACCATTTATTAAACAGCATCTCCTTCCTCTGCCGATTTTATAAAGCCATCTGTTACAGACCTTGTTTCCACATGTATGGGTGTGTTTTGAGGTCTGCCTAGGACTGAAGGGAGATCTATTGTTTTACGTACTGTGTGCTTTTCATTTTGTCACAGTGTCTCTCTTACTATATTTACACCTAAACAAGCACCCTAGGTTATTTTCCAAAAAAAAGTTTCAGTAACATACCACTCCCCTTAGCAGAACTTCAAAGCACACTTTCTTCTTGGTGTCCTCTCTCTTCTTCCCCTTTCCCAAATAAATAAAATGATTAGAGTTATGTTAAAAAATGGAAACACTCCAGAAATGTAGTGAGTGAAAGTCATCTTCTCTCAATTAATCACTAATTAATCACTTTCACCATGTGCTTTGTGAGATTTACCTCTAAGCACATTCATTCATAGATGTATATAAACATAGTATATCAAGTTTTTTTGTTTTTTTTTAACGCTCCACAGCAACTTTTTTTCCACATGTTTGTTGGCCGTCTTTCTAGGTCCTCATATCTGGATCTGTCTTCATCTTTTTGATAGCCACACAAGATTTTCATTGTGTATTTTTGTTATTATTGTACGGCTATATATTCACTGTCCCTTGGTGGTGGTCACTTCATTAATATTGCCAAATTGTTTTTCATAAGGATTGTACAAATTGATACTCCCCAGTGGATGGTAGTGCTGTTTCTCCAAACATCTTGGTATCATCTTTGCCAGGTGAAAAAAATACCTGATGGTTTTAGTTTGTGTATCTGTAATTATAATATAAGAGGTCAAGTATATTTTTCTGTGTTTGGCCAATTATGATCTCTCTCTTTTTTAAAAAATAGCCTTTTCTCATATTCTCTGCTTACTTTTGTACAAGTATCTAATTATTGTTTTTAAAATAACTTTATAAGTATACTCTTTATATTAAAATTTTTGTTTGTGATGTGTAGTGATTTAAAACTCATCGTATTTGTTGATTTTTTTTTTTTTTTAAGGAGCTTCTGGGTTTTGAGGCTTAGAAAGACTTCTCATTCTAAGACTTTAAAAGTAAATCTCATTCTAAGATTTTAAAACTACTGTTTGTAGTTTCATTAAAAAATTTAACTTATTAATTTAAAATCTAAATTCACAATCTAATTAGAGTTAATTCAATGGAGAGTGACTTCAGCTGGTTTTTCTCAGTGGCTGACCAGTTGTGTCAGCTTTTCATGAATGATCAATATTCCTCACTAATGATAATACTAATTTTAACAAATACCTTTGGTTCTAATTCTGAACTCTCTTTCTAAAGATGCATCTATTCCTATACCCGTATCATCATTTAACTAATGTTAGATATGTAATTATCTGTCAGATTATTTCTCCAGTCACAGCCTTTTCTTTCAGAATTCCCCAGGGTATACTGCTGTATTTCATTTTCACGTGAACCTGAGAATAATTTTAAGTTGCAAAAATGTTGTGGGCATTTAGACTGTGACTGTCTTAGCTTTATTGTTTCATTTAGGGGTGATTGACGTTTACAGTGATAAATCTCTTAGTCAAGCCATCTTCATGACTAAAGTTTCTTCATTTTTTGAAATATGTTTTTGTATTTTAAAACGTGTCTTTTTTACATGGTTTTATTCCATTTATTGGTTGGTACTATGAATATTATCCATTCGTTCATTCTATTTTCTGATTAATATTTGTCTAGGAAAGCAGAAAAGTCTAATTTAGTAAGGATTCTTTCAGTGTTTTGAATAGCAAGGGATATAGGAAGAAGATCCATGTGACTGCTCTAATGACTATGCTTTCATAAAAATTTTTCAAAATTTAGAAGTTAAAATAATTTTAAATGACAACAAAAGAAAGCTCTTGAAATATTTTATCATTCTTATCTTTGCAGACTTTGCCTAAGATTCTGAGCCATATTGCCCCAGCATTTTGCATGAGCAGCTGTAGCTTCGTAGTAGAAAAATCTAAAGAATCTACAGCACGTGTTGTAGTTTGGAGAGAGATAGGAGTACAAAGAAGCTATACCATGGAGAGTACTTTGTGTGGCTGTGATCAGGGAAAATATAAGGTAAAACATCTCAGGACTTCCAGCCATAAAAATATTTCAAGTCTTCCATATATGCTCTAGTAGTTTTCAAGTATGTATTAAATGATATGTTTGTTATACTGAGCTAAATGTAACTTGCAATAATGGAATTGAATTATATGCGATCTTAAGAACAGGTTTTTTTTTTTTTTTAACTTCTTTGAACTAAATAGCTTGCTTTGGATCCTTATGAAATCTTGGTTGAGTCTATTTACAGTCATAATTTTTAAGAAAGCATGCTGTAATACACATTTAAATAACGGTTAGTAATTTTTAATGAGCTGTGCAAGTAGTACATTATTAATAAAATGTTCTATCATTTTAATTTATTGGATGTAAATATATATTTATGCATTTAGAAATAAACACATTACACTAAGTTTTTTTAATTTAGACTTTGTGTGTGTGTGACTTTTAAATGCATATTCTTTCACTAATTTTTTTTTTCTTTACTAAGACTCCTCTTCTCCTCCTCCTATGGTACCATAGCCTTTTATGGGAAACAATGAGTTCAGACTTTACTTTTGAAATTTAAGAGTAATTAAATGTTAGGTGACTTTGAATTTTTTAATTTTAAAGTTTGAGAACTTAAAAATATTTTTTTTATTGGAATATAGTTGATTTACAGTGTTTTGTTAGTTTCAGGTGTACAGCAAAGTGAATCAGTTATACATATACATATATCAACTCTTTTTTAGATTCTTTTCCCATATAGGTCATTACAGAGTACTGTGTAGAGTTCCCTGTGCTATACAGTAGTTCCTTATTAGTTAATCTATTTTATATATAGTAGTGTGTATATGTCAATCCCAATCTCCCAATTTATCCCTCCTTGCGTTTCCCTGCTGGTAACCATAAGATTGTTTTCTACATCTGTGACTCTATTTCTGTTTTGTAGATAAGTTCATTTGTACCATTTTTTTAGATTCCACATATAAGCGATATCATACAATATTTGTTCTTCTCAGTCTGACTTACCTCACTCAGTATGACAATCTCTAGGTCCATCCATGTTGCTACACATGGTATTATTTTGTTCTTTTTTATTGCTGAGTAATATTCCATTGTATGTATGTACCACAAAAGATTGAGAACTTAAAAGGCAATGAATTGGACCTTAGGTAAGCAACTGTAAACCCAGATATTTATTTTCCTTGCCTTGGCCACAAAAAGCTTTTCAGGTGTCATGCTAATTATCCCACTCATTCTGTTTTGTTGTGTTTTGTTTTTTTGACATGGGCAAGAGGAATCTGAATCTCATAGTGATTTTCATATATGTCACATAAAAGTGATTATAACTTTATGTTTAGAAAGAGTTAAAAATCTTCCAATTGGTTAGTATTAAAAATGTAAACATATTATGATTGATGCCAAAATGTTCAAGTGGAGAGCTTAAATGCTTTTTCCAGTCTGTAACAAACTGGAAGAAAATTGTATAGATTTTGCAACTAGCATTCAAACTTTGGGGGCCTAGATGGGTAGATCTTATTGAAATTTCAGTACTTTCTGTAGAGGGACTCTTCCCTAAGATTTAGGTTGACCACAGTATACTATTCTTCCAAAATGTGCTATCTTTTGAAATCTCTTCAAATATTGTAAAACAGTGTCTTTTAGACTACCAAAGGCGCGATTGTGGTAAGAGAGGAGCATGAGCATTCCAGCCCACAGACCTTGCCTCCCAATCATTGCTTTAGTGGACTGTAAGTGTGTGGGATGGAGAAAAGCTTGACAGTCATTTTTGTAAAGGACCATAGGTAGTTCCTATGATTTAGGGAAATAGACTATAAATTATTTGTTCTTAAAGAGATGCAGTCCGTCTGGAGAAGGTAAAGTATCAGTGTCTGTGAAACTAGTCTCTGGGAGTAGGGAGAGAAGAAGTCAGGGAAGCTGAGACTTGCATGCCCCTTGAAATCATCTGTTGCATAATAATAGTAGCACTTTCTTACTATATTTGGATTCTACTGATAGACTTTCACTGGATTTTTTTAAATGTTCTTTTTGTGTTTTGATAAATTTATTTAGTCATTGAAAAAACTACGTTTAAAAAATTGCTAAAATATATTTTGAAACATAAAACATTAGACGAGTTTTCTAAAAATTACTTTATAAAATTTTTAAAATAAAATAGTTACCTAACATATAGTCATTTCTCTTTTATACGATTTACATT
>NW_020174042.1:5244065-5288568 GCF_003031525.2 Neophocaena asiaeorientalis asiaeorientalis | reverse complement strand
TATATATATACTTTTTGTGATTTCCATTGATAGAGTTACATTGATTTAAAACTCCTATGGAGAGACGTATGTCTTACTACTAATAATAAGCTAAGTTTTTTACATCTAAAATTCAGTGCTTTGATCATAACATATACTTTTCTAAAGTTTTTAAAAATTAATGTTATTTATTTTTGGCTGCGTTGGGTCTTCGTTGCTGCATCCGGGCTTTCTCTAGCTGCGGCGAGCGGGGGCTACTCTTCATAATGGTGCACGGGCTCCTCATTGCGGTGGCTTCTCTTGCTGTGGAACACGACCTGTAGGCCTGTGGGCTTCAGTAGTTGTGGCATGCGGGCTTCAGTAGTTGTGGCGCATGGGCTTAGTTGCTACACGGCATGTGGGATCCTCCCGGACCAGGGCTCGAACCCGTGTCCCCTGCGTTGACGGGCGGATTCTTAACCACTGCACCACCAGGGAAGTCCCAATAAACTTTTTAAAGAGCAGTTTTAGATTCACAGAAAAATTGAGTGGAAACTACAGAATTCCCATATACCCCCATCCTCCCCCCTACACATAACGTATACTTTTCAAACTTGTTAATATTAGCTAATAAGTTGTGTAAGTCTAATAATATTTTAAGAAACAAATCTCTTCACCCTCAAGAATGTTCTTACATTACTGAATTTTAGGCTTCAAATATTCTTTATTTTTATTTTTGATGAGCTAATTCAGAAATAGGCATAGCCTTTCTAAAGCTTTTAGATTAAGAAGACAAATGCATTTTCTAAGTCAGTTAGGTCACATTTCTTAGAATATTTGGAGATGGCCAAACTATTCAAACAATCAGTCAATCATTATTATGAAGGCATGTGTTATGTAGAGTAAATAACAGTTTTTATGATTTATCTCTTCAGTTACTGTGTGCTTTTAGTCTGGTCATTGAAAGTCTAGTCTGCTCTCATCTACGCCTGCAACCTTTGTTGGTGTAAGGATTGCATTTATTTTAGAGGTTCGTTTTTATCTGAGAATTAAATGATAAGCAACGTCTTGATTTACAGTCCATTTTTATCCTTTTATTTGGTAATGTTTAACTTTTGGTAAACCGTATATATTGTTTATTGAGAAACTATTGGTTAAAACAGGGTTGTGGTAAAATTTTGTTTTTGCGTTAGTAGACCAACTTTGAAATGGGCGTTCTTAACTGACATGGAACATAAGAACTTATTTTACTGCTGCCTCATTAGCTTAGATTCGTCTGATTATTTTTTGACATAGTTACCTTTCTTTTGTTTGTTTTTTACTCAGCAATTTCTTTTTATCATTCAGGAAAAGTATGTGTAAAGTAATGTTCAAGTATACAAATTGGAACCTTGATTGTAGCACTATAATATTTCAACATCGTCATACAAGTAGTAGATTACAAGAAGTACTAGCAAGATCTTGTAAAAATATAATTTCACTCATGAGCTCCAAGAATAACTTAACCACAAGATGTTTATCTGTTTTTTCCTCCCCAGTGTGCTGGTGAAAATAGTTTGCACGCGGTGAATGAGCATAGACATTTTAGAAACGTTTTTTTAAGACAGTTTCCTTTGTGACTTAAAATAATCTTATGTTATTAAGACACTGTGCTTATGAGTCCTAGGTTCATACAAAGTGCCAGCCTTTTATTTTATTAATATAGTTACAAATTCCTTTTAGTAATTTAAATGAGATATAGCCAGAGGATAGCAAATGTCCTAGTTACATGTTTATTATTCCTTTATTTTTAGGGTTTACAGATTGGTACTCGAGAATTGGAAGAGATGGGAGCAAAATTTTGTGTTGGTCTATTGCGTTTGAAAAGACTGACATCCCCACTGGAATATAATCTGCCTTCTAGCCTGCTTGACTTTGAAAATGACTTGATTGAATCGAGCTGCAAAGTAACTAGGTAAGACATACTTGTTTTATTCTTTTGTTATATGGTAGTATATTGTTAAACTTCATTAAATTAGTTACGCAGAGGAAAGGCACAGAGATTTTGACAGGCAGGAGCATTTTTAGAATTAATATACATAAGTCTTGCTTCTTTTAACATTGGTATTTGGATAAAATTTTAATGAAATATCCTTATATTTGGAATGCTGTTTTAGTGATCTTAATGATTTGCTTTTAACTTAAAAATAAGCAGTGTGGAAAACAGTTACTTACGTCAGATAATATATAAATTAAGAAGGCTTGGAGCCAAGATTCATAGTTCAAAAGAAATTTTATTTTGTTGATAATCTACAAATATCAGATGGCTTTCCAGTCACCTTCTGGTTACATCTACTAGAAACAGCTAATTTAATATCCCTCTGAAAATATAACTACATCTGCCAAGTAGTATCCTTCTGAGTAGGTAAACGTTTGCTCCTAAAATTCAGTGTATGTAAAATTTGATCAGTTATTGGCTCAGAGATACTTTAGTATCACAATTCTTAATCGTATACCAGAGTTTAGCATTTTATAGTTTGATACATATGGGTAGGAATAGTCCCATTTTATAGAACCTACATGATTTTTATTGTTGGACATTGACATCAGATTTGTTAATTTATTGCCAAGCTATGTTTTATATATATATATATATATATATCAATTGAGTAGTTTTAAGTGTAGTAAAACATTAATTAGAACTCGATTCTTATATAATGTGATAATTGAGGCAGTGATCCTCTGCATTCTCTATATTTCAAAACACTTGCTAAATGATAATGGAAATAAATATATTTATTTATAAATAAGTATAAATAAAGTTGTTCTCATTGATGTTTAGAAGCCTACTTTTAAGTTATTTCATGTATTCTTCCCCCGCCCCAACTTTTTGAGGTAAAATTCACAAATAAAATTGTAAGATATTTAAAGTGTACACTGTGATGATTTGGTATATGTATACATTGTGAAAGGATTTACCCCATTGAGTTATTCACATACCCATCCATCACATCACATGTTTACCTTTGTGTCTGTGTGTGAGGGAATATTTTTCAGTTTTGCTCTCCTAGCAAATTTCAATTATACAATCTAGTGTTATCTAGTATAGTCACCATGTTATACATTACTTCCTCAGACCTTATTCATCTCAACACCTGAAAGTTTGTATCACTCTTACTAACCTCTCCCTATTGCATCCTCTGCCTGCCCCATATCCCCTGGCAACCACTTTCCCACTCTGTTTCTGAGTTGTTCCAATTCTTTTTTTTTTTTTTTTAACATTTCATATGTAAGTGATACCATGCAGTATTTGTCTTTGTCTGGCTTATTTCACTTAGCATAATGCCCTCCAGTTTCATCCATGCTGTAGCAAATGAAAGGATTTCCTTTTTTTTTTTGAAGGCTGAATATTCCATTGTATATCTATATACCACATTTTCTTTATCCATTCATCCATCAATGGACAGTTAGATTGTTTTCATACTTTGACTATGTGAATGATACTGCTTTGAACATAAGAGTAGAGTGTCTTAACAGTTTTCAGTGTACAGCTCTTCCACCTTCTTGGTTAATTTATTCCTAACTATTATTTTTGATGCTATAGTAAGTTTGTTTTCTTGATTTCTGTTTCTGATGTTTCATTGTTAGTGTATAGAAATGCAGCTGGTTTTTGTATATTGATTTTGTATCCTGCAGCTTTACTGAAATCATTTATTACTTCTAACATTGTGCTGTTTTAAGGGATTCTATATGATATCTTGTCTACTGCAAATAGAGAAAATTTACTTTTTCCTTGCTGATTTGGATGCATTTTATTTCTGTTTCTTGCCTAATTGCTCAAGCCAGTACTGTGTTGAATAAGAGTGGTGAGAGTGGGCATCCTTGTTTTGTTCCTTATCTTAGAGGAAAAGCTTTTGGTATTTCATCGTTGAGTATGACATTAGCTGTGGGCTTGTCATATATTGCCTTTATTATGCTGATTTGCTGAGTTTTATCATGAATGGATGGTGAATTTTGTCAAATGCTTTTCTGCATCTATTGAGATGATTATATGATTTTTGTCCTTCATTTTGTTAATGTGGTGTATCACATTGATTGGTTTGCATATGTTGAACCATCCTTGCATCTCAGGGTGCAAGGTGATCATGGTTTAGGTATGATTCTTTTAATGTATTGTTGAATATGATTTCCTAATACATTTTATTGAGGATTTTTGCATCTAAGTTCATCAGGGATATTGGCCAATAATTTTCTTGTTTTTAAAATTTCTTCTCTGACTTTGGTATCAGGGTAATGCTGACCTTGTAAAATGAATTTGGAGTTGTTCCCTCCTCTTTTAATTTGGGAAGAGTTTGAAAATAATTGCTATTATTTCTTGCTTAAATGTTTGGTAGAATTCACCATTGAAGCCATCTAGTCTTGGGGTTATCTTGGAAGGTTTTTGAGTATTGATTCAGTTTCCTCACAGGTAATTGGTCTGTTTGGATTTTCTGTTAATTTCTTCATGATTCAGTCTTGGTAGCTTGTATGTTTCTAGGAATTTTTTCCATTTCTTCTAGGTTGTCCAGTTTGTTGGTGTATAATTGTTCATAGTGGTCTCTTATGATCCTTTGGATTTTTGAGGTATCTGATGTGATGTCTCCTGTTTCATTTATAATTTCTCTCTCTTTTTTTTTTTTTGGAAAGTCTCACTGTTTGTCTACTCTATCTTTTAAAAAAAATTAGCTCTTAATTTTATTGATCTTTTTTTTCTTTTTAGTCTCTATTTCATTTATGTCTGTTTGATCTTTGTTATTTTCTACCTTCTGCTAACTCTAGGCTTAGTTTGTTCTTATTTTCCTAGTTCCTTGAGGTGTAAAATTAGGTTGTTTATTTGAGATCTTGCTTTTTTCAGGCATTTATTGTTATAAACTTCCCTCTTAGAAAACTGCTTTTGCTGCATCTCATCAGTTTTGGTATGTTGTGTTTCCATTTTTAGTTCTCTCAAGATATTTGATTTCTCTTTCACTCATTGGTTGTTCGGGAACATGTTGTGTAATCTCCATGTACTTGTGAATTTTCCAGTTTTCCTAATTGATTTCTAGTTTTCTTTTCTTTCCTTTCTTTTTTTTTTGCCATACCACATGGCTTGTCGAATCTTAGTTCCCTGACCAGGGATTGAACCCAGGCCCTCAGCAGTGAGGGCACGGAGTCCTAATCACTGGACCACCAGGGAATTCCCAATTGATTTCTAGTATTATATTGTGGTTGGGCTTAATATGATTTCAGTCTTCTTAACTTTATTAAGACTTGTTTGTAGCCTAAGATATGATTTACCCTGGATAATGTTCCATGTGTGTTTATGTATTCTTTTGCTGTTGGATAGAATGTTCTATATATCTGTTAGGTCCGTCTGGTCGAATGCGTAGTTTAATTCCAGTGGTTTTATTTAGACTGATTTTCTGTCTTGGATGATCTATCCATTGTTGAAAGTGGGTGTTTGAAGTTCATTGCTATTCTTATATTGCTGTCTGTTCCCTCCTTCAGATCTCTTAATATTTGCTTTATATATTTAGGTGCTCCTATGTTGGGTGCATAAATATTTACAATTGTTATATCCTCCTGATGAATTGATCCTTTTATTATTAGTATTTTTAAAATTTATTTGTTTATTTATTTTTGGCTGCATTGGGTCTTCGTTGTTGCGTGTGGGCTTCCTCTCTAGTTGTGGTGAGCAGGGGCTACTCTTCATGCAGTGCACTGGCTTCTTATTGCGGTGGCTTCTCTTTGTTGTGGAGCATGGGCTCTAGGCACATGGGCTTCCGTAGTTGTGGCACACGGGCTCAGTAGTTGTGGCTCGCAGGCTCTAGAGCACAGACTCAGTAGTTGTGATGCATGGGCTTAGTGGCTCCGTGGCATGTGGGGTCTTCCTGGACCAGGGCTCAAACCTGTGTCCCCTGCGTTGGCAGGTGGATTCTGAACCACTGCGCCACCAGGGAAGTCCAATCCTTTTATTATTATGTAATGACCTTATTATTTTCTCTTTTTGGTCTTCGGCTTAAAGTCTTTTATTTCTGGTATAAGTATAGCTACCCCTGCTTTCTTCTGGTTTCTATTTGCATTGAATTTATTTTTTCATCACTTCATTTTCAGTTGATGTGTGTCCTTAAAACTGAGAAACTGAGGTGTGTTTTGTAGGCAACATATAGTTGGGTCTCTTTTATTATTTATTCAGCCACTCTGTTTTTTGATTGGAGAATTTAGTCCATTTACATTTAAAGTAATTATTGATAGGTGTGGACCTACTGTTGTCATTTGAATTGTTTTCTGGTTATTTTGTAATTCCTTTGTTTCTTTCTTCCTCTCTTGCTCTCTTCCTTTGTGATTTGATAATTTTCTGTACAGTAAGTCCCCTACACACGAACCTTCAAGTTGCAAACTTTCAAAGATGGAAACGTGTGTTCACATGTCCAATCATGTAAGTTAGTTCATGTGTCTGGTGTACATTGTCATCTGCGTGCATCCTTTACAAGTGGTTGTGCTTTTGTGTACTTTACTGTATAGTACTGTATAGAGTACAGTAGTACAGTATCTTTATTTCAAGCTAGATCTGCAAGGGAACGACTTCATTGAACTCCTTGCTGTGCAACATGAGGAGCTTACTAATGAAGACCTGATGGAATTGGAGACCCAGAGAAAGGACGAAGAGAGACAAGAAGAAGAAGTAACTGAAGAACCAAAGAGATTCACAACACAGGAAATGGCAAGGGGATTTTCTTTATTTGAGGAGGCACCGTTAGTTTTGAGGCACAGGAGCTGAATGTAGAATAGTACACGAAGTTTGCAGCAACCGTTCAGAATGCAATCCAGTGCTGCTGTGTCATCTATGATGAGAAAAAAAGAGCTACTACCCAGACATCCCTGGATCATTTTTTCAAGAGGGTAGATAGAATTGAATCCAGCAAGGAACCAGAACCTATGTCATCAGCGTCAGGCATGAGTGAAGTTGCAGCTTGCCCTCCGTCTCCTATTGCTGATGATCCTTCAGCTCTATCATCTCTCATCTCTCCTCTCCCTCCTCCAGTCAGTAACTCTTCTTGCCTGTTCACTCGATGCCAGCCCCTGTATGCCAGCTGTTTTACTGTACTACTGTACTTTTCAAGGTACTGTACTGTAAGATTAAAAATATTTTATTTTTTGTGTTTGTTTGTTTTTTATGTATTATTTGTGTGAAAAATATTATAAACCTATTACAGTACAGTACAGTATAGCCGATTGTGCTAGTTAGGTACCTAGGCTAATTTTGTTGGACTTACAAACGTGCTCTCAGAATGGAACTTGTTTGTATGTAGGGGACTTACGGTAGTGGTATGCTTTGAATTTTTTATCTTTTGTGTATCTACTATAGGTTTTGGCAGTGCATTGAGGCTTACATAAAACATTTTTTTTTTCTTTTTTGCCAAGGCCACCACCCTTACGTAAAACATTTTAAATATAAGCAGTCTATTTTAATCTGATAATTACTTAACTTTAAATGCATACCAAAACTTCCCCTTCCTTCACATTTTGTTTAATGTTATAATTTGCATCTTTTCACATTGTATATCCATTAACAAATTATTGTAATTACATTTATTTTTAATACTTTTGTCTTTTAACCTGTAAACTAGATCTATAAGTGATGTACCCATCACCATCGCAATATTAGAATATTTTGAATTTAACTATATATTTACCTTTACCTGTGAGTTTTATACTTTCATGTTTTCCTGTTACTAATTAGTATCCTTTTGTTTCAGCTTGAAGAACTCCCTTTAGCATTTCTTTTAAGACTGGTCTAGTGTTGATGAACTCCTTCATCATTTGTTTATCTGGAAAACTTATATCTCTTTTTCAGTTCTGAAGGACAACTTTGCCAGGTAGAGTATTCTTGATTGGCAATTTTTTCCTTTCAGAACTTCGAGTATATCATCTTACTCCCTTCTAGCCTGCAAGGTTTCTGCTGAAAAATCTGTTTATATGGTCTTATCTGGGTTCCTGTGTATGTAGTGAGTTTCTTTTTCTCTTGCTACTTTGAAGATTCTCCTTGTCTTTAACTTTTGATGATTTAATTATAATGTGTTTTGGTGCGGGTCCTTTTGGATTTATCTGTTTTAGTACTTTCTAGGCTTCCTAGATCCAGCTGTCTGATGTCTCTTTCTTTTCCCAAGTTAGGGAAGTTTTCAGCCATTAATTCTTGAATAACCTTTCAGCCTCCTTTTCTCTGCTCACTTTCTGGAACGCCTATAATGCCTATCTTAAGCTATTTTCACTCTTTCATTATTTCTGTTTGCACCTTTGTTTGAAAAAATTCCACTGCTGTTTTCAGGTTTGCTGATGCTTTCTTCCACTTGATCTAGTCTGCTGTTGAAACCGTCATATTGCATTTTTCAGTGCAGTTATTGTAGTCTTCAGCTCTATCATTTCTGTTTGGGAATTTTTAATATTTTCTATCTCTTCTTTGAAGTTCTTACTTTGTTCACGCATTACTCTCCTAACTTTGGTGTGCATCTTTATGACCATTATTTTGAACTCTGTATCAGGTAAATCACTTACCTTTATTTCATTAAGATCTGCTTCTGGATATTTTTATTGTTCTTTGTTTGGAACATATTCCCCTAATTCTTCATTTTTATTGACTCTGTTCATTTCTGCACATTAGTTAGAACAGCCACCTCTCCCAGCCTGACAGAATGGTCTCATGGCGTGAGCTCTTCGTTGTGTTTCATACCTTTTGTTATTCCCCAAAAGATAGTGTTCTGAAAGGAGCTGACAGTATAATAGAAAAAGCACAATTTACATTTGTGAAGGGGCATGATGGTAATTATAAAAAATACAGAAAATACATTAATATATTTAAAAAAACAAAATTTAAAAATTGCCTAGACATATTGAGAAAAAAGTTACTGAGTAAATAATTTAAAATCACTTGGATTTATGTGCAATAAATTTCTTAAATTAGTAAGTTTTAAGCTAGGGCTTGAAAGATAGTAAGTGAGGCTTGGTAAAGAAATAGGAGCTAACATGAAGAAAACAAAGTTGGCAATAAGAAGTAGACTAATTTAGGTAAGGTGGAAAGGATTGCTTGGAGCTTAGAAAAGCTAATGTTGAAGAAGGCATTACGGGAGAAGGTGTTCAATTTCATGGGAAGGTTAGTGTGGATTTTATAGAAGAGAAGTAGTAACTGTATATGTTCTTAAGCAAGGAATGATAACTGATATATCCTGTGCAGGATTATTAAAATTCAAAATGTTTAGAAGCTTATGCTAGTGTAATACTTCTGTATTGTAAGCACCAGGTATTATGGTAAGTTGAGGGAAAAGGTGACTGCAAGAGTTTTCTGGAGTTGTTCTTTGAGGTTGATACTTCTAATGTATACTACTGGTGTCCAGTTATTCAAAGTACTGCTTCTTGAATGTAGATTTCTGTTATTCTTATTTTCTTTTGTTTTAGTTGGTTTCTAATATGGGTAGAGTGAATAAGGAGGAATGAGAGAGGTTCTGATTGTTGGCTGAAGATGGAACTAGCTAGCTCCAAAATTTCCGATGGAATTATTGGTATATACTTATTGCTTTTAAGACTGCTCCCCCACCACCAAGACTGACAAAGCTCTTTTCCTCATAGCTACTGTCATTTATGATTTAAAAATCTTATTTAATAATGATTGCTTACTCATTTGGCTGTCCTTTTTATTGCTTCTTGGAAACTTTTCAAGAATCATTGTAAATTCTTGTCATTATTTGCATTATTGGTAAAATGGGTGGGAGGGAAGTTGTACATATTTCTCAGCTTTCCCTCTTTCTCCTAGCTTTTGATAATCATCCTTTAGTTTTGCTGTGCATTGGCAATCACTGATAACAATTACTTTGGAAATAAAAGCTATAGTAAATGTAACACAGATCAGTTGGGTTTATTTGTTGAGGCCAAAAACGGGGGTTGTGGTGTTCAAAAACTTTCCTTTGAGTGTTTCTTCTCTATCTTCTTCGCTTTTTCTCCTCTTTCAACTTTTCTTCTCACCCTACACACTTTCCATAAGTGATATTCATTCCAGTGATTTTAAATTACATCTGTGTCTTGATAACTCCAAAATACATATAATCTTTCAGACCTCCCTTCTGAGCTCTAGACTTACGTATCCAGCTTCCGACTTGACTTTGTACACTTGGACGCAAAATTAACTTGTCTAAAACTCAACTCATGACTTCTGTTCCCCTACCTCTCCCCAAACAAACCCATTTATCTGTATCCACCTCGCTGTACCCAATTGCTCTTGTAAGAAATCTTATTCTTGGCATCTCCTCCTCTCTCCCTTACCCTTAATCCAATCCACCACCTGGGGCTTTTTGATTTCACCTCCAAAATATTTCTCAGATCTTTCTATTTCTCTCCACCACTTCTGCCATTACACTGGCCCAGGCTGCCATCATCTCTTGCCTGCTCTACTCAAATAGCCTCTGACTGGTCTTTCCCTACTTTTTTGTACCCTCCAGTTTCTTTGTACGAAGTGGTCACTGTCCTGTTTAAAGTCCTTCAGTTATTTTCCACATATATGGCCTATATCCATTATCAGGGTCTCTGAGGTCCAGAATGAGCCATCTATACCTTTCTTTCCCCCTTTAGCTTGTCCTGCTCTCTCTGTATGCTTACCATTCCAACCGCACTGACCATTTTTTAGTTTTTATGACAGTGCTCCTAAATTAGCAAAGGTCTAGTTTTTATTTTCCAATTTGTTATGGATTGATAATTGACTAAAATACAGTAAGAATGAAGTACTATACAAAGGAAGAGGGCACCCCAAGGAATGCAAATATAAGCTCCAATTTCCTGTTATTAGAGCCACCAGACACATAATTTTATGCAAAATTGTTGTAAAAGTTTCTGAACACTTCATTTTAATTCCTAGGCTTTTGTTGCCATGGACCAATAACAAAGAATTTGTGGACCATACCTTGAGTAGTGCTATTCTAGAACATGAAAATCTTTTTATCATCCCAGCGTCTTTGCACTTGCTTTTTCCTGTACCAAAATGTCTATGCCTCCACTTGTTTAAGGTTTTATCCTTATCCTCAGTGCTATTCAGTTTCAGTGCATTGTGTTTAGGAGTGGTATATTAAAAAGAATATACCTTGGTTGACAATATGTACTTTTAATTTGAGGACTTCAATTTTGAAAAAATCTCAACCTTTTTTTTTGAAAACTGCTTCTTTGACAATTCCTTTATTCTGTTCTCCCAGAATTCCTACACTGGAGCTTCTCTGTCTGTTCTCCACACATGTCTCTTAACAACTTTTTCACATTTTCTATCTCTACTTCAGTCTAGGTAAATTATTCAGTAGCATTTTATAATTCACTAAACTTAGTTGTTTCTGGTCTAAAGTTTATCTCATGGGAGTATTTTATTTTAAAGATTATATATTTCACGTCTAATTGGTTCTTTTTTGTTTCTGCATTTTTAAATTTCATGATTCCTTGTTTATTCTTATGGCTACTATTCTTCCCTTCTTTGAAGACCCTAAACACTTTCCTAGTCATTTGTAGATCATGCCATTATTTTTGTGTTGGTAAGCTCATCACAGTTTCTCAAGAGTTTTGTAACTTGCAAGCTCATATTAAATTAGAGCTTCCCCCAAACCCCCAGCTCTTTCAAGTCTCTGCCCTTAATCCCTTAATGATTTTTTGTTGCTTCTACCTGGCCCGCTCTAGGCTCCAGTCCAAGCTTATATTAGCTTACACTAGCATTTTATTAGTCTTGTATTTCCTAGTTCCCATCCTTCAACGATACTGGGGATTTTACTGGACAAGTGACTGTGTTCATGAGGGTTCTGACTTTGCTGCTTTGTCTCCTTTTTTCTGACTTAATAATTGCAACTTTATAAAATCTTAGCCTTAGGCAGAAGTCTCAGCCTCCTTTCTAAAGTGGGAAGCCTCACTCCAGCTGCTCGATTGCCATGAGTCTGGGTTTAATTCCCTGGCTCTAGGACATTTAAGCCTCCCTGTTATTTTGAAGGAGCTACTGCTGCCTGCTCTTGGACCTGGAATTCAGGAGACCCATGACCTATTTTTGTGCCTCTATGCTTTTTCTGGTCCAAGGAGATGTTTATCTTGTTTCTGTATGCATCTGTGTCTTCTTTGTTTTCCTGTTTTATATTTTATCTATCATTGCTCTGTGGTTAGAGCAAGGATAATAAGGATCTCAAAGCATGTACTTGTCTAAACCAGCTTCTGAGAGAAGTCTGTCAGTCACACCTACCTAGCTAACTCCTAGTTAACCTCAGGGACCATATTTATGCCTTTCAACCCTGTCTAATGGTGCCTTGCATAGTGCCAGTCACCTATTGAGTTGAGGAAGTGGTAGGTTGCTACGTAAGATTTTCAGATTCAATTGGGTTGGATTGCTTGTTGGTTGGGGGAAAGGTCTTACAGTACCCTAAATATCAGTGTAAGGATGTTAGACTTTAGGCAGTAAGCAGTTTTGAAGCCACTGGGTGGAGTATGCTAATTGGTAGTTTTTGCCTGAAAATAGTGTAAAGATTTGATTGAAGCTGGGAAGGTAGAGGCAAGAAAACCCTTGAGGAAACTGTTTGGAATCATTCATGTTTGAGAGGACGATGAGAGCTCAAATAAGGAGGTAACTGGCAATGATTGTTTGAGGAGACAGTATCAGGCGGCAGTGGAGAGGTCTTGATGATTGAATATGGAATCAGTAGCAGGTGAAGCCACATTTCCATATTGGAGTGAAAAAGGCAAATTATGGTGTTAGAGATGGAACTAGGAAACCACTTACTTTTACTAAGATTACCTTCCTGTCCTTTTCTCTTTATTGTCTGTACTCTTCTTTTGTATCCTTTCTTTGTCCTTGGTAACTTTCTGTTTCCTGGTCTTAATGTGAACCTGAGGTATCATCTGAATGAATATAAGTTCTTCCCATTTTTTTTAAGGGAGTTGACCCTTAAAAATCTTTTGAACCCATCTTCCCCTGTCAAATTTATGCTTTTGTTTCTGTGTACAATGTGGATGGTTTTATTCCACATAGTAGCCCTCAATTTAATTTTGTCTTCCTCAGGTTTAACTGTTTCTCAAGGTAGAATATCTATTTGTTGTGAACTAATTTATTTTCTATAGGCAATTTATATCAAGTAAGCTTGGAATAATTGCAGCGGCAAGAATAGTAAACATTAAATGCCTTTGTCAAGGTAATCAGTGACTCATTTATAAATGACAAATAATTAGTCTTCACAACACCATAAACCCGAAGGTATTTGGCACATAGCATTTGAGTTTGTTTAAATAAACTTAAGAAAAAGGTAAGAGACTTATTCAAAGTGAATCTTTGATAATTACGAAAAATAATTTCCCAGTTGTTCCATTTAGTATATATACCATTGCTTCGTTTAATAGAAGATACTTTAGTTTTAGAAACAATAATTGGAATCTAAAAATCAATTAGTTGAACAAAGCTTAAAAACACTGATCTGTAAAATTATTTTACTTGGAATGCTTAAAACTTCTGAATATAAGACTTTATATTAAAAAGCAGACAGATTCTTTAACCATGTTGGTATTACATGTATATAAGCTATAACTAGCTTTCTTTTCATTTAGTGTTTGTTTTTAACCTTCTCTCTCTTTATATGTAAATATATTGTAAGCAGAATATAGTTGTTTTTGTAAAATTTTAGTCTGACAGTTACCTTTTAATTGGAACATTAGTCATTTACATTTACTGTAATTATTGACATATTTAGATTTAAATCTACCTGCTTATTATTTGCTTTGTTTGTTCCACTTGCCCTGTGTTTTTGAAAAGATTTCTTTTTGATTCATTTAAACTAAACTTTTTACATTTATATTATATAAAATATATTCATATTTATATTCAAACTCAATATAAATGTGAATTTTTATCTCTTGGGACAATATAGGATCCTTCATATGTTAACTCCATTTAACCCCCTCTCAATATACGTACTGCTGTTGTCAGATAGAGTATACTATGAGCACTGTACACGTTGTAGCCGTTATTACTGTTTTATGCAGTCATTGGAGCTCACCACACATTTACTGCCTCACCACTACCCGCCCCTTTTCTCATTTCTTTCTTCGTATCAGTTTTTGTCTGGGGTCGTTTTTCTTCTACTCAAAGAATACCCTTAAGTCTTCACCTTCCTTTTTGAGGGGTGTTTTTTTGGATAGAGAAACGTTTTTCAGCATGTTGAGTGATCATTCTGTTGTCTTCAATCTTCCACCACTGAGTTGTCAAGTCAGCCATTAGTCTGATTGTTGCCCCTTTGAACATGATCTATCTTTTAAGGTTAAGTTGCTTTTATGAATTTCTCTTAGTCTTTAGTTATTTAGGGGTTTAACTTAGATGTGATTTTATTTATTTTGCTTGGGATTCACAAGGTTTCTTAAATTTGTGGCTTGATGTCTTCTATCAATTTGGGAAAATTCTTAGCCATTTTCTCTTCAAACATTGATTCTGCTCCATTACCTCCCTCTTTCTGGGACTCCATTTACTTTTTTTTTTAATTAATTTATTTTATTTTTGGCTGCGCTGGGTCTTTGTTGCTGTGCGTGGGCTTTCTCTAGTTGCGGTGAGTGGGAGCTACTCTTCATTGCGCTGTGCGGGCTTCTCATTGCGGTGGCTTCTCTTGTTGCAGAGCATGGGCTCTAGGCTTGCAGGCTCAGTAGTTGTGGCACGTGGGCTTAGTTACTCCATGTCATCAGCAGGCGGACTCTCAACCACTGCGCCACCAGGGAAGCCCTCCATTTACTTTTAAGTTTGACCTTTTTACTATATCCTCTGTGTCTTTTACTGTCATGAATAAGTTTCTATTCTTTTGTCCATCTGCTTTTTTCTGGATGTTTTTCCTAACCAACCTTTAATTCACCCATGCTTCCTTTAGCTGGGTCTAATCTGATGTGAAATTTATCTTCTTAATTCTTAATTGTAGTTAATTAAGGGGGGATTAGGGGGAAAAAAACCCAAAAAAACTAGGGAGGATGATTTTTAAAAATTGAGAAATATTGCCCAGGGGCATAAGCCAGCATTCTGGGAGCCTAGTAGGACTTATTTTGAGCAGACTTTCACTTACCCTCCTCACCTTTACCCCATTTCTGCCTTTTGCCCTAAGTGAGTAGCCTGTCTGATAAAAAGTCTTTAGAAAGTCAACTTTCCATCTCTTTGAACTAGGGCATGGCCCAGGCAAGGGGATCTAAAGATCTAATTGCTCTTTATAATACCTTTTAACCAATTCTGTTTTCAGTTCCCCCATATAACCATTATCTTCAATTCCTGAACTGTTTTAGGGCTTTGTAATACAAATCGGCATTTTTTTCCTTGGCTTCCCCTACTGTAGATGCTCAGCAAATTGGAGGAAGTTGGAACTCAAGCCTACTAATTTCATCCATCTTCCTCCATCCTCCAACATTTTGTTGATATCTCTTCTTTGCTATTATCTCCCCTCCAGTTTTCTTTTTTTATGGGTTTATTCTTTTGAAAAAAGTTACTTTTTTTCCCCATGATCTTAGTGGCTTTTGAGGTCCACTATGTTTACCATAAATTATAGAACTTGCTTCTCAGTGAAGCCTGTGGTTGAAAATTAATTATGTTTTATATTCTTAGGGCATTTGTTGGAAATTGCCACGCACAAATCATTTTAACTTTACCCAATTGTATTTGTTGTGTAATAAAAATTCCATTTCATACAACACTGAAGTCTGCATTATGTCTTTCCTAGGGGGTGTGTTTCTTTTAGGTCAAAGCTGGGAATGTTGGTAGAACTCATTTAAAAACCTAAAGCTTGTTGGGCTACACCCTACAGGCCTGCACGCCTTGTAATTGCCCAGCCTTAAAACCGAAGAGCGAGCCCAGAGACAGCTAGAGACATCCTTTGTTTATTGGATAGTGACTCTTACATGTCTGATGCAAGGTCCTGGAAAGAGACAGCAGGCAGGACATGGCCACAGTCTTCACTACCGGTGGTGGGGGTGGGTGTTACCAGTTACACAGAGAATTGGCATCAGGTTGCCTCACCAGTTACCAGGGAAACCAGCAGAAGAGCCTGTCCCTCACAGCCCTTTTGATAAACTAGCAGGTGGAGCCATTCTGATCTGAAGAGTAGAAGATCACTAAGCTGGGGGTAGGGGTGGGAGGATGGGGCATGGGGCAAGTTACTTACTAGGCTCTGTGATTAAGAGGGCAGGTCAGTCGTGCCAGTAGGGTGTGGGTGAGGCAGGCACTCCTTGAGTGGGGGATGTACAGGGAGCAAGAGAACAGCGATCTTGAGTGGCCTGACCATACACAGCTATATAGTGTTTTTGAACTTAGCAAAAGTGTCTTTATTTTACCTGTTACCTGAACTAAGCAGTATTCTCAGTGACCCTCATTTAAAGGATTTGAGAACTGATAAAGCGTTTAACAATACTTCTCATTAGGAAATTGTGATGGTGACTAAATTTCAGGATAATAGGCATAGGCATATGGTTTTAAGTTTAAGTATGTTTGAAACATTATGGGAAAGTGAAGTTGAAAAATACCAAACTCTATACACTGTTTTATTGTAAGAAAAAAATAGCCGTATTTAAATGAAGCCTACTTATTATCTTATAATCAAACTGTATTTGGACCTGTTTTTTTTTAATTGAGGTAAAATTCACACAGCTTGAAATGTACCATTTTTAAAGTGAACAATTTAATAGTATTTAGTTTGTTTACAATATTTTGCAACCATCAGTCACCTCTGTCTAGTACCAAAACATTTTTTAATCACCCATGAAGGAGACCCTCATACTCATTAAGCAGCATTTTCAGCCCCTGAGCCACTGATCTGACTTCTGCCTCTAGGAATTAACCTATTCTAGATGTTTTAAATAAAGGGAATCATACAATATGTGACCTTCTGTGTCTGGCTTCTTTCAGTTACCTTTGTTTTTGAGATTCATCCATGTATCACTACTTAATTCCTTTTTGTGCATATACAAAGACATCAGAAAAGTTGATGAGAAATTTTTCCTAATGCAACTAATAAAATAAATAGGTCTTAAGCTGAAGAAAGCCTTTAAAACATGCTTAACATTAGTTCTATTTTGTGTGAATGCTTCTTTAAAAATCTAATTTAGGGGCTTCCCTGGTGGCACAGTGGTTGGGAGTCCGCCTGCCGATGCAGGGGACACGGGTTCGTGCCCCGGTCCAGGAGGATCCCACATGCCGCGGAGCGGCTGGGCCCGTGAGCCATGGCCACTGAGCCTGTGCGTCCAGAGCCTGTGCTCCACCACGGGAGAGGCCACAACAGTGAGAGAGGCCCGCGTACCGCAAAAAAAAAAAAAAAAAAATCTAATTTGTTGTGTTTTGATGAATGTAGAGTACATTTCTACTAAGGTACAGGAAATGAGTACAGGTCTGTGGACCAGTTAACTTCATAATGTTCTTGGCTGAAGGCTCTGCCCTGTCCCTAGAAGTATGAGAGAGGCTAGCTGGAAGTTATTGGTGAAGTAATGCAAAGATATTGATTGCTATGCACTATTAACATTGGAATGAAATAGCAGCCTCCATATGATCCACTTTCTCTATGTGACGCTAGTGTTTACTTGTAAGTATATAAGAACTTTTTCTCCCCAGAAAATTAAATTAATATTGTTAAAGAAAAAAAAATGATTCGTGATACTTGTTAAAGAACAGCAAGGCAGACTTAATTCAGGAGGACTTGCTACGGTGGGGTTTTGCAGTAGGGGTGGGGTGAGTTCAACTCTGAATGCAGTATGGAAGAGTGGAGATTTATAGCTGAGGTATAGAGTGGGGATTTGTGGATGGAAAATTGCTAAGAGGAAACAGGGGTAAGGGAGATTCTGGCTAAACGGACATGACAGAATTTTTGCTGAAAGCAGGCCAGGGTGATCAGATACCGAGAGGAAGGGATTAACAGACTCAGCAAGATTCTTGCTAAACCTGGAGTAAGCAGGCAGAGCCACTGAACTAAGGACAGAGACCCAGGTCAGGGCCAAGTCAGAAAGAGGACTCAGAGGACCCTGCCTCAAGTTTGGTCAAGGAGAGTCTCTGTCAGTATAGGTCATTTGTGGCCAAATGTTCACAGCAATATCTAGTATAGTAAAGCTTACTAATATTAACGTGCATCATTTTTAATGTACAGTTTACCATTTAATCAAGCTAATCTTAAAAATGGATCTTCCTGGACTTCCCTGGTGGCGCAGTGGTTGAGAGTCCGTCTGCCGATGCAGGGGACACGGGATCGTGCCCCGGTCTGGGAAGATCCCACATGCCGCGGAGCGGCTGGGCCCGTGAGGCATGGCCGCTGAGCCTGCGTGTCCGGAGTCTGTGCCCCGCAGCGGGAGAGGCCACAGCAGTGAGAGGCCCGCGTACCGCAAAAAAAAAAAAAAAAAAATGGATCTTCCTTTTCAGTGACTGTGATGCACATATTTGAGTCTGGTTTGCACATGAGAGTCATTTATTCCTACCACGTAGAAAATTCTTATAGCTACAATTGCTATTGGAATATTTTCTAGGCAGATAAATCATGCCATGTAATTGAAGATAATATCACAAATTCCAAGTCCCCTGGAAATCATAGCTGCTTATAACTAAAAGTGAACCATTTGTGCGTTTGTACTAAGTCAGTGAAATGCTGTTGTACCCACAAATACAGAGGAAATTGAAATCATCTAGAAAAATAACTGGGACTTAAGTGAGCACTTAGGACCACAGTCCAGATTTGACTATAATGAAAGCTTTGAGGCTTATCATAAGAGGAGGCAATGATCATCCTTATCATTGAGATTCAGGTAGGTGTCAAGTTAGTCATTGTTAGTCTCTAAGACTTGCCTGGACAAGACATTTGATGACCAGATACATTTATAGATATTTATGTGTTAAATTCTTGGTAGCCTCTTCGAAGCATGAAGTTATTCTTCTCACATAGGTGTCTATTTGGGACTTCAAAATAAGGATATAATATATCAGAATAAGAAGAGCACATATTCATTCAAAGAGGATTCATTCTCTCCTCCGGCAGGCCGTAGAATAGGGCAGATCACCCCAAATGAGTGAGGAACTGAGCTGACTTGAGAAGGGTTTGCAAAACTTATGAAGCTTGTGTAATTCTCGGTTCACCCCTCCCCCATTTCTAAGTTGTAGCCCTCCAGAGGTCACAATCGAAGGCCCAGTGTTTCTCCTTTCCTTAGCACCACAAGACTGCCAAAAATTCTGTTATTTTCTGTTTTATTTGTTTCGCTGCTTTCTGCTTTGCTTTTCCGCTTCTTGCATTGTGTATTTTAAGAATTTGTCAAATACCTCTAGGTCAGAACTGTTGGGGGTCACATCTCTGTAACTCCCTTCCTTCAGGAAACTTTGCAGCTCTGAACTCCAATTTTTGCCTGCATTCTTTTGAAATTGCTGAAAGCTCTGATGACTACCCTGCCTCTTAGCCACTGCCCTTGGTTTTCTCTCGACTTTGCCCCATGCACCTTTTCTCTTGATTTTTCTTTGTATCCTTTCACTATAATAAGTCATAGTTTTGAATACAACTCCGTGCTGAATCCTGTAAATCGTCCTAGCAAATCACTAAACCTGGGGTGGTCTTGGGACCCCCAACACGCATGCCCATTCCGAATTTCTGTTAAGTTGGATTGTTATCTCAGAAATGTTCTACTGAGAATGACCAGAGACAGATGGAATTGTAACCCCTCTACATGTGTGTGTAAATCGAGGCTCGGAGATGAATTTGTCAAGGTCATCCATCTAGTAATTCCTGACAGAATCAGGAATTGCATCCACGTCTAACTCCAAAATTCCCCTGTACTTTCCTTATGTCTTGCATCTTCCAAATGACTAAGCAAAATTACTGAAAGGGAATGGTTTCAGTTTTTGGAGCTGCCCTGTATTATTTGAGAATTAACCATTTAACGCTCTCATTATGCACAAGGCGTGTTTTTAGATCAATAGCAAACTAAGTTGGAGTTTAGTGACTTACTGTTAACCGAAGGCAACTGTTACATTTTTTTTTCAACAAAGTATCAGTAAATTAGCAACTTAATTTCCTTTTTTTCCCCAAATAGATAAATAATCTCTTTTTATACATTCTGTACACTCTGTGTGTGTGTGCGCGTGTATGTTGCATGTGAATGTGTGTGCAAGTACTTATATGTATGCCGTGGGCACTTAAGACTGACAAAAGTTGTTATTTGTGTTTTTTATGGATAATTTTGTTAACTTTGTGATATTTAGTAGAGGCTAAAGGGTAGGAATCAAATGATATAAGTAAAATGCTCTCCAAAATTTGTGCAGATGGAGATTTTCTTTCACCTCAGACTTAACATTTCAACACAAGAAAGACACAGTCAGCGAGTCACAAATTTCTGACAATGTGGGCAATGGAGTATTTTTCTGTTTGTAAATAAGTTTCAGAAATTCTTCCCCAGGGTATCTTTATTTATTTATTTTTAAATTTTACTGTCTCAAAACAGGTAGGTTGGTCTCAGAATTGTAAAAGAGTGCAGGGTTAAGGGAGGATCCGGAGTTACAAAGGTAAAGCAGCATTTTTAGTCTGCTGGGCTTGGGGCAGCCCATCACCTGGACTCTTTAGGAATTGGGAAAGATTGATTTACTTTTTTCTTTAACAAGGTAGATTTTCTTAATGTCATAATAACATTTTATATTTGTGGAGCTTAGGAGTTTCAAATGCTTTCCCATTTACTATCTAATTTGAGCCAGACCACTTTGTGAGGTGGTGGGGCCGCTATACCCTTGAGAAAAACCAGTGCTTGGAGAAAGTAAGTGACTTGTTCAAGATCACACAGCTGGTTAACAGAGGAGTAGAGGCACAAACCCAGACTTGCCGACTCCATGTTTCCTCCGTGCTTGTACAGGTAACAGAGCTGAGGGTCTACACCCTGGTGTCTTGGATGTCAGAACAGCTGTAATGGCAGCAGATGACTGTACGTTTGGGGGAGGCACTTAATTTTTTGGTTTAATTTTGTGCAGTGCTTAATAGTTTAACATAAGGATAGCCAGAAAACTTTCTGAATCTGAATGAAGCAGAATTATAAACCTTTTCCACATGATAACGATGCCGTACAACAGAGAATTGCAATGATTTGTCCTGTGAGAATGCCCTTTGGGGGAAAGTTTTGATATTTTCCCCGAAGCAGCATGAGGAGGATTTGTTTTTGAATTAAAATGATCTTCTCTTTTAGAATGAAATGTTTCTAAAATCCAGAATAGAAGGATATTAAGGCAGGTATATATGGAACAGCTATTAGAATGAAACAAAAACAGGGCAAAAGGAGTAAACACATGTGAAGAAAATGAGGGGAACAAGGAAGTAGTGGTGGGAAAAGCAACGTAGTAGTGATGGGAAATAATTAAATGTTGGTTAGACACCAAGGGGGGAAAGGTGAGGTGGGATGAATTGGGAGATTGGGATTAACACGTATACATTAATATGTATAAAATAGATAACTAATGAGAACATGCTGTATAGCACAGGGAACTCCACTTCGCTGTACAGTAGAAACTAACACAACATTGTAAAACAACTATACCCCAATAAAAAAATTAGACTTTCTTTTTTTATGATTAAAATAATATTTGAATTCCTTTCTGCTGATATAAAGGGATTGTTTTATAACACTAGGGCAAATTACCTTAGTCTTTCTCTGAAGTGAAGGTTATTGTGAGATCACGTGTGTGCAGGAACTTCCTGAATTGTAAGGCGCTCAAAACATATGCTGGAATTTATTAATAAAAGTAAAGCTGAGTTGTTAGGATTGATCTTGTGCCTTACGTTTTTTCACTAAGGTAAAATCACTGGGATTGGGTGATATGAAAATGGGTGATCTTGTCAACCTTGTGGCTTCTCATAGAGTTCAGCAAATATTTGTTCAGGGCTACAGTATATCAGGTAGTCTGGGAGCCGACCGGCAGGAGGTGCAGAGACACCTATGATTTAGTACTGAGAAGACAGGCCCTCAATAGATGGTTTCAGATGCATATGAGAAGCATCAGATAGAATGTGCCGGGTACAAAGGGCGAATATAGAGAAAGGGTAGGGTGGGCTTTAATAAAAGAAGAACATCTAAAGTGCCAGTAAGAAGGCTGCTTTCAGTGAGTGATGGGGGTTGTATTCTTCCTTCTCTTTCCTCATCTTAGTATCCCCCTAGCTCCTTAAACCCAGATCTACTGACCTCTCCTGTCCCCTCTGCCCCCCTCCCCACCATAAGTTAGCACCGATGGCCCCGTTACCATTGCAGGATGTACCGAATATTTCAGCTGTGGTGTAGTCCTTCATGAAGCTGGGCCAGGAACATGATTTTGTTAGGATCCACAGAAACAGGAGTCAAATATCAGGGCCAGTGTGAGTTACAGCAGTGGGCTAAGAATATGAAACTAGTCCACGCCTGGCTCTTAGAATGGGTGATGCCAGAACGTGAATGGAGTTCATGTCACAGGTGGCATATGAATAAGCCAAAATCAAGAACTTACAGTCTTAAATTATTTTCTGTATCCAGAGCCCTGAACGTTCTTTATTGTGGGATTTCTTCTAAATTTCCAGGAGCTTGCCTTCCAGGTTGTGCTTCTCTGTCTGAAAGTTCTTGCCAGCATCTGTTACCAGCACCAAGTCTCCTTGTTTTCTGGAAGCTTCTGTGGCTTGATCCTGGGCATCTTTATTGTCCCTAAATTAACTTCTCTCCTTCAGTTTCCTTATTGACTTACAGTTTATAAGACTAGGCTTTTTCTTTAAACTCTTTCCCTTTGTTCAAATTGATTAATTTTTTTAGTATTTAGCTTCCCTGGGACACCCTGAGAATATGAAACACCAAGGTCAAGATGGAATGAATTAACAGTTTTTCAAAAGAAAGAGAATAATTTTCATTTTAAAGGCAAATAATTTCTTAATCCAACTTTTTTTTTCTAAAAACGTAACAGAGTGATGATATTTTAGTTGCATAATGGTGAAATTGTTCTTGTGAATGTTAGATGTATTGTAAAGTCTTACACAATCTTCCAAACCACTCAGCTTGATTTATCAGGACTACTGTATCATGGTGCAAGCTCTCAGTGTTTAAGAGGAAGTATACTATACAAGATCAAGGTGGTTTTGCAATGTGTTACTCTCTTTTCCTTAATTAGCAAGATTAAAACAATTCTAGGAAAAAAGATACTCTCACCAGATGAGTTTTGCCTTCTTGTCTCAGAAAATTAGAACAATATAATCCATTAACTTGTCTTTCCTGTTTAAACTTCCAGATATCTGAACTGAATTTAATATTCAGTTGCAGGAATTCTTTCATTTTAGGTGCCTAATAACATCTCTTTCTCTGCTCATTTGACAAGATTATTGTTCCCCTTTTATTGTCTGATTTTATAGCTTTTAATTGTATCAACAATGGGAAGTAGGTGGGATATAAACAAACATATATCTATATGAAGCTGAGATCATTTTGGTCACAAAATGGGGACACTGAAATGTTTCTGTAGTGTTTCTTTGATATGGGTGTGTGTGTGTGTGTGTGTGTGTGTAAAATCTCCCAAATGGGGAGAAATCAGAATACTGTGATTTTTTTGAAGAGGAGAGAATATGTTACCCTAGTGGAAGGGCTGTCTTAATCCCAAACAACCTGCCTAATGAAATATTTAGAAGCACTTAGTGCTTTTAGCAAATATCTTCTTCTGTGTCCCAAGGGAAAGTAATTAATCTGTGTATGGAGTGTTCACTTGTTTTTCATTTTTTTTCTTGACCAGTGGAAACTGTGAGGATGGGTATATGGGCCGTTTTTATGGCAAATAATTACTTTACAGACTTAGAATAAGTGGTTTCAGGGCATTACTGGAGGAACCAATTAGATACCACAGTTTCTTATAAAGCCTGTTGAAATTATCTGTTACTTGATTTATAGTGATTAAAATACAGTTTTAGAGTCTACAAATTGATGGAATCCTTCAAAGAAGTAACCTAAGGAGCGAGTCCTTTGTTTTTTGTAGCTATCTAATTGTAGCATATATATTGACACGTTTGTCAGATAATTAGAAATCAGCGTTTCACCCTTTATTATCAATGCAATAGATTTCCGCTATTATAAATTTCTTAATTTGTTCATTTGGGTAACATTTTAAAAATTAACCCAAATTACTTGTATTATATTGAAATCAAAGTTAATCCCGTATGGCCAAATAATCTTATATTAGAGCCTTGAAAACTAACGAAATCTTGTGTGTTCCATGTGCTTTGGCTACAGCCCCACCACGTATGTTTTGGATGAAGATGAACCTCGATTCCTTGAAGAAGTTGATTACAGTGCAGAGAGTAATGATGAGTTAGATATTGAATTGGCTGAAAATGCAGGAGACTATGAACCTTCTGCACAAGAAGACGTACTTTCTGACTCTGAATTATCAAGAACATACCTACCTTGAGCCCTTTGCCATCTCTTGTGAACTGCATAGAAGAAATGAAATATCTTGGTTTTCATTACACAGGAAGTTTGAGAGCAATGAGTGTATAGAGAGGTGACTCAGAAAGACAGAAAGCACCTTGGGCCTGTTTGGTTTCAAGACAATAAATATGTTATTAATTGATGATGAAATTGGCACTTGTTTTATTTTAGATATTCAATGCACTTTACATAGCATTGAAGTATCAAATATTGGGTTTACTTTTTCAAAACCTGAGTATCATTGCATGAATTTTTATCTCCTTATGGTTATATCCTGCATCAAATGGATAATTTTGAAGTGTGTGAGACTATAAAATCTAAATTCTAGAGTTGTTGAGAATCCTGGGTTGTTGAAAACTAATATGTATGTACATGGATTCCTGTAGATGTGTCTGTGTAAGGGTGGGTAGATATTGAAGATAAGACTGTTCTTCAAAATCATGTTAACTGTTGAGTTGTGACTGAAATACTCCAGAGTTTTCCTTGAAACCATTACATTCTACCTTTACCAAGTTAAACAAATAAAAGCTCTATTAAATGTTGCATTCATTTTTTCATCCTTTTTAACCAGCTCAGATTATTTGGTCTATAGAATCTTTGGGGGAATATTATGATAATCTGACATCTGAAAACATTGATAAAAATTTGTAAAGAAAAAATGCTTAATTTACTAGTGTTAAGTTTTTTTTGTTTAATTTATTTTTGGCTGCATTGGGTCTTTGTTGCTGCATGTGGGCTTTCTCTAGTTGCAGTGAGCCGGGACTACCCTTCATTGTGGTGCCTGGGCTCCTCATTGCAGTGGCTTCTCTTGTTGCAGAGCACAGGCTTTAGGCATGCGGGCTTCAGTAGTTGCGGTGCTCAGGCTCTAGGGCACGCGGGCTTCAGTAGTTGTGGCTCGCAGGCTTAGTTGCTCCAAGGCATGTGGGATCTTCCCGTACCAGGGTCGAACCCATGTCCCCTGCATTAGGCAGGCAGATTCTTAACCACTGTACCACCAGGGAAGCCCTACTGTTAAGTTTTTTATAGTATAAGTATACCTATCTATCATAAAAAATATACTTGAACAGCTCTTTTCTCTAAAATTGTGTCTCATGGCTGCACCTAAAGTCTATCACTGCAGTCAGTTTGTTAAAAAGCTTTACAAATTCAGTGAGGCTATGAGCCAGTGTTAAATGTATATGAAGCTTATATAGCACCTCCTGAGCTGTGCTGTTGTTAGATGTGCTAAAGTGAATTCAGGGCATGCTGACACTGGTAACCGAGTCCTAGAAGATGGCAGTGAATTTCAGCCTTTTCTTGTAGTGACATCTTCCCGAGTTTAAGCTGTCCTGCTGCAGGAATGTCTTTGTCCTCAAGTAAAGTAAAACAGGTCGAGGGTCTTTGGATAAGTGCTTTAAGAACTAAGTTTCTGTTGTAACAAAACAAATCCAAAAAGATAACTTATGACTAGGCTCTTGCCAGGACTCGGGTGCTTTGGTTTTAGCACATTATCTTCACTTATTCCAGAAGAGAATTTTTGAAAATCTTTTTTGAAAAACCTGTAATTATGGAAAAGAAATTATAAAAGAGTATTTTTCAGAGTTTTGCATTTTCCGGATCAATGATTTTCATTGTTTTATTTGAGGCATTTCATCCACGGTGTAGCTTCTTTTTGGTGTCAGAGGAGCCATGTTTAAAAACATAGCAAGGGGCCTTGATAATGAGGCCTTTTCTCTAAATAGCCTAATTCTTATTAATGTCAGAAAATAAAGACTAAATAGATTGTGAAACCGAACCAGCCCTCTTAATGTGTGGTGACCTGAAAGATGAGGATACCTTAGCAAGGTAAAGTATTATTTATTTAATAATTTATCTAATAATTCATAAAGTTATTTTATTATTTCTATATATAGAAATTAATTACATATATAATTATAATTTTTTCAGAGGGTGGATTATGGAGCCACAATGTCTGTATGTGCACTTCTCTTGGATCTTATAAAACTAGACATTAAAAACCAAGGTAGTCTTGTATGAAAGGCAACTGCAGCTACTAGAATGTGCAGAATAACTCAGCACGTGTGTTTCTCCCGTTAGCAGCGTAAAAACCCCGTACCATGTACATGCTATAATATTTTCTATAGATCAGGCATATCTTTTAGTATATTTACAAACCTGAATATGCCTTTTATTAAATAATTATTCACAAGATTGAAGAGAAGGTCTTTATAGTTAGGAAATGACTTTTTTCTTTAACAATAAATAACTTTGGAAAAGTAAGAAATACTTTAAAATCCTAACTTTCCTAATTAGGGGTAAAACTAAGTTTCATAGGCTATTTGTAGCTAAAAAGGCTCTAAATTATACCTTTGTGGCTATGCTTTTTTAGATTTAGATTATGGCCTTCAGTGCCATAATCCTGAAAATTAATGTGGCTGATAAACTGGGTCTATTACGGAATTCTACGGAATTTAGATTTATTTAATTTACGTTGAATTCGGAACTGTGAATTTCTTAGCTGTAGTTTTGATCTAATGCAGTGGTTCTCAAACTGTATACAGCAGCGGTCCCCAGTCTTTTTGACACCAGGGATCGGTTTCATGGAAGACAGTTTTTCCATGGGCCGGGGGTGGGGGTGGGGTGGGGGTATGGTTCAGGCATTAATGCGAGTGATGGGGAGCGACAGGGAGCGACAGGTGAAGCTTTGCTGGCCCGCCCGCCGCCCGCCGCTCACCTCCTGCTGTGCGGCCCGGTTCCTAACAGGCCGAGGACCAGTACCAGTCTTCGGCCTGGGGGTTGGGGACCCCTGGTATACAGTATATATTGTGTGCATCAGAATCACCTGGACTCGCTTCTCAAAACACAGATTTCTGGGTGGGGCCCCCAAATTTGCATTTCTTAAAAATTCTCAGGTGGTGATGCTGCAGGAGCCACACTGTGAGAGTCACTGGTGTGACCTGATGCTCTTTCAGCATCGCAGTTTCTCAGCACCAGGGCTGAGTGACATCAAGCTAATTTGCAGAATCGAGAAAATAGGCAGAGATCAGGTGAGGTCACAGGGTCACTGAGGGACAGAGCCAGGGCTTTAGCCCAGGTCTCCTGACACCTAGCCTCATATTCTTACCAAAGAAGGAGATGCTGTTCTTTGCCTTTCCCCCCAAATTGAGGAATATTAGAAGCTCGAGGGTCGGTCTTTCTTGAGCTTATAAAATTTGCCTGGCAAAAACCTATGGTTCACAATGGCTTTTCCTTTATGGCAGTCATAGTGTTTGAATACAGGATTTTGTTCTGCATTTAAGTATCTTTCTTAATCAGTCTCTGCCCCTTTTGCCAGTCTTTGTGTGATGTTTAGAAACATGGACATTTGTCTGAATCCTGATTCTAAGTAACTAAGCTGGAGTTCCACTTTGGAGAGCATATGAACCGCAATGGATACGATACTTCTGAATTTCAAGTATGCAAATTAAGATGATCATATTAATATAAGCACTGAAATGGTTAATACAATAAGTGTACTAATGGAATTGTTTTTGTGCATGATCCAGAAATAAATTACTGTAATGAAACTATAAATGTATCTTTATAAATCTTTTCATTTTCCCATATGTATTTTAATCATTACAGAATAGTAATTGAAAATCAGTGAAGTTTTCTCTGATTTTGGTGAAAGTTTAGTGGCTGTATGTAAACCCTAGTTCTCTCCATTAGCAAAAAACCTGTTGAAGCAATATTTTAATTGAAAGGCTATTCTACTTTGCATGACAGAATATTGTCATTAATTATTAAGTAAATATTTCTCTGGTTAAAGCATATTCAAATTCCTGCCTAGAAAAAAGGAAACTAAGAAGAAAGTCTCATTTTCTTTATGAGCCTCAGTGTTTTGAAGATTTAGTCCTCGAAATGTTACAATTCAGTTGTTTTCCGCTATTAATGATACTTATAAAGCACTTCTACTTACCTATACTGGTCTGCCTTTGTGGTGGCCTCCTCTTTCTAGACCCTGAACAGTAACTTAGGCCCATGGCCATTTATTCTGCCCCTTCTACCTCATAAGCCTTCTTTATACTCAGGCTCTTGGACCTGCTGGCACCCTCTGTCAAATCTGATCAAGTCTCCAGAGCATGGCTGGTTTTGGGGGGCATTGAGTCATTCAACCTTTTTTTTCAATTTGAGTTTGCTAAACATGCAGTACCTAAATCTAAGTGAATGGCCCTGTTGTGGTGGCATCTGAGGCATCATGCAGGCCAGTCAGAGCGGTACTTGGGAGTCTGGGACATGGTTGACATTGGTGAGTACTAAAGGGGTCTCTGTGGATGTGCATCTACGCACAACATACTCAGCCCTGTGAAGTGGAAGTGGATTTGTAGTGCGCTCCTACCTGTAAACCCAGACAGCTTTAAAGGGCTGCAGAGATATGGCTCCAAATATTTAGGAAGGTTTATTTTTATAATATCAACTGGATTCTACTCTCCATCTCAAAGGCACCATTGACAGAGTGCCCCGCGAAGACGAGGTGAGCAGCCAGAAAAATCCGGTCGGGGTAATTATGATGCTGATCTTCCAGATATTTTTAGTGTCCTTTTAGGCCACATAAAGATCTGTGATAAATGGCAAACGTGAAGAAATTATAAAAGGCAAAGATGCTCATTCTTGGAAATTAAAGTGGAAAGGCTAGTGTTTAATAAATGTGAAGTCTACACCTTTGAAAATAGGTTGACTTCTCTGTAAGCTTTTCTTCTGTAGCTCAAGGTGTAATTAAGTAGAGAATTTTAAGACTGAAAATGTATTTGCACGTTCAGTGCTCATAGTAAAATAGTGAAGTCAAGTTGTGTACTCTACTTACAGTGTCATTATTTTTTAAAATTACTTATGCTTTCCTATTCTTTGTATTATCTATGATTGTTTTCTCTCCTGTTTTCCTCCATTAATTCTTAGAAATGTTTGACATTTCATCTGTTTTCTTTTTCTTTCAAAATGTGGGCACTTGAAACAGTGCACGAATCGGATAGGATAAATTTCGGAATCTAAAAATTTTGCTGTTAAAGGATTATAATTTGTATTTAATATAGAGGAGTGTCCAATGATAACTACCTTTGCCAATCTTTATTTCCCCCTCCTGAAGAGCTACACAAGATGAAAAATTATCAAAAACGACACCACTGTTTAACCCAGATCACTTACAGGATGCTGTGGGCACACATCCAGTCTCCCCATTGCCCTAACCAGCCTTCAAGATCTGTGTGTTCTGAGGTACCCACTTCAAGAGTGGAGCCCGTGACCTGAGCCGAGCCAGCCAGCTTGTTCTTTCTGCTGAGCGTCTGGGGCGGGCACACCATCTAAGCCAATCCAAACAGAATGACTGTTGGGACTTGCGAAGGTAGTGCTGGAGCAAAGACCCTGTCTTGGTAAGGAACGATATACAGCTGGCGGCCACCATACAGCCCTGAGAGAAGAGTGTGCCCAAGACAGCCAGTGTTGAAGGAACAGAGGCAAGACATTGAGGGGAACTGGGTCTTTCTCTCACTTGAGCCCTGTGTCAAGCTGTATGTGAAATCTCAATTGCGTCAGTTATAAATCACCTTCAAAGTGTAGGCTGTTTAAAATTGAATTTCCTGTTATTGGAAAAGATATGTCTGTTACACAGGTGTGTATGTCTGAAACCTACCTGAAAACCCAGGAACCTTCTGGCTCCACCCAAAGCAGATATCCTGAGTGATGTTAAAAGGAAGAGACACTCTGGGAAGGCAAGACCAGCAGATATCCACTCAAACATGTCAGACAAACTCATTTTTATTTTGTGTCTGCCAGAAAAGTTTACTGAGCCAGAAACAAGACATATTTTTGTCATTGCCTACCTGAAACTCAGGAATTATTTCCTCCAGTGATGAGACCTGTTATTGGTTTGTTCAGAAAGAACATTATCCCAAGAGCTGACTTTTCAGCCTCTTGAAAGTTCTCTGTAGTAGTAATGGAGGACCCAAATGTTGTGAAATATTAATGTTGAAAGTGAATACCTCCTCAATGGTGCATCATATAGCAAGATGGACCCAGGGAGCAAGCTGAGAGGGAACAGAGATCCCTTTGTTGAGTTACGTCAGTTAGACCAATGAGCAAATATAACGGGATGAAGTTTTAATATTACTCAGTTACCAGTTTCCATCCACCCACTGATTGGAACTACAGATCCCTGCCTTTCATCCACACAAGATTCATAGATTAAAGAGCATTTCAACAGCTCTTTAAAGTTTAAGAAGTGCTTTCCTAAAGGTTACCTCATTTGAACATCACGCAAACACTATTAATAAACAGATACATTAGCATTGCCATTTAATATGTGAGGAACGTGGGGCTTAGAGAGGCCACATGACTTACCTGGACTTCTAGTATATAGCAGAGCTGGGGCTCAGACCCACCCTCGGCCCCTTTGCCGACCACCCTGTGCTTCTCTCACAGGGAGTAATCGGCGGCCTGTGCCACCTCTGCAAACGAGCCATCCCCGCCAGCCTTGTGTAGATAGTTTGATGACATTGGAAAAATATGCAACTGTTTTATCACTACACACCACAGCGTCCCCAAGGTATGTGGGCAGAGCGAAACCTGACAGTATCGGGTGTGTGTGAAGCACTCTCTTGGGTGCTTCATGAAAACGATCTCAATGGAAACATTTTCTTTTTTCGCCCATGGAATGATTCTCCTATTTTCCAAATCAGTATTTTTATGGGTGGTTAGGAGGAAGGTAGTCCATCCAGTTTTTGTTTCTAACCATTTTATCTATCTACCTATCTATGTATCTATGTATCTATCTATCTATCTATATCTATATCTATCTATCTATCTATCTATATTTTTTTTCTTTTTTTAAGGAAAAAGACCCTGGAGTCTTTTTATGTTTAACAAAATAGGTAATGGTTTAGTACAAGCCTTTCTCTGTCTTTTCTGCTTTCCCTCAAGGCTGCTTTTATACCTGTGATGGTGAGGGAAAAGAATTTTGTCTAACACACTTACCTAGAGTACATTTTGTCTCCTAGACTTAACCTAAAGTTCATTTTTGTTCTGTTTTCTTTAAAGAATTTATGTTTTTACTGGGAAGATAGTTTATTCTGTAGCTTCATTATCACTTTAACTGACAGGGCCAACAAATAAGCTTTAGAAATAAGCCCACAATTACCTGTTTTTCTAGACTGAATTTTAGTTAGAGGAATATAGCCTTTTTATAATACAAAACAAGAATAAGATAACCTAAACACTCCAGCTTTATATTTGTATTCGTTTATGATTGAGTTCTTGGCCAAATTTTTTTTAACTATAGTTCATAACATGTTTTTTTTAAAAAATAAATTTCTTTCTTTTATTTATTTACTTTTGGCTACATTGTTGCTGTTGCTGTTCACGGGCTTTCTCTAGTTGCAGTGAGCGGGGGCTACTCATCGTTGCGGTGCGTGGGCTTCTCATTGCGGTGGCTTCTCGTTGCAGAGCTTGGGCTCTAGATGTGCGGGCTTCAGTAGTTATAGCATGCGGGCTCAGTAATTGTGGCTCATGGACTCTAGAGTGCAGGCTCAGTAGTTGTGGCGCATGGGCTTAGTTGCTCTGCGGCATGTGAGATCTTCCTGGACCAGGGCTCAAACCCGTGTCCCCTTCATGGGCAGATGGATTCTTAACCACTGTGCCACCAAGGAAGCCCCTTGGCCAAATTTTTATAGAGACTTTTTTATTCATTGGCTGGTTAAATTTGGCTTGCATCATCCTCAAGTTTTGGTAATTCTAAAGGTGTGAGTGCCATAGTATCAACTGGAAAGCTGGGTAGCTGCCGCTGTACCATTTTGACAAGGTGTACTCTTGCCTGCATTGTAGAAGACATCCACCATGAGTCATTCTTAGGGTTTGTATACCAAACCCAAAAGCATAAGCATCCTGAACAGGAAGAGAGCTCTAGGACTCTTCTACATTGCTTTACTTCCTGTTACTGTGACGCGGGAAGTTTCACATATCTTTACAGGTAAGCCCATCAAATTTACAAAACCTTTTAGTCAGACCACTCCAAAGCATGCCGCTCTGTCCTATACTTGGAGTGAATAAAATAATGCTTTTCCCTTTGATGATAATAAAGGCTAGCATTTGCAGAGTACCTACGATGCTACAGGCACCAATCTATGTACTATGTGTATGTCTATTTAATCTTCACAACAACCCTATGACAGGTACTGTTATCCCCATTTCACAGATGCGGAAACGAACTTGCTAAAGATCACGCAACTAATAAATGTTGGAAAATCAGTTGATTGTTATTCAAGTCAAGCAGGAAAGTGACCACTAAGAACTGGCATTAGGGGTTTTACAAAGTTGTCATCCCAGATTCCACAGTATCTCACCAGGGAGTACATTTCATGGCCAGTGTGGTTCAAGCATGGCTTATTGACATGGGCCTGCCATTTTGCTGATACCCTCAAGGAACAGGTATAGTGCAATACTTCTGAGTCCAATCTCAGGACCCTCACTAACTCAGGAACTGTAGCAGGATGGCCGTCACGTTTAACTTCCCAGGAGCAGCTCTGTTTATGGGCTGTCCCCCGTCATATGCCTCCTTGTGGGTAAGCGTGATGGAATTCAGATAGCAATTCAGCCACTACATGGTCCAGTTCCCCAATTATACCCATCATAAACCTTTTGTTGTTGTTAAAAGGAAAGAAAAAAGCAGGTCCTGAGAAAAATTATATATATATAATTATTATATATATAATTATTATATAATTATATATATAATAATTATATATATGTCTAAAATATCTCCTATGCTACTTGTTTATAAATCTAGAGGATCAACATGATGAGAAACCACTGATTAATAAAGATGGATTTTGAGAGTTCCCTCTTGAGGGAAGTGCCATACTTTACGGCGTGTCCGTTACCCCTTAGGCACCTGCCTGGGATCCACCGTACAGGTAGTGCAAGGGGGGCTGTGTATGGACACAGTCATGGACTCCAATGAGTAAAATCAATGGGTCAAAAGATGCAGAATCAGGGGCAGTGACAGGGCTGTGACTCACAGGGCAGTTTTGCATCGTATGCAAGCGTCAACTAGCGCAGCAACAGTGAAACTTAATTTTGCAGACTTAGAGAAGTGGAAAGTTGTTTCAAAAATTGTGTTATTTTACAAGTCCACACAGGATGACAAAGGGGTAGAAGCTGCGCATAGCAGAGCAAGACTTTACCTTTCATTTTTGGTACGTTAATATTCAAATAGCCCCCACCCCAAGTCAAAGCCACCTGCCTAGGAACTTACTAGGGACATACGTAATAACACCCAAGGTGTGAGTTGTCCATAGATCTTTCAAATGATTGTTTTCATCTTTAGCCTCCCTGCTCATCAGCACCACCCCTGTGTTCGCCAGCTGTCCACAGTACGTTTGCTTTTGTGTTCCAGTTTCAGAGGCCCGGGATCTTATTAATTGCGGATTCTTTCAAATTATCTGACTTCGTTCAAAGGAACCAGGGGTGCCTTTTCATAAGTCTACTTTTCTAACTTGGGATTAGTTTGCATTGGGTGGAGGATTTAATCTCCATTTAATTAATTCACCAAGTACTACGATCACAGCTGGTGAAGTTATAGAGACCCGAAGTAAGAGCGGCAACATACTGGCTGAAAGAAAATGATGCAACGCAGGAATTTCATCCACACTATTCCCACAAGATAATAATGCACGTTTATAACAGAGACAAGGAAAGCAAGAGAGATTCTATCGTCTTTGTATCTTGCTTAAAACTGTCTAGAAATTGCCTCTTCCTTTGGGGTCAAAAATATCACTAGACTTTGTGGAAATTGGAGACACTTTTGTCAGTGAACCACTAGCAGGGCAAACCCAACAGCTCTTAGTACCCGGCTAATTCAGCCTTTGCATCTTTGTTAGACCCATGTCTCTATTTTCTTGTCCTTATTGATGAAACTAGATGGTAATATTCCTGGGAAAATGAGTGTTTCCCTTTATCAGGGTTATCGCCGGGAGGGGCACAGGGCCTGGTGTGGGCTTGAGGGGTCACTCACATCATTCTTTGAGTAGAGTCTGATTTAAATAACTTATGGGGCTGAGGATGCCCTTTCATAGGTCTACTTTACTAATTTGGAATAGTTTGCGTCGGGCGGAGAATTTACTGTCTATTTAATTAATTCACCAAATACTGTTACAACTTGTGAGGTTATAGAAACCCAATTTTTTGTGGAGTGTCATGTATAAAGCCCGGGACAAAATAACAGCTCAGTAAATAGTGTAACTCTGTGGGTGGTGGGCCATTTGACTCTCATTTATTCTACTTAGTATTTCAGAAATTTTCTGTCCTTCCATAAAATCCTGAGTGCTGAAAAGACCCTCAGAGGTCATTGAGTCCCCCACTCTTTTTAAGATGAATTCAGTCCAAGACAGCTTAAGTGGCTTGCCTGAGGCCACTCCGCTTTCTGACTCTGCTCCTTGAACCACCCCCTCATCACATCTTTTCTGATGTATACACTCTGCTGGCACATCATTTTAGGCTGAGCAGAACTGACTCAATTTCAGACTTGTTTCATATTCTGTTGACAATTACATTAACCATCTTGCCATTTATAGCTTTGACTTTATAGCTCTGGGAAGCACCTTAAAGGATAATTGCAAATACTCTACCATCCAAATCTGCACTCCCCATGCCTAATAATGAGGCTTTTAAGGGGTGGCATAGGAGAGCAGCAAGATGATAGCACATGTGAAATGAGAAATTTGGGCAGATGGGATTTGGTAATGGACTTTTCAGTGACTCTAGTTGTCTGATCATTGGTCCGCAGTTGTGCTGGTACATTTTGTATTTTGAAAGGCACAGAATGTCAAGTCATTGCCCAAATACTGGTTAAGATTTTGATTATTTTTCAGAATTGTAGCAAAGCACCTCAGAACTGATTTTTCTTTTTTTTCAAAGCTTTCTGTTTATGTTCCTATCCTTTGTTTAGAAGTTGTACTTTCTATTGTTGGTAGGTCTATCCAAAAAAAAAGAAAAAGTTTTTCTTTCCTATTGCCTCAGTGATTTAATTGTTCTATTCTTGGAGGAGAAATTCCACCTGCCTTTGGATTTGAGACACATAGAAAATCTTCCTGTGAGCTTGGCAGCTCTTAATCAAGAGCATTCATTCACTCATTCGTTTGTCAAAATTTTATTCAGTACTGATGTGTATGGCACTGTGGTAAGTGAAAGGAACGTGAAAGGGAGTAAGGCGTGGCTCTTATCTGCAAGGAACTGGGAGCCCATGGAGGAGATACGCATGGTTTCAATAAACAACAGCGATGCAAGACAGAACATGACGCCAGGAGAAGGAACAAAATTGCCGAGGGGGCACACGGGAACAACCAATCCCGAAGGGGGCCTCTGGGAAACGTGCAGGGATGTGAGACCCAGCTGGATCTTAAAGAATGCTGGGGCTTGAAAAGTGGAGAAGGGAGCTGGCAGCAGGGGGGTGCAGGCAGAGCAGGTGGGGGAAGGTGCAGGTATCCCAGGCAGAGGGAACAAGACACACAGAGACTGGAGGTGGGAATGTAGGAGAGATGGAGAGGTGCTCTGGTCATGAAGGGATTTGGAAGCTATGCTTCCAAAGAGGCCTGACCCAGTTGGGCTTGAATAGCTCAGCCAGTTTTTTGTCCATATTTGTGGGGAGTCATTTTCAAGATGCAGAGAGAGAATTGCACACCTCCACAGTGCTCTCAGCCATGTAGTCTTATTTTCCTTGCGTTTTGAACCTACTACAATGTTACATTCTGTTGGAGTGACCTTGGCCATTTTAACTTTCTAATATCAGAAAGGTGGAATTTTCCGGCTGTTTTCACTAAGCATGGTCATACCTGTGCCTTCGATACATATGAGATTACTAGTGAACAGAGTTCTCAGAGCCAGTGGACGGGATAGGCAAGGTGAGACAGGGATGCTTCGGAGTTGGTGCACCAGGGAGGGGAAACTGTGGGAGCAGCCGTGGAGATGCTTCTCCAGCGTCCTCCTCGAGGGTGCCACCCAGCGGATGGCCTACCCTACTCCAGGGCTGTGGGCTGGATGCTGGTGACGTGAGCCTGAGACAGGCCTGGGACCTGGGACCCTTTGCTGCAGTGCTGCAGTGCTTGCACCTGGACACACCTCTCCTCGAGCTACAAAATACAAAGAAACTATATGGGACTAAAAATAACAGTTTGCATGCACAGTTGGGGCAAATTCTGGACCAAAAGATACAAAAGGCTAAAACAAACAAAAACAAAAACAAACTGAACTGCCATTTCCAAAGAGCCGGGAGCAAAAAACAGGGTGCTGGGAGCAAAAGCACAGTACTGAGCATGCCCCCAGCCCTCAACACCGCCTAAGGGGTGGGCAAAACACCGAAGCCTCCCCTCCGGTCTGCCCCCTGGACCCACCCGTACGCCTCAGGGAGCCAGCAAGCAAGGGAACCTGTTGTTTGTTCTCGCTCCCCCCACCCCCGACTGCTGCTGCAGGGACCGCAGTAAAGCGTTGCCCGAATTTCTTGTCTGGCTTCTAGTCAATTTCTATTGCTTGGGGAAGGCCAAGAACCCTGGTGGGTATCAAGCTGAGGGCACTAGGAGATTGCAGGGAACTGTGCCATGAGGAGGAACCTGCAGACACAGGCCTCCTGAAACACCTGCCCCCAGAGGGCACCAACAGCCCCTCGACGTGAGCCAGAAAAGCAGTGCCACCCAACCAGGAGGTTTACAGCTGGACCAAATCTTGTCGCTAACTCTCAGTCCGAGAAGCAGAGGCAACCAACAGAAAGAAGGCTACAGTGGGACCCAGTGAATTAAAGAAACAGTTGCTCATTTGCCTCTCCCCGCTCTTCACCCCCACATGCTGGAGGGGCGTGGCCCCAAAGACCAGGGGTGATGCGAATCTCAACCACGACCTCTTCCCTGCATGTGCTCAGGGTCTCCCTCAAGTCAGCACTGGAGGAGGGAGAAGATGAGGCTTGGATCAAAGTTAAATATATGTATAAACTCAAAATGTCATCGAGGGAGGGAAATGGGAGATTTGACACAGTATGATTGAAAATAATTATTGACCATTATGCTTCGTGAAATTGTTACGGAACGCAAGTTCATGTGCCCGATACACAGTAAGCCAAACAAACCGAAATGTCTGAGTTCGGAGCAGAGAAAGGTTTATTGCAGGGCCATGCAAGAAGATGGCTGGCTCATGCCCAGAAAACCCCGAACTCTCTGAAGGGTTTCAGCAAGGCACTTTCAAAGGCCAGCTGAGGGAGGGGCGTGCAAACTTAGTTGTTGCAAACTTCTTGAAGTCGGACTCCTTTGTTCTTGCAGCTGTCCACATATGTCAGGTCACGATATTCCGGTAAACCTCCAACATGACAAATGTTATTCTCTGTTCTACAACTTTTTATCTCTATATGAATGGACTCAAAGGTCAGAGCCCTGAGAATAGGCTATCCTGTATATTTCAGGCTATAGGCAACATTCTTTTACAAAACGTGTGAAGCCTGCATGACTAAGCACAGGGAAAGGAACAGATCTAATAGGGAGTCAGATTTGTTCTTCCCTATTACAAATAAGTCAGACAGAGAAAGACAAATGCTGTGTGGTCTCACTTATATGTGGAATCTAAAAAAACAAAGAACAACGAAGCTCACAGATACAGAGAACAGATTGGTAGTTGCAAGAGGCGGGGATGGAGGGTGGGCAAAATGGGTGAAGGGGATCCGAAGGTACAAACTTCCAGTTATAAGATGAGTAAGTCCTGGGGAGGTAAGTACAGCATGGTGACTATAGTTAATAATACTGTATTGCATATTTGAAAGTTGCTAAGAGAGTAGATCTTAAAAGTTCTCGTCACAAGAAAAAGATGTTTTTGTAATTATGTATGGCAACAGATGTTAACTAGGCTTACAGTGGTGATCATTTTGCAGTATATACAAATATTGAATCATGTTGTACAACTGAAACTAATATGTTATATGTCAGTTTTACCTCAATAAAATATCTTTGGCGAAAAACCAAACTGTTTCATGCTTGTACCCCCAAAGAGCTGAGAACTGCTCAAGAAACTGGTACAGGTTTCGTACAGTAGAAGGACTACAGGGCTCTAGATGGGTCCCTGTGGGGTCTGGGTGGAACTGTGAGCACTGATGGGTTTGGACTCAATGTAAGGAGATGAATGTTGGCGGGGGGAAATGCTGACTGAGGAGGAGTGAGTTCCCCGTCTCTGCAGGGATGCAGGCAGGGATGAGGACAGAGATGGGAAGTGGGAGGAGATAGATGTTCCTTAAAGCCCCTTCAAAACTAGGGCTTCTCCTCCTGTCCTGGGACCCTTGGGAGAGATGGGTAGGTGGGGGTGGCTCAGGAGGGGAACAGGCTGGTGATGACCTGCACTGCGAAGGTCCCTGGGGCCGGCCTGGGTCTGGAGGTCACGGTTATATGAGGATGGCCTCCCCAGGCTGGGGTCTGCAGTTGCCTCTGCACAGACTCAAGCAGGCTCTTCTGCTGGGCACTATTTCCTGCTGGCCCTGGGCATGATGATGCTCAAAAACAGTCGTACCAGCTGGTGCATTGGGTCTGGCCCAAGGACGCAAAGGGAGGTGCGGCCAGGAGAGCTTCCCACAGGGTGCGCGCCCTTCAGACCTTCAGGCCACCCCACCTGTGCTCTCACAGGAGGGCCAGCCACTCCTCCTCCCAGCTGGTCATCTCTGATGTGGATGTGGGATGGACGGGGACATTTGTGGGGGTGTGAAGCCCTCACCAGGGGCAGTTAGCAGGTGACTGAACAGCTTGGTTATGGGACTTTGGGCCCTGCTTACTGTTGATTTAAGTTTTTGGGGAAAAAAGATTCAAAAAGAAAAACATAACAGATGGGATCGTTAAGTTGCCCCAGGGCTTAGCAGGGCACAAAGAATGGTAGGAATTCAAGTCCACAGCTTCCGTGGGCCTCCCGGGTCTTCAAACCTATTTTCCTAAGGCATCAATTCTTTTATATCCTCCTCCCCTCCTGACTAAATAAAAAAATCACACCCATGAGGGTAGGGACCCTCATCCTCGCTCAGCCCAATCACTTCCTCTGATTCACGGGAAGAAGGCAGAGGGCTGTGTTCGGTGCATGGGAGGAATACAACGAAAACAGGCCCACAGCAGATTCTGCAGTGAGACCGGGCCGGTAGGTTTAGCAGACAAAAAGATACGATGCCCGGTTAAACCTGAATTTCAGATAAACAGCAGTGTGATATTTGGGGCATTCTTGCACTAAGAACTTATTCATTGTTTATCTGAAGCTCAAATCTGACTGGGCGTCTTGTGCGCTCCCTGGTGACCCTCAACAGGGCTCGTTTCTGCAGTCGACACCCCTTGCCCCAGAAGCAGGCAAGGCGCTCAGTCTTCGGAGTGGAAGGAAGTCCAGCAGGGGACACCGAATCTTTCTCTACTACAGGCTGAGTGTGAGGCACGGGGTGTAACCTGAATGACCTACTTGACCAGCTTGGGGCACAGACCCAGGAGTGGTGTGATGGGCATGATGTCTTCCTGTAACGTTCAAGGTGAGCCACGATCACCCTCCTGCCCACCTCACAGAACGTCCAGAACCACCTTTCTTGGGGGTCTCCCTGCCACCTGGGGTTTGTTCAGTTTAAAGGGATCAGCCCTGTTTCCAAATGTCAGTCCTCTCCCCCACGCCCTTCTCTCAGATCCCTGGCAGCCTCTGTGGTTCTCTGAGGGAAACCACTTACTGTGCTTGCTGAAGGTTTTGACAGTTTTGTTCAGGGCGACTGGTTCAGGAGGGCTGCCCAGCCAGCCGGTCCTGGTGCTGAGCTGGGCTTGTCAGTCAAACGCCTGTTTTCTGACTAGCTCTTGATCCTACCCTGCCAGCTGACTATGGCCAGAATGTTCCAGTCCAACCGAGAAGCTCTAGAATCGTGAACCTCAAAGATTCAGGTCAGTTCCCTATCCCTGTGCTCCCAGGAGGTGTCCTCGCTCTACAGCAAATGTCCTCACGTCTCTCCGGCAGCCTTCTCTGCATGGGAAGTGGTTCTGGAAGGAGTGGCCTTGGTTAAGGCCCAGGGCAGGCCTATGCCCTCACCTTTAAAGAGCCAGGAAGGTCACCTAGCGACTCTTCCTTGAACAAAATCTGCTGGGCCCATCCAGGCAGAAAAGTAGTTAGAAATTTTAAGACGGCACCTTCTTAAAAATGCTTCCTGATAAGGAACTTTTGCCTGATCTACCTGAACGGGAGAGAGAAAATGTGGCTTCCTGCTGAGTTTTGTCAATTTGATCACCCCATAGTGTTGTTTAAAACTAGCAGCTGGTTTGGAATGATTGTACCACGTAAGAGTGGCCTCTGTGTGTGTGTGTGTGTGTGCAGGTGTGTGTGTCTGTTTAGTGTAAGTTCAACAAGTCTATGGATCCCCTTAGCCACTGGAACAGGCTGTCAGCACGTCTTGTCTCACAGAGCGTTTCTTCCCAGTGGTAAACATACATACAATCCATATTGTGTTTGAAGGAGACAATAGTTCAAAGTGTTTGCCGGCTATTTTTAACATTGAAGTCTGGAAGGAAAATGATGTCACATGCTGGGAAAAGTGTCCAGATATTCCAACAGACTGCTGCCAAAGAATTCTGGTTTGCATTTGTTTCTCTCAGAATTGGGATCATTCAAAAAAAGGTGGGTTTTATACCCCCCATTCCAAAAAGCTTTGCAGCTTGACCTGTGCCTGGACCAGCTTTCTCTCCTGTGGTTTGTCAAACAGACGCAAGGGCTCCTGCAAGCCAGGGGCCTGGGTGGGGGTGGGTGAGCCATTGGCAGGGGAAGAGGGGTCTTCTGAAGGCAGATGGACTTCACATTGCAGAGGAGCAGAAGGCCAGCCACCTTAAAGTCAGGAGAAAAAGAAAAAAAAAGGTGATCGTTTTAGGATTTCCTGCCTCTCCTGTGTGATCTTGGACAAATGACTGAACCTCTCTGACTTTCAGTCATCTCATCTGTAATATGGAATACCTGCCTCTGAAGATTGTTGTGGGTATTAAGATAATGAATGAGAAAAACTATTACCGCACAGGGCACGTACTGGGTTAAACGAGTGTTTGTTCTTGCCTCTCCTTTCCTTTGACGTTGTTTTTTCCATTATCAGGTTTTACTTTTCGCCATTGTTTACTAGGGAACACATGCTACAAAGATCTCCCCAAGCTACTCTGGCCTACAGCCTTTAAGTGAGGAAGAGCAACCGGAAGAAACGAAGTCGTAGGAGGGGTGGTAAAGCAGGCGGGAGAACATGACTGTGATTGTTCTGTTCCCTTGGGAATAGGGGTTCCTGTCTCTGCGGGAAATGGTGTTTTTATCTGCAGACAAGTGAGGGCCTGACCTAGTCCATGTGCTGACTGGGGAGAGAGGAAGGTCAACCCCTCTCTGGGCCAGTACTCCCAGAACAGCCCAGGCCTACTTTGGCATTAGGTGCAGGCTTCCTGGGAGGCTCTGGCGGTCCACTAGCCTCTTGGTGAGAGCTGTATTCTTTAACGCCTATTTCACGTTTGCCGCATGTCGCCTGGGGTTCTTCGTTTGTTTATAACAGCGAGCCTGGAGACAGTTGATCATCACTCTTGGCCACACAAGAGGCTTTCGTAGGAAACCCCCAGGCAGAAGGAAGGGAAGCAAGCACCAGTGGGAGAGATGAGGCCCTGCTTTCAGAACCTGGCCTGGGAGTCAAGCTGCCCATTGCTCTCAGGGGGAGAATATGGGTCACCTTTGGTAGGGGTGGGTGGTGATTTCTGGACTCTCATGCAAAATCTAGAGACTGACTCAGCTTCCACCCATCTTCCTTCTGCTCACTGCTCATTTAGCAACTACGGCCCAATGACTTCTTTTTACGAAAGAAAGAGTCTCAAAAAATAGCCCATCTGGTGATCCTGGTGCTGGGGGACAGTTAGGTCAGTTACCCTTATGAGAAGGGTGCCCTATTCTTATGAGAACGAGGCTCCTGCCTACTGCTGGCATCTGTATTCAGACCTGCTGGTCCAGCTTTAGTCCTGGGTCATTGGTCTACCGGATGTGGGGAAGAGCACCAATGCACAATAGCCAAGCAGGCTGGGGTGGACCAGAGGAGCTCAGAGGATGGGCATCTCACGTGGGATTGTGTGGTCAGGTCCATCTTCCTGGAGGAAGTTATGTCTGAGCTGGGACCTGTGGGATGAACTTCAGACTCTGAAGCCAGGGAAGAGAATTCGGAGCAGCAGGGATAGAGTATGCAAAAGCCTGGAGAGAGACAGGCGCAAGGTATTGGAGAAGATACAGGTGCTCCGTGTGGTCAGATTAGAAGGTGGAAAGAGGGAAGAAGAAGGCTGGTAAGGTCAGCAGTGGCGGAGCCGGCTGGTCCTCGGCTCAGACACGGCTGTGCGGGCTGAATAAAGATGCCCTCCCTGTGGGCACCACACAGAGCTCCTGCTAAGAACAGAGACCAGGATCTGCTAGCATGTAGCTCGTATGGAAAGGGCTCTGGTGAGGAAAGGTGAGGACATCTTTCTAACGTCAGGAGTGAGCTGCCACCAAAGGGAGTATTATCCTAAGGTGAGAAAAGAGAGAGTGCAGAGAGGGGGTTACTTTCTCCTGCCCTTACACGGAAGGTGATCAGGGATGAAGTGGATTAACCCCTCAGGAAAGCCCACAACTCGAGCACCCTCCAGTCTGCCAGTGTAGATGGTGGACCATTCTCCGTGGTTCGTTCGCTATAAGAGGCCGAGAGAGGGAGGATGAAGAAGAGACACAAAAGGCAGCAGCCTCCCCCCACCTCACCTCCCAGCCGCCTTCTCTCCCTTTTTCCTCACTGACTGAAGCCTGATTTATTGGGGATGTGTGTGTGTGTGTGTGTGTGTGTGTGTGTGTGTGTGTGTGTGTGAGTGTTTGTGCCCCAACTAAATGGGCCCAATGAAAAAGCGACGTTACCCAGTCTTCCTTGCAGGGAGCAGTGTCCATAGGACACAGTGCTGGCCAAAGAGGCGTCCGTAGAACCCGCTGGGTGAGCCTTCTGGACAGTTTGTAAGTGGGTACAGATTCCCGGGCCCATGCTCTTGGTCTTTGCCTTTGCCCATCCCCCCTCCAGTAGGTCAGGGCGGGGCCTACACCTTTGGATTTCTCCCAAGCTCCCTGCAATGTGGATGCTACTGGTCCAGGACGGCACTTTGAGAACCACTGCTCAGTGGTCCTAAGGAATGGGTTGGAAACTCATGTGTGAGCTCATGTCGATTCCTTCCAGTCCCTAGAGCAGCCGGAGGAGGTGGGGGAAGGGTTGGGGGGAAGGGGCGAACCTGAATGGTGGGAGTCGTGACTGGGTGCCCAGAGGGAATTGGATGCCGCCACTGACTGTCGCCACTGGAATAAACAACACGTGCCGTTTGTTCTTCAGGAGTGGTGGGGACACGACCAGATAAGTGTGTCCTCCCGATGGCACGTGCACACACGGCCTCCAATGCCCCTCGCCCCCAGGCCTGTGTCCCCTCACTGCCAGGCCGGTCCCTACCTGCCTGGAGTCCGCGGCCTGGGCTGTGTCCGTGCTTCTGGATGGCAGCATGTTTTCTCCATCAGGACTCCGTTGTTACCATACACAGTGTTTATTTTTCTTCATAAAAACATGCAAGCTGTGTGCCTCCAAATGCTGGAAGCTCAGAATATTCCATTTGTTTGTAGAGAGACAGACGGGATGGCACACTTTCAGTCAAACTATGAAATGCAGCCTGGCAGCATGGAGGGAGGAGGGGAAGAATGGCACCCTGTGCCCTTCTTCGCAGGAGCCTGAGAGCTGGGTTGCTGGGTCCACCCTCTCGTCCCTGGGAGGCGTCCGGGTGCACGTGTTCCCTCAGGACGGGTGACAGGAAACTGTCCAAAAAAAAAGGAAACTGTCAAGAGCGATCCTTCGTCTCCCTGGGGACTGGCAGGGCCATGTGGCACATGCTGTGCCCCACTGATTTACTCTGGGTCACAAGGCATGAGTCCTTTTGGTTCCCAAATGGAAATGACCTTTTTTTCCCCCACTAATTACAAAAGTAATAAATGAGCATTTAAAAATTTTCAGGAAACAAAGACTGAAGACCAAAAAAAAAAAAAAAAAAAAGGGTTAAAATGTCCCTCTGTC
>NW_020174042.1:5211079-5244023 GCF_003031525.2 Neophocaena asiaeorientalis asiaeorientalis | reverse complement strand
AAAAAAAAAAAAAACAAAAGGTATAATGTCTCCCTGTCTGTATGTGTCTGCCTGTCTGTACCTAACCTGCCTTTTTCAACTGTGGACATCTTCCCCCAGGTTAACACACATGGATACGTAACCTACATTGTGATGGCTGAGTCTTACCCCACCCTGGGGGCTATGTCAGCCCCCAATCGAGGGATGTTTTGGCTTTTATAACTGTGCTGCATTGAATATCCTTCTTCATACGTCTGAGCTCCCTTTGTTTTCTTACTTGTGTAGGCTAAACTCTTAGCAGTGGAATTGCTTTTGAGGAACATTCCTGAACTGCCTTCCCTGAAGTCTGTGCAGAGGACACTTTTTTTGGTCACTTTCTCTTAGATTTCTGAATGATTAGTGTATCTTGAAATGGGAAATCTGTATGTAATAAAAATGAAAATTCTTTCTTATTATAAATTGTAGTTATAGGGACTTCCCTGGTGGTCCAGTGGGTAAGACTCCATGCTCCCAATGCTGGGGGCTTGGGTTCGATCCCTGGTCTGGGGACTAGATCCCGCATGCATACCGCAAATAAGACCTGGTACAGCCAAAATAATTAATTAATTTAAAACAAATTGTAGTTATAATAAGTATTTTATAATAATATGTATTTGACTTTTTCCCTATTTCAACGTTTTCTTATGAAAATGTTCAAAGTGTGAGACAAGTTGAAATAATAGTAAGATGAACACCTGCATATGTTCCATCTAGATTCAGTGATTCACATTTTGCTATGTATGATTTCTCTATCTCTATGAGTGTGTACTTAAACCTTCCTAATAACCATAGTGTTGTTATCACACCTAAGAAAATTACCGATAAGTTCATAATATCATCAATTGTCTAGTCCATATTCAAACTAATCCAGTGTATGCAAAGTATTATTTCAGTATAATTACGTCTCTATAATAAGTAGAGATAATATTCAGGGCTCTCAATCCTGGCGTATGCATTACAATCACCTGGGACTATGTTTTTAACAGGTGCTGGGGCTGGAATTAAAAGTTCTTCAAGGAATTTTGAGGGGTCGGGGTGGGGAGTAGGATATATATATTTTTTTAATTGGAAGTTTTCCTGCAAGTTAGCAAATTTATCCAGAGACAAGATACCTAGGGGTCCTGGTGCAGGGGCAGTGGCAGGGCAGAAAGAGAAAAACATGGTCACCTTGGTGAAGACAGCGACTGCCCCAGTGGGGCTGCTGCGATTAGCCCAGCAGAGAGAAAATAGCGGTGAACTAACAAAGCCGGGGGAGATGTGATTTTGGTGTTGGAGGCTGGAGAGACATGGTGGCAGCACAAGCGCCCCCAGGCCCCTGACGATGCCTTATTGTTTGAGCAGGGTTGCTGTATGTCCCCGGATTGAGGGGCTGGGCGTGCTGACTGCTTGGTCTCTGTTCCCCGTGCTCTGTCACCTGTGGGAAAAAAACTAAACAGGTTTAATCTGCAGTTACCCAAATCTCTCATTGCCAAGAGCATCCGCTTCATTTAGAACTTGGATCAACCATGGTTTTCAACAGCGATGCTTAATGAACTGGGGCCTGAGAAACGGGCAATGAACTGTGTGGCTTGCTTAACCAGATACCGTCCCATTTGTCCTGACTGCAGTAATGTGTTTTATTTTCCCACTTTTTATTAGCTCCCAGCTAAAGGCCACGCTACACGAGCCCCTGTGCCTTTCTTTTTTGGGAGACGTGGATATCTCAGCTTCACATTCGCCTCTGAGCGTCTCAAATGGTCTTCAATGCTATTCTGAGTGTGGACCAAAGCCATTGAATATGAGATCTCAGTAATGGCGATGGTTTGCTCTCTTCCAACTTATAAATACAATCTTTCTTCCTTTTCTATTTGTTTGGATTTATGTTAACTTGGATTATGTACGCTGGCAGGATGTTTTGTTTTTTTTTAATGAGATGGGTAATGGCATTGTAAAAAAGTTTAAATCCCCTTATAATCACAGAAAACAGATTAAAGTGGGGGACGCACAGCAGGGATATTTCTGAGATGCGTCTGAGAGTTGGATTTCTGGCTCTGTGTCCAGAGTGTGGCTTCCTTTTGAAACATCTTTGCACTGGGTTTGAAATCATCAGTAATTTGTTAATTGGTGGCAAACCTTTGTATCTGCAGCTGCAGAGAGACAGAGAGAGCCTTGGGCATCAGGCATAGGGGCCTTGAGCTGTCAGTCTCAGCGCAGTCATTTTTGAGGCCACTGAACCATTCTGAGGCTCAGTTTCCTAAAGTCCGCTTCCCATCTGACCTCGAACATCCCACTCAGGTCTGGGACTCTATCAGCGCAAATGAGCTCTTCAAAACCAGGATATTTCAGGGGATTTTTTTGTTTGTTTGTTTTTGCTTTTTTGCCGTATGCGGGCCTCTCACTGTTGTGGCCTCTCCCGTTGCGGAGCAACAGGCTCCGGACGCGCAGGCTCAGCGGCCATGGCTCACGGGCCCAGCCGCTCCGCGGCACGTGGGATCTTCCCAGACCGGGGCACGAACCCGTGTCCCCTGCATCGGCAGGCAGACTCTCAACCACTGAGCCACCAGGGAAGCCCAGGATATTGCAGTTTTATTGCATTTATTGGGATGGTGGATATAGATTCCACACTCCCCCTCCCCACCCCACTCCTCTCCCCCAATTTAGAACTACAGTGAGTTTTATGTTTAACTGTAATTAGAAGGAAAAAGTTGTGAATAAATGGTATCTGTAAAATATATATACCATAGCCAGGCTATGAAACAAAACTGTTGTTATTTCTCAAGTTTTTCTGAAAATCGTTTTACAGACAAACCATAATTCTCCTATATCTGAAATATGCAAAAAACTAAAGGATGGAAGATCAAAATGCTTTAGTGATCTCTCTAGACTGTCTGAAACTACCAGCACATGAGCCCTCTATCCATCCATCCATCCATTCACCCAACCACATTTCTACCATCTTGTAAACTTGATGCTTTAACATCTGCCCTGCGGGCATATGTCAGCCACACATTGTTCTGGACAAACTGAAGACATGCCTGAATTGCCTGCCCTTGCTGTCTTGTCTCCCTCACTGCCTCCCATGTCCTCCTCCCAGGGGTGCCTTTCCAATTCCAAAGCGATTAATCCAGAGTCTACCCCCCAACTACCTCCCTTACTGGGTTTTCACACTTAGGGCCACTATCCATTTACCCTATCACCCAAGGGCCAGATGCCAGGCAATTAGGAAAAACCCTTCCCCCACCTGAGTGCTCTGAAACTATTCGAACGAGCCAATTTGAAGCCTGTTTGCCTTGCCTCGCCCATTACTTTCTGTGGAAACCACAATAAAGTCTCTCATCCATATTTTCCCTTCACTCCCTCTGCCTCCTGATGGATCCTGGTGCTTCTCCACAAGGCCCCTGAGGTGTGGTGGGCCCTCTTCTCCTAGGAACTGGGAGTAATCAACTATTTTTTCAATGGCCATCCTCTCCCGATCTGTTGGCTTTACCATAACTGAATAACATTAAAACCTATTAAGATGCCTACTATGTGCCAGGCATTACGTGAGGCACTGCAATGTGAAGGTGAACAAATTGGAGTCCCTGCTTTAAGGATCCTTACAGTTTGGACGGGGACACAGACAGGCAAACACAGATCGACCACTCAGGCAGGGCAGGAAGTGCTAGATTTGCGACTGTGCTGTGAGCGCCAAGGAAAGGGAGCTGGATCTCGAAAGACGAGAAGGGGAAAAAAACCACTTGTAGAGACACAGAGCAGGGTGGGCATGGTGGGGTAAGAAGGGGCAAGTCATTTGGTGAGGCTGGAAGGAAGGGTCGAGGGTGGCAGGAATGTTCAGAGTGAGGGTTTTAGAAGGTCTCGAAGGCCACACCGAGGTTGGGGACAGTAATTTCTGAGTGATGAGCAGGTGACATGACCAAATGTCACCTGAAGGTGAGGCTGGAGTCAGCTCTCTAAGGTTGCCTGTCGGGGACTTGGAGAACCAAGGAAGTAGTGGCAGGAGAGAAGGATTCAAGAATCAGTCTGGAGACTTAGCGACTGGGCCTTGGTGCCTGATGGCGGGGCCCCCTGAGCAGCCGTGCGTGGCCCACAGGCAGCTGGTGGGGTGCTGTTAAGTGAGATCGGCATGGAGGGTGGACGGATGGAAAGGGCAGGGAGGGAAGGGTAAAGTTTACATGCTTGGTGACCCTTCCGGGGAAGACAAAGACAGGAGTGGCCTGTGGGTCGTGCTGCTCCTAACGGAAACTTAGAGGGGGAATGAGGTTGCCTGGAGAGAAGGCTGATGGCAGAAGCCCGGGCCGCCAATGTGTCGTGGTGTTCGTGCCAGTGTCCCCTCCTGGATCCTCCCTCTTTAGTTTCCTCTTCTCAGCCTCCCTTCCTGCATCATTTCCCCTGTCGCTGAGTGCCATGGGTGCAGGCTGGTGCGTGTGAGAGGGAGGCCAGGGCAAATTTGACAGGAGTTTGCTGAGAGGTTAAGAAGTGAAGGAGGGGGAGAGCATCAGGCGGATATTTGATGCAACAAAGAAACGGAAAAGGATGGAATGGAAGGCATGGCTTTGCAGAGGAGGAAGGGTGTCTCTTCTTCTGGACGGGGAGGAACCAGGTGAAAACTAGCTCAAACAGTTTAGAGGCGGAACAAATATTAGATCTGAATGTTTTCTCTTCTTGGTGACTCTAGAGACAAGTGAGGCTGGTTACGTAAGGCATCGGGGCGTGTGGTGGGCCCTTCCAGGAGGGCAAGAGACACCGTCGCTGTCGAGTCAGTGGTGTGTGTCCGAGTGAGCCTTTCTGTGCACAGGCTGGGTACCCGCACGCTGTGGGCGGTCAAAAGGCCAAGGAGGTGAGTGCCACTGGCTTTGCCCTCATGGGGCCTAGGTCCTGGGGCAGAGTCAGCAGCCTCATCGCTGGTCATAGAGCAAAGCAGTAGGAAGTGCTCCAACAGCTGTGAGCCTGAGCCCCGAGGAACCAGGACCAGCTTCCCAGAGGACGTGGCATTTAAGGTTGTCTTGAAGGATGTACGAGAGGCCAACAGGCTGAGAAAGAAGGGGACTGATCCTTTGGTTGCAAATATGGCAAGAAAAGTTGTCAGCCCCTCAGTAGAAAAAGAGAACTAAACCCAAGGGATGGGGTTAGGGAGTGAAGACAGTTATAAAACACTGCCTGTGGCCTTATCTCCATCTTTGAGAGTGGAGATCCTCAGCGGCTACCGAACAGCAATGAGCTGTTTCTGATTACTATGTTGAGTCTTCGATCTGTTTTAATTATTTGTTTCCTCTGCAAACACAAATTTGACTCACTGTTGCTGTGTTTAGCCAGCTGCTGGCTTGGAGGTGCTTGGGCGGGGGACCACGTATGTTTCCCAAATGAAATACAAATGCCCTGCCTTTCTATTCAGCACATAACTATAGAGCTTCTACTGTGTGCTAGGTGAAGGGGAGTGCAGGAATGAATAGGGCCCCTATTGCAGGTTGCCTCAAACACTTCAGACTGTCTAGCTGTCTCTCTTTCCCCAGCAGGAGGCTCTAGAGGAAGAGAGAAGAAAGTATGATAAAAATCCTGACCAATTATACCCCAGCCTACAGAAATATGAACACCTTGCAGGTGTATCAAAGCTGGAGACTTGTTAATTAAAGAAAAAACTTTCTGCGTAGGTCTTGTGGGATTCAAAGTGTTAGCTCCGTATTTGAAGCTTCTGCATTTTTAGTGTAAAACCTTTGGCAATAAGCAGGTGAAAATGCAGTATGGTTCATCCAGCTGATTTAGTGAGGCTCAGAGGCAGAGTCATGCAAAAAGGATTTTAAAATACAAACTTGTGAATTTTAGAATTAAAACAATACTTTATGAGGTATAGTATACATATCATATAGTTCATCCATTTCAAGTGTTCAGTTCGATGATTTTATTTTTGGGTAAACTTACCAAGTGGTGCAATCATTACCATAACTCACATTTCCCTAATAAGTTCACTCATGTACCTTTACTGTTAATCCCTGTCCCTCCCAGTTCCCCTGTCCTGCACCCCCAACCACTAATCTACTTGTCTCTGTATATTAGCTTTTTCTGGACATTTCAGATGGAAACATACAATATGCAGTCTCCTATGTCTAGCTTCATTCACTTAAAGGAATGTTCTTGAGGTCCATCCATGTCTCATCGTGTACCTGTTGTCTATTTCCTTTCATTGTAGAGTATTATTCTATTGTATGGACACACCACATGTTCTCCTCATTCACCAGTTGATGGACATTTTAATTTTTTTTCCAATTTTGGTCTCTTATACATAATGCTGCTATGACCATTCTTGTTCAGATCTTTGTATGGGAGAAATACTTAAAATTTGGAATAAAAAGATCTGCTCCAACTTTCAGTTACCCAGAATGCTAGGTCAGCTCACGAAAAAGGTTTAATGTGCAGGTCAGGATATTATATGCAAAGCCCAGTGGTAGTTTCCCATTAGGTGAGTACAAAAGAGAGAAGTCTGAGCTTTAGTCTGTCAAGATATTCAACTCAGTCCTAGAGGCAGGGTCCAGCTGTTAAGAAGTTGGGTTGACAGGCATTTCTGGATGTTCAGGCACTTGGTTCCTGGGCATTTTAATCAGCCTGGACCTTTAGTTGATAAAAACCCAACTCAACCAGTTTTCAACAAAAGAGCAATAATAACAAGGGAATGTATTGGCTCAAAACTATGGTGTAGGGCTAGCTGCAGGTGTGGCTTGATCCAGAAGCTCAAATGATATTGTCAGTTCTTGGTTTCCTCCCAATGTGTGTGTGTGTTAATTCACAGGCGCCACCTGATGGTGAGATGGCTACCAGTCCCTCTTCTTCTCGGGTTCAAGTTCATATGAGAAATATCCACTTCTAACAAGTTCAGAAAAGTATCACTATGTTTTATTGATTTTGATTGAGTCATGTTCCCACTCCTGAGTCAATCCTGTGGCCAGGGGAATTTGACCCCCTGATTTCTGATGTTAGTCACATGCTTCAGCCCTGAAGTTGGAAGGTGCAGCACAAGTGGAGGAGAGGTGGATCCTCAGGAAAGTTGTGTGCTGTTGTCAGCAGGAGAATACATTGCTACTGAGAGGCAAAATCAACGTCCATTCCCTAGCTAACTTCTGGGCTCCAAGACTGGGTTACAGTTCAAGTATTTTAGCATCCAGCTGCTTCTTTCTACCCAGGATCCTGGATCTAGTGCAAAAGATAGAGGACTAAAGGCCATTGAATTATTGCATCTTCACTTCCCCACAGCATCTGCCTTGTTCTGGGCAGGAGGAAATCTCTGGAGGGAGGAAGACAATGTTGTAGTTTCTTAGCTTCTCATTTGGGTACTTTCAAAATAGTGAGAGTTTTAACAGTGAGGGGAAAGGTGGCCTCCTTTGTTAAGAGGGGCTGCTTTGCAGAAGTTGTAGAAAGTGTGTAGTGCAGAATCTCTTCCAGAAAGCTGTAAGGAAAACTATAGATTACAATAAGTATAATCTGAGGTATGATTTTTAAAAATTACTTTGAAGAGCCCCAGGAAAAAAGAGGAGGCACCTCAGGGGCCAGGGATGTGACAGGGAGAACAAGAACCCTTCAGTCATATGCACCTACTTTTGTTTGTCTTATCTCTTGGACTTTTCACAAAAAATTCTATTTGAGGCAAGATTCCAAGGCTACAAACAGAAAATCATTGATATGGTTAAGAAACCTGTAATTTGGAAGAGTCAGGCATATGCTAATTATACACATAATTTTATGTCCTCAAAATAAAAGGTTTAGAGAGGGAGATCCAAACTTATAATTTCCAAACTACAGCAATGTGGGATTTGCACAGTGAATTTTATTCCACGTGATAAGAGTAGATTTTCTCCCCTCTTGTGTTCAGTGGTTTCCTCTTCCACATCATTTCATAGTTTATCTGTTCCTTTGAGTCTGCCCTTCTATTGACTATGGGAGTCAAAAATCTTCTCGTTGGTGGAGCTACTCCTTATCTACCTATTCCAAGTTACTGTTATTCCATAAGTGCCTCAAAGTATTCACGTTTGGGAAAGCCCCATTGCTCAAGATTAATAACCTCATTAGAGACTTCTGGTTTCCAATCTGGCATGTAAGAAGTTTAGAAGCTGCCCCTCCATCCTAACAATAAATTAAAAACCTGAACAAACTGAAAAATCAACAATTCTTAGATCCATCAGAGAAGTGAGGTCACAGGGAAAACCACTGCCCCCACAGACTGGTGAATACAGAGAATCAAAACTTACCAGGGCAGAAAACCACGAGTAGCAAAGCAACCTCCATGGGAAGCAGTGCCAGAGTTAAGGAAACCTAGCTGTAATTGATGAATTGCTGGAGGCTCAGTGTGGACAAGGCTGGAGTTAAAAAAACTCCAGGTGGGCCCAGTCACAGAGAGGCCACATGCCTTTGTGAGTTTTATCCCCAGGAGCTCTACCAGGTCCTCACAATGACTATCAAAGAGAAATCTGATTGTTCTGTTCTTAATAAAGTTGTTTCTTCAGAAGAAGTTATTTAACCAGAGCCTAACTGGCTAGGGTTTCATCAGAGCCTAACTGACCTGAGAGAAAAAAAAATACCCAACTCTAGCCTCCTCTATCCTTCCTATTCCACCTAATGCAGGGGTAGAGTGGAGGGCGGAGGGTGAGAGGAAGACAGAGAAGCACATATGAAGTTTACAATCCAGAGGCACAGGTTCACTAAAAGACTGAGACCTAATCACGTGACTGTAGAATGCTTCCCCTCCCCCATTCCTTACCAACACATTACTAAACACCCATTTATAGCAGTTTAGAAGCTGTAAGAAGTCACTTGTCAGCTTTGTAACCTCGAGCAAAGTACACACACACACACACACACACACACACATTTGGCTCCATGTCAGACAGCTGATCACCTCTGAGAGTCCCAGTCCCTGGCGTATGTTCTGAAAATGCCCAACACCCACAGAATGATGAGTTCTGATAATCAGGGATTTTGCAGATTCTTTTAGACTTTCTTTTCTTTGAAGGATGACTGAGGGCAAATTTGTAGGGGAAGTTTACATGATTAGGGGAGAGAGCAAAAATGAGGAGGACTGACATAAGAGAAATCAAATTAAAAACTGGTTTCTAAAATGATACAGATGAACTTACATACAAAAGAGAAATAGACCCACAGACATAGGAAACAAGTCTATGGTTACCAAAGGGGAAAGGGAGGGGGAGGGATAAATTAGGACTGTGGGATTAACATATACACACTACTATATATAAAATAGATAAACAACAAGGACCTAGTGTACAGCACAGGGAACTCTACTCAATATTTTGTAATAACCTATAAGGGAAAAGAATCTGAAAAAAAAATGTATGTATAAATGAATCACTTTACTGTACACCTGAACTTAATACAACACTGTAAATCAACTATTAAAAAATTAATCATTTTTAATTAATTAATTAAAATTAAACAATTTAATTATTTTATAATTAATTATAAATCAATTAAAAATAAAATAAATTCTACCGTTGGCAAAAAAAAATTTTTTTTTCTAATTTCCGTGAGCCTGCCAGCTTTGACTCAGCAGTGACTGATTGGCTCCAAATCAGAAGAGCCTTCAGATCCTTTTGTCCAAACTCCTTTCTCACATTGTATATCCTATAATACAGCAAGGACATAATAAAATCTAGTCTAAGTCCCTTATGCTGCAGATGGGGAAACTGAGGCCCATAGAGGTCAACTGACTCTCCAAAGGTTATACAAAATCTTCGTGGTAAAGCAGGGACTTGAATCCTGGTCTTTTGACATTCAGTCCTAATATTTTAAAAGTTTTATTTAGTTACATCTTTATGCAAACCAGGTCCACACAAACACACACATATATATATGTATTCATAAATAAATTTGGCTTCACCTATGGGGGCTAATTTTGGTCTGGGGTAAGAAAGAAAGGAAGCAGTGGTATAGGACTGTCCTGCCAAATTTTAATATAGTCTAATTTCAGTTTAGTATAATAATTTCAATATAGTATAATTAATCGAATAGAAATTTAATTAACAGATGTGTCTCCTATTCTTTATTGCCTTAAGAATGGAATAAAAAGAGAAAGGAATTTCTGTGGGGAAAAATAAGGACAAATTGGGTGAAATGGGCTAAAAGGGAGAAAACAGGGATATTCCCAAGGGGTGCTGTGAGAGAAGGAAACTTCCCCTGTCACATATGTGCCACTGTTTCCATTTGTTTAAAGCATTCATTTATCCTGTGTGCCAAGGGCCTCATATATATCATTTAACCATCCCTGGTGGTATTATTATCCCATTTCCAGAAAAAGAAAATGAAGCTCAGGAGATTTAAGTACTTTGCTGGAGGTTACAAAGCTGGCAAGTGACAGATTCTCTCTTGGAACTCATTATTTGGAACGCCTTATGGACTAGGATTCAGCAGGCTTCCTTCCTTAAAGAAAAGTCTACAAGTTGCTCCCCTGAGAAGGAAAGTATCTGAGCATTCCCTGGGCTCAGGGGAGGGTCTCCATCTGTCTCCTGCAGGTAGGCAAGAATAGAGCGTCCCTCTGTAGAGACTCGTCTGGCAGTGGTTCACCGTGGCGACGAAGAATGGGTCTACTAGTCCTATAAGAGGGGTCCTGGGACAGTGGTGACAGCTGTGATTTGGGATGAGAAAGGACCCCAGAGAACCAGAACCTTGTATGGTGGACCTGAATCTTATGTGAGGATCCAGCTTTCATGGCCAGCCAGCCGCTGCGCCCCAGCCTGGTGGAGAGGGGCTGCAGGCCCTGAGTCTGGGGGCAGTTCTTGCTTGGCTGATTGGAGCTAGACTTTCCTTCGCTCCTTCGTTTGTACACAAGTTCACTCCTGAGACTTCGATGTACCCCAACCCTCTTCTTTTGTTCTTTTTCTGGGTTTTCCCTAGTACAATACCAATCCCAGCTCTTACTGAAGTGGGGGAAGGGAGCTTGCCCACCTCTACAGGGGGAGATGGGAGAAGCAGAGGCTGGGTGTCCTGGTGGTCCCAGGGCTCTCTTTCTTGTTATGCCTTTTATCTGTTATGTGGGACTCTCTCTCGTGGGCTTCCTCCCCGTTTGAACTCCTGGGCTATGTTTTTGGTTGAGTGGAGTGAAATGTGGGACATGCCAGCTGGTCCTTTTCCTCCCCGACACCTATCTCTAGACTGGGGGGTGGTGAGGGCATCCAGGAGCTTCTAGAGCAGAGCTGGGCGAAACTGTTTCTTTAAAGGGCCAGATAAGAAATATTCTAGGCTTTGCCGGCGGCATGATCTCTGTCACACCACTCAACTCTACCACTGTGGTGGGAAAGTAGCCATAGACAAAATGCAATGAATGGGATGGCCGCGTTCCAGGAAAACTTTACCAGCGCAGGCAATGGGCTGGATCTGACCCACGGGTATAAATCGCAGAACTTGATCAAGAAGACGGAGGAAATGAACTGGTTGGGAGGAATCCTTTCACAACGTATACATATATCAAATCATCATGATGTACACTTTAAATATCTTACAATTTATTTGTCAATTATACCTCAATAAAGCTGGAAAAATAAAGAAGATGGAGCCACAGTCTTTCACATGAGCGCCATTGACCAGATGGAAAAGATGTCTCAGATTGACCCGAGGCTCCATAGGACCCGAGAATTTGTACAGCCAAGAGCGTTGTGTGCCAGCCTGCCCCATGCAGCCCCGGAGGCGATGTCTGTCTAGTGCTGGGGAAGCTCTTTTCAGAGCATCATATTAGAGGAGCCATGAGCGAGAATGTGGGCCTGGATAGTACAAGTGACAATGTCCAGCTTGTCCTCCAGAGCTTGCCAGCTGGGGCTGGGCCAGGCTTGGGCTGCTTTCAAAGGCTGCTAAACTTTCCAGAGACATATTTTCATCCACAGACACATGTCCGGCACACGTTGTTCCCATTACTCTGGCCCCTCACGGTGCACAGTGCGCTCTTGGAAGATGTATGGGGTTTGAACCTGCTGCGGGTTAGTCCAATGCTCAGACACAGAAGGGCCAGAGGGAGGTTGGGGCATGAGCCAGGGCAGGCCCAGACACCTAGGCTGCAGGGTAGGAGAGGGTAGACACCCGAGAAGAACAGCTACAGCATGGGCCGTGGAGAGGAGGAGTTTACTTTCGGCAGGGGCACTGGCTTCATGGAAGAGGTGGTACTTGTGGTGGGCCTTGAGGGGTGTGTCGGACTTAGGCAGCTGGGGCTAAGGGACAAGGGGTGGGAGAGTGGGCATGCTTGGCCAACAGCCAGTGTGTCCTCTGGCTCTGAGGTACGCGGCTGATCGTATGTTCCAAGGGTGAGCCCATATTTTTCTCCCCATCAAGAGATGTAGTCGAATTACCTTCCCTTTGAGTCCTGTGGCCATGCCCTGTATGTATTCATCAGAATGCAGTGGAAGTGACATCACAGGTCTTCTGAGGCCGGGCCATAAGAGGAGTTGCCGTTCCTGCCCTGTGGGTGAGAACACTCACCAGTGGCATCTGAGCCCTCGTGTATGAAGCCTGACCCTGCTGAGCCTGCCAGGGCAGGAGGAAGCTGCTCTACATGGAGTGGCTGCATGGAGGCGCCCTGGCGAGCACTCCTGTCCTCCCGGCCCAGGCCTGGGCATTCAGATGACTCCAATCTCCTGACACTGGCTCACCCCAGCCTCTAAGTCTTCTCAGGCCCCAGACACGTCGGAGCAGAGGTAAGCTGTCCTTCCGTACCATTCTGGCTCCTGACCCACAGCATGCATGGGCATGTTAAAGGGCTGTTGTTTTACCCACTGAGGCTGGGATGGTCTGTTCCCTGGACTCTGGAACTGGGAGAAGAGAGTGCAGGAAAGCTGCAGGGCACCAGCTGTTTTTATTACCTTGAGTCCAGGTTCAATGCTTGGAACTTCTGAATAGGCAGCAGGAACCCAGGGGAGGGTCAGCTGCGGGAGGAATGGCTCACCTCAAGCTGTGTTTTCAAATGAAAAATCTGCAGCAAAATCCAGGACAGGGTGTTGGGTAGTGGCTGGAAGTCAGGGTGGAGAACTTGCCCGGGTTTGGGGGACTGATTGAGATGACACGCAGTCTCAGGTGAGTTGTAGCTGTGGGAACGGTAAGAAGGGACAAGATGCTGCTGTGGAAGATTAGACAGGAGTCCTTCCTGACCCTTCCGCAGCTCCAGCCCTAATCCAAGATAACCAAGAGCACACGCGTGGTGTTCTTTGGAACCTGGCTGGCACCGTCTTGTACTTGGCACAAGACTTTCTGTTTAAAATAGGCCTGAGGGGACTTCCCTGGTGGCGCAGTGGTTAAGAATCTGCCTGCCGATGCAGGGGACACGGGTTCGAGCCCTGGTCCGGAAAGATCCCGCATGCCGCCGAGCAACTAATCCTGTGCGCCACAACTGCTGAGCCTGCGCTCTAGAGCCCGCGAGCCACAACTACTGAGCCTGTGAGCCACAACTACTGAAGCCCTTGCGCCTAGAGCCCATGCTCTGCAACAATGAGAAGCCCGTGCACCTCAATGAAGAGTAGCCCCCCCCACCCCTTGCTGCAACTAGAGAAAGCCTGTGTGCAGCAACAAAGACCTAATGCAGCCAAAAAAAAAGGCCTGAGGCTTCTCACTGCCCGGTGGAATAATAAATCACAGAGCTGTTTTCTGGTAAGACCGTGTTATGTGTGGGTAGGTCAGTAAGAAAGAGCTGAGTTGGTAACCTAGGTGGTCATCAGACTTTGACATGTGAGGGACAGAAGACCTAATAGCTGTAACAGGTCTGGGAAGGCAGCAATATCCCTAAAAACACTAAAGTAAGATTGTCCTACTTAATAGGCTACCCCTGTGGACTGTCACCATGGGGTTGTTTCAGGGCAAATTCCCCTGTTGTGGATGTGTCTTTCACGGAGATTCTGCCTTTTCTTCCACAGTCAAGATGAAGCTCACTGTTCAGATGCTTTAGTGTCTTAAATTCAGACTATAGTGTAAATGACCGATACATGAGACTTTCCTGAGTGAGAATTCTGAAGCAAAGAGCACTGGACCACATGAAGATATTGGGTTGCTGAGAGACAATGTGGAGGAGAGAAAGGATGCAGGAAGTGGAGGCTGGGAACTGATACTCAGAGCTCACTGACCTCAAGCCTGTGTTTAGGTCTGGGTTTCCCTACAGCTAGAGCTATTCTATCTATTCAACCCATTGTTAATGGCCATTGTTGGTTCTGACTGGTCGAATGTCAGTTCTAACTTGTTGGACATCTATTCTGATTGGTTGAGTGTCCTTTAAGATTCGTTGGGTGTCTCTTCTGATTGGTAGTTCTGAAGTGCACCCTAGGAGGCTAAACCCCAGTGGTAGGAACAATTCCTGGGTCCCAAGAATGTGGAAGACAAACACAGGATGGCCAGTCCAGTCCTGTTGCCTCTCTGGGGCCCATAACCTTAGGTGTTGACCAACCTATGTGTGAAACCTGCCAGTCTTTGTGACACCTGACCCCTTCATTCCTGGGAACTCTCTTCCTCTCTCTCATGGTCCTCAAAGGCACTCACCTCTCTCTCTTCCTTCAGCATAACCCTTGGGGCAGAGACTGTGGTGTCCCACCCAAGTCCCCCCAGCCCTCATCATTCCCAAGCCCCTTCTAACTGCAAGTGCGTGTAGACTCTTCCTTCCTCTGGCCTCTGCGGCCTCCTGGCCTGCTCACAGGGCAGGTTGAAGTACTGGGCTGTTAATGACCCCCAGGAACAGCCCTCAACCAATGATGGATGGGATTTGGTGGATAAATATCCCTCTCGACTGGGATGTCTCAGAGGCGTTGTCTACACCATCTCACAGAGCTTCCCGGTGGGCGTGAGCTCCAGTCACCCACGCTGGTAACCTGCCCATTTCCTGCCCTCCTTCACTTCCCCTCACTCCTACGGTGCTGCTGACAACGCCTCCCAGACAGCTATGGGCACTGAAGTTCTAATCTCAGGGTGTGTTTTAGAGGCTCCCACATGCAGGCACCCTCCCAAGGACACCATGTTTCAGGGAAACAAAAGGTGAGTGCGGTACAGGCAACTCCTGCTGTTTTCCCTGTAACACGACTCTCTGAAGTCTGGAAACAAGGAAGGCCTGACTGCTTTTCTGGTAGTCAGAGGGGAAAAACACAGTGAAAGCCAAACACAAATGAATAACACAGTAAATGACCTTGTCCCAAGTTCAGCCATGTTTGAAGCCAGCCACTCCTCGACTTTCTTATTAGGCAAGTCAATACGTTCTTTCAGGGTGTGTGTGCCTGCGACTCTGAGTTGCGTTTCTAAAACCTGTAGCCACAGAAGTCCCACTTCATTGACGATCTTAGCTTAAACACCTCACAGGAGCCTTCCCTGGTCACCCTGTGCATGGTCTGTTTGTGTCCCCCTCTTCCCCAGTTCATATGTTGAAATCCTAAACCCACCCAGTGTGTTAGTATTAGGAGGTGGGCTTTGGGAGGTGATTAGGTCACAAGCGTAGAGCCCTCATGATGGGGCCCAGCGCTCTTATGAAAGAGACCCCCGTGAGCTCCGTCACCCCTTCCACCACGTCAGGGTACAGTGAGAAGTTGGTCATCTACAACCCCGAAAAATGTTCTTGCCATATCCTAGCCATACTGGCTCCCTGATCGTGCACTTCCAGCCTTAGAACTGTGAGAAATAAATTCCTGTTGTTTATAAGCCAAAACAAACAAACAACCGCAAACTGTCCTATTTTCTTGGAATCTCTAATACAAAGTAAAAAAAAAAAAAATAATCCTCTCTCCCCAGCACTAACAATACTTCCCTGTGGTCATGAGTTTATCACATCTTTGAAGACCCTACTTTCTCAGCTACTAGTGTGAGGTGCTCAGCCCTTTGTGTCCTCAGACAAAATCTCTTTTAAGCTCTGCTTCCTCTAATGATTAGATGACATTAAAGCAAGATTGAAGCATCTGCTGTGAACACACCTCGGCAGGTGCCTTGGCCCTACCAGGGAGGACCCCCTCCCCAGCTGACAGGCTGTTAACTGTGAACGTGGAGCAATCAACACGCTCTGTGTGCAGGGCTGCTGCTGCTTTGTGGAATCCGCTTTTGATGGAGACAAAGCTGCTTGTCTTCAATTCGCTTCTTTAAACCTCCCTGGACCTTTGAAGTCAGAACCAGCAGCAGTGAGTATGGGGAAAACACAGGGCTGCAAAGTTGGGAAAAACACAGATGTGAACCATCCCTCCATGATGAATTTGAAAACCCATTTGCAAAGCAGAATCTGACTGTTTAGTCGGACTTCTGTAAGATTTCCTCTTGATGCCTCCAGCTGGGGCATCCGGTCACGTCAAGTTCAGGAGGCGGGGAAGCAGAGGTCATCCCTTGTTGGAGGCCAGCAGATGCTCAGGAGGGATGGGGACACATGTGGAGAGCTCGTGTCCATGTGCAGCTCATTCTAGGGGCCTCCCTCTCAGTGGTTAAAGGAGGCTTCCTCCAAGTTTTGTTCGCTGCTCTTCCACAGATTCATGATGTGCAAGCCCCTCCCCCAAATCCCAAGTGCAACCAAGAATGAACGCTTTCTCCTTACTTTTTCTGCTTCCCTTTCTTTTATTATCCCTTCCCTTCTCTTCTTCCTCCTTGTGTTTTCCATTTTCCCTCTGTATTCACTTGCCAGGGCTGCCACAACAAAATACCACAGATGGGCTGGCTTAAACAGCAGACGTTTATTTTCTCACAGCTCTGGAAGCTGGAAGTCCAAGGTCAAGGTGCTGCGGGTTTGGTTTCTCCTGAGGCCCCTCTCCTTGACCTGAAGATGCCATCTTCTCCCTGTATCCTCACGGTTCTTCCCTCTGTACTGCTGCATACCTGGTGTCTCTTCCTCTTCCTACGAGGACACCAGTCCTACTGGGTTGGGGTCCACCCTTATGACCTCATTTAACCTTAATTATCTTTTAAAATGTCCTATTTCAAAGTACAGTCACAAACTGAGGTACTGGGGGTTAGGGCTTCAATATATGAAATTTGAGGAGACCCAATTCAACCCATCACACCATCTTCTCCATTCTGTAGCCGGAAATGGTATTGCTTAGTCAAGTTACATGGGTTTGAATCTTGGTTTTTCCATTTATAAGCTAAATGACCTGAATAATTTGCCTCTTTGAGTTTCAGTTTTATTATCTGTGAAATGGGGATATTAATACTTCATGGCAGTGTTGTGAGGATGAAAGGGGACAAAAACGCGTGGAGAGCCTGGCCCGGCGCTAGGTGGGGGTGAGGTACACACTACGTGTCTTCCCCTCTCTCACCTCTCCTCTTCCTGCTTCAGTTCCTGTGGCTTTAGCCAGGACAACCGACCGCCTCTACAGAGGTGGTCCGGAAGTGCTCTTGTGAGGCCCTGGGCTGCAGTGGCTCCAGAAGGATCAGAAACCTGGCATTCCTGTTGAAAAGCCTGACTCCCCAGCCCTCCTCCCAGAGGCCAGAAGTGGGGCTGGAAAATCAGGCTCTCCGGTGCTTGGGATGTGTTATCAGGTTTGGAAACTTCTGCCCTCAAGGTTACTGTTCTTTCAGATTTTAGGTTTAATTCACTTTACGGGATAGACACATTGGTTTGAAAATTATCAGTGACGTTAGCTCCTATCTTTGTAATAGATTGTCATATAAAAGATGGTTTCTCTGCTGCGCACGGATGTGTGTTTCTGGCACAGTCGACCACTTCAGTTTCCCCATGAAACTGAAAACAGAACAGATCTAGAGACCCGGTCGGAATCAACTGCTATTTCAACTGCCTTACAGGGGGACCTGCACAGCAGTGGTCATGACTTCTTACACGTGTCTCCATGTTCTTAGGTCCTCTGGGCAAGCTCTGCTGGTGGCTCAAGACAGTGGTTCTCAGGGACAGAGTCAAGAGATGAAGGTTAATGTTTCTGGATCAGGAAATAGAAGTTTAAGTACATCTAAAAGTATAAAGGCAAACCTAGAAGAACGAATAAGATTATACAACAAAAATCCAGCAGTATGGAGAGTGGGGAGAAAGCAGGCAATTCAAGCGCAGTGATTTACCATCTTTCACAGTGGGAATGTCAGTGGATATTGCCCAAAGTTGGTAAATTAAGAAATGGAGGGCTTCCCTGGTGGCGCAGCAGTTGGGAGTCTGCCTGCCGATGCAGGGGACGCGGGTTCGTGCCCCGGTCCGGGAAGATCCCACGTGCCGTGGAGCGGCTGGGCCCATGAGCCATGGCCGCTGAGCCTGCGCGTCCGGAGCCTGTGCTCCGCAGGGAGAGAGGCCACAACAGTGAGAGGCCTGCGTACCATAAAAAAAAAAAAAAAGAAATGGAGGTACAGTGCTCCCTGCTATCTGAATATTCATTATGCTGGTCTCTGTACTTATGAGGTTGTGTAGGGAATCAAAAGTTGTCAAAGTATGCATATATTAAAAAAATATATAAATATTGGTAAAATTAGTTCCTACTAAAGCATCTTCCCTTCTTGACACTTGCAGTTATCTGCACCTATTACATTAATTCAGTCAATTGCAAACCTTAGATAAGATGTAGGAGTTTATGTAAACTCTAAAGTGATACAGGACAGCTTCGTGAATGACACTCAAAGTCAAGGGCAAACAAGGACTTGGTGGAGTGAGACCAGTTGACAACTGAGGAGAGAAAAGCTGAGCGGTGCAGTCATTCATAGGAAATGCATTTGAATATCACGCAATAAAGAGAAGTGCTTGGAATTTATGAAGTTTTCAAATGCTCTTTGCAAAAATGACCATTCTATGATTACACAGTGAAAGTCAAATATGAAACGAACCATGTCTTATCCTGCTATTATGCAATTTTGTCGGCAGAATTACTCCCCAAACCCTATAAATGCTTGATTTATTCTTTATTCTTTCTAAGAATTAGTGCACAGTTGCCATTATAGTGAAAATTTAATTAAATAAAATACATTTATATTTATCATTTTAGTTTCAGTTTCCAAGATAATCTCCTAATCACCATTTACTGTGAAATTTTGATCTCCATTTTAAATGCGTTCACTTTAAGTGGCTTTTTTCCCGGTGCCAATTGTCCCTGGATAATGCGGACCTCCTGCCTAAGTATATGATTTAGAGGGATGATTATAACCAAGCATTTAAAACAGAAAATAGTTAAGAGAGTGGATACCTCTGTGGAATGGGGTACGGAGACAGAGATGAGACTGACTTTTATTTTTGGTTCCTGACTTTTCTGTACTGTTTTAACTTCTCTCATTATATTTTATTTTGCTGAAGATACATACTACATTCAAAATTTGATTTTCTTCTTATTTGATAAAAACGTCTCAGTGATGTAATTGGTAAAAAAAAGGCCGTGATGTGAGGTCTAATGTGGGTCCTTGGGTACGAGTTGCTGGCAGACATGGTTGGTGCCCCATCTTTATCCCTTCAGCACTTACTGTTCCTGCCCTGCACATGCTGGCAGCTTCCTACCAGCATCCGTGGCTCTGCCTGATGCTGTCTCTGGCTGCTAGGCCCATTCCTGGGGCAGGTGCAATGTGCAGGGCAGTTGGCGCCTGAGAGCAGTCGTCAGCCAGGATGGGTGGGGCTGGAAGTCAATATCCTGGCTTCCACCCCATATGCATGGGCCAACGCTGAGGTACCCTCTACGGCATCCCCAGAGGTCAGCAAGGGTGATCCCTGGCTGCCCATTGTGGCTATCTGCTGGTTAACACGTCCTCTCCTGGGTTCCTTCCCTTTCCCACTCCATACTGGTGCTTCTTGGCATTACCTCCCAAGTTAAGTTCTCGCCCTTGAGACCTCGTCTCAGAGTCCACTTTGGGGGAGCCCAATCCCAGACATAAGTTCTAGCGTGCTTAGCGGGAAGATCAACTGCCTTTCTCTTTTGAGCAGGGGAGGCGGGTTGAGGAGATTCTGAGAAAGTGAGCACTTTTGAGAGGAGCGAGTGGAAGGAAAAAGCCTTCCAGGAACTCAGCCCCACCTCCAGGCTCTCGTTAGGCAGAGGGGCTGGAAAGTTGCTCTCCCGGGCCCCTCACTCCTTTGTTGGAGGGGGCTAGTAGAATGATAACACCAAGAGGAAATGGTCAGAAGGTCGTCCTCCTTCATTCTTTCCACCGCTTTTCAGTGGGTATGGAGCCCACCGCTGCTGGTAGCACCAAGGAACACAGGAGCCCAGGCTGGGAGACCCTGGGTCTGGATGCCGTGCATAGGTGTGCGGGTTAGCTCTCCAGGATAGAGAAGAGGTCACAAACCTGCCTTCCAGGTCACGTGCTGTTTGTTCCACATAGGTTTGAAACATTGCTCACATTCTTGTCAAGCCCTTCTCAAACATGTGCCAAAAGGACAACATGTCAAGCCAGCTATTCAGGCCCCGTTTTCCTGAGGAAGCAACAGGATTTTAGAAATGAATAGAGGGATCTCGTTTGTGACTCTTTTGACCAAGAGTGCAGGGGAGGGTTCTCTGTGCCCATTTCCAGGCCCATCCTTAAAAGACTGCAATCCTCTACTTTCTCTCTCTTGGAAGTTCTCTCTCGGGGCTTTGCGGTACCTAGCTAGTCCAGCCCAAGCTCCTGATCCAATTATGAAATCTAATAAATGGCTGTGTAAGCCACTAAGGTTTGGGCTTCTTTGCCATAGATAACTGAAATCAGTATGTTGGATCAAAGCCATGGCATTTAGAACCCACTTTTATTAGTATTCTGTAAATCAATGTTCTGTTTAGCAAGAAATATATTTGGAACTATAATTTCCTTAAATGCAATTTATCCTCAGACTTCCAGTCATGTAATGAATCTCAATCAAAATTCTCAATTCCTTGCGTGGTAGATTGATTACATTAGTGGCCCCAAATTTTCATGCTTTCCAGGGTCCACACCCTTTGGTACCCCCCTCTCACACTGACTCTGAACGAAGCCATGTGTTCTGGGCTGAACTGTGTCCCCCCACAAATTCGTATGTTGAAGTCTTAACACCCGGACCAGTACTTCAGAATGTAATTGTATTTGGAGATAGGACCTTTAAACAGGTAAGTTAAAATGAAGTCATTAGGGTGGCCCTAATCCAATATGACTGGTGTCCTTATAAGAAGAGGAAATTAGGACCCAGACACGCACTGAGGGAAGACCATGTGAAGACACAGGGAGAAGATGGCCATCTACAAGCCAAGGACAGAGGCCTCAGAAAAAAATAACCATGCCAACACCTTGATCTTGGGCTTCTAGCCTCCAGAATTGTGAGGAAATAAATTTCTGTTGTGTTAAGATACCTACCTAGTCTGTGGTACTTTGTTATGGCAGCCCTGGCAGATGAATACACCTTGTGACTTGCTTTTGTCAATGGGTCAGTAGTAATCTGTTTTTTTTTTTTTATTTTTACTTTAAAAAATTAAATTACAGTTAACATAAAATATTATATTGGTTTCAGGTATACAACATAGTGATTTGATATTTTTATACATTATGAAGTTGTTACAATATTAATGACTATATTCCCTATTCTGTACATTTATATCCCCATGATTTATTTATTTAAAAACTGGAAGCTGTAACCTCTTATTCCCCTTTACTTATTTCTTTTTTTTAAAATTAATTTTCATTGGAGTATAGTTGCTTTACAATGTTGTGTTAGTTTCTACTGTAGAGCAAAGTGAATCAGCTATATGTATACATATGTCCCCTCTTTTTTGGATTTCCTTCCCATTTAGGTCACCAGGGATGGTAATAATCTTTATGCCAAGAAGAAGGTTGAAAAGTGCTTGTAAATTTCTGCTTCTTCTCTTTTGACCCTGCTACTACTGAGAGAACATACCCAAGATACCCCCCTGGAAGGATGTGAGAGACACGTGGAGAGCCAAGACCTCCCAGCTGAGGTCAACCTGGGCCAGTTATCCCACGGCCCACCTGCTGTCTGACGGCAGATGCACGAGAAGCCCAACTAAATCAGCTGAGTCTGCTCACATCAGCACAGCCCCCCAGATGACCCAGTGATTTGTGAGAAATTAGAAATGGGTGGCGTCTAAAGCTACAGTCTTGGCATCGTGTATTGAGCAGCATCATTGTGGCCGTAGATAACTGATATTCCCCATGCAAGGCCTTCACAGACTGCTTAGTGTCACCTCTCCCTCCTCTCCACTACCCTCTACCATCAGAACAGAACAAAAAACTAAAGCGAAGCCTCTGTAGCACACCTGCTTCTACACTCTCACCCACTGCTGAGATGCTCCCCTGTCTGGCTGCCCCAACCTGTTGCCCTGTATTGGCTTCCTGAAACATTCTACTGAGCTTTCAAGCTGAAATCTGACCTCTTCCAGGAATCCCTTCTTAGCCTTCTAGCAATACAATAGTTCCCTGTCGCCCCCATAACCAATTACCACCAATTTAGAGGCTTAAAACAGTACGCATTTATTCTCTCTCAGTTCTGGAGGTCGGAAGTCTAAACTCAGGATATTAGCAGGGCTGATACCTTTTTGGGGGCTTCAGAGGGAGCCATCCATTCCTTGCCTTTTCCAGCTTCTAGAGGTCACCCACGTTCCTCAGCTTGTGGCCCCTTCCTTCATCTTCAAACATATCCGTCTAACTTCTGCTTCTGTTGTCACATCTCTTTATTCTGAATCTGATCCTCCTGCAGCCCTCATATAAGGAGGCTTGTGATTACATTGGGCCCACATGGATAATCACATCTGCAAAGTCCCTTTGCCTTTAAGGTAACACATTCGCAGGCTTCGGGGGTAAGGACATGGATATCTTTGGGGGCCATTATTCAGCCTCTATTTTCTGCAAGATAGTGGTGCTCTGAATCTCCCCTGAATGTTCTGTATATCTGAACAAAATGCTTAATGTTTCACTTGATAAGCAGGCCGAGATTGTTTAGAACTCTGTATCCACTATTAGACAGTGAACTCCACAAGAAAAGATATTTTGCGCATTATTCATTTTTGAAACCATGGCACTTAGCATAGACCCTGGCACAGGATAGGAGTTCAGGAAAGATTTCTAGATGTTTAATATACATGCAACCTACTGTGTCCTTGTGTATAATTGCGTATGAGAAGTATGTGTGTCTCTACATAGATAGATGTACGTAGACATTTATAATATTATTTGTATATAGTGGTTTTGAGGGAATGAGTGGGAAACAAGTATTGGGTGAATAATACTGATTTATTTAATCACCAAATGAGATCAAAGAAGACTTTCTCCTTAAAGCATGTCTTTTACTTTCATACTTCCGTTCCTACATTTTCCATCTTAGAGTGACCCAGACCACACAGCACACACAGTGGATTCTCACACGCCCTTTCCATGGCATCCTTGGGGAGAGAATGAATGCTTTCATCCTCTTTGTTGCAAGGGTGGGAGATGAAGCCCAGGGTGGCTGAGTGGCTGGACAAGCTGTGGAGGGGTGAACACAGTGTGGGGGCAGCCTTCCCAGGCCAGTGTTTGCCCCCCTGGATGCCACAATGAGTGGTCAGCCTAGTATCCAGGTGTACATCATTACCACCCCCTCCTCATTTGCATCACAGCTTTGGGAAGAATTATTCCTTTGACTGGAAATTTTCCATGCTTGATCTGTATTCAAAGGGAGAGGAAAGATAAAGATCAAAGAAAAAAATATTCTCTGCCTTGCAGCTAGATGGGAGGACAGTTTTGTGTGTGTGTGTGTGTGTGTGTGTGTGTGTGTGTGTGTTTAATACGCAAACAGAGAATATAAATGGTATTTGTCTTCCTCATAGATAACAGCAGAACATCTGGAAATTACAAAATGAAAACTTCCATGTGTTAAAGTCTCCATGGAGAAACATGTGCCTATAAAGTTTGAGAAAAGGAAGCACTGGCGTTACTCACATCTCTCAGGTCAACTGCCCCAAAGTTTCATGAGCATCTCAACAACATGGTGGGCTCCGTCGTGTTACGTACTTCTGTGCAATGGTGATGGGCTTCACAGAAACAAGGACAGGATGGGGAAGAAGACCAACTTATTTTTAGTTGTCCCAGGCTCATTGAAATGAGGCCAGGACTCAGAGAGACCAGCTGGTGCTGGAGGGGGGCGTGGTGACCACTCCAGCACCCCTTCCAACCCTTCACCGTAGGAGAGCTTCTCCACAAAGCCATCTTTCTTCATCAGCCATCTTATCTCCGAGAAGAAGGAATGGTGGTGTGGCGTTTGCAACTTAGTGACGATCCCTGACGTTGGAACAGAAGTCTGCACTCACCTCATTCAATCTTAGTGAAGACCATCTTTAAGGCAGAGCAGGCAACATCATTGCTCCAACTTTCTAAACGAGGACCCAGACTCACTCTCTTCTATGCTCACTCCCTAGTTGATACAACCCAACTCTGATCACTCCATAGGGCAAAAGGTCAGTTCGGCTGCCTACCTGTATTCATCTGGGTATCTAAACAGCACCTCTAAACTTGCCACAGCCAAAATAGAGTTCTTCATCTCCAGCGTCCTATCTGTTTCTCCCCTTGGCCTCCCTATTTCAGTTAATGGCCTCACCACCCACCTTATGCAAGTTCTTTCTTTCCCCTACCCTAACCCTTATTCCCAATCGTCACAGACTCAACTCATTGGCAAGTTGGCTCAGTGATACCTCAAAAATAGCAAAATGGTCCACGTTGCTGCATTTTTCTGATTCTGCCCATGTCCAGGCAACACCAGCTCACTCTGGAAGTACAGTAACAGCCCCCAAACTGGTGGTACTACTCTCGCTCCACTCCCCACACATAAGCCAGGGAAGTCTCTAAACACTATGAATCAGATGGTGTCATTTCCCTGCTAAAAACATTTTAAAGGTTTCCCTCCACACTTCAGAGTACAACCCAACCTGGTCCACGTGACCCTGGCTGATCAAGACCTTGGTCACCCCCTGCCTCTCTCACACTCTCCGTTCTTCCTTCTGCTCCAGCCACACTGGCCTTCTTTTTCCTGCATCCCCTCCCTTTTCACTCCCCACCCACCCCAAGGCCTTTGCTCTTCTGCTAGGGCTTCCCCACCCAGAGATCTTTACAGGGTTGATACTTCCAGGTCTCATTTCAAGTACAGTCTCCTTGGATCTTCTGACCATCCAACCCCAGGGTCTCCCCTCAGTGCATTTCCTTTTTCCCCACAAATCGACTCCCCAGTGGAAACCCAAGTTTGTGTGCTGAGCCGGGGGTTTGGCTCACTGCCCTCTGCCTTCCCAGAACGATCATGATGCCTATACACAGAAGTGCTGACTGCGTCAGAAATGGAATCAGAAGTCCTCCTGGGGTGGTGACCCTGGATGGGTCTCAGAGTCAGAAGACCTGGGTTAAACCCCAGATCTACCTCTGACTGCCATGTGGGAGTCACTCATTTTCTCTGAGCTGCGGGGCCTCATCCACCATGTTACATTACAGTAACACCCATTACAATGGAGTTAATAATGTTTTATTCCATCTGGTTGCTGTAGGGATTAAATAAGATCACACATGTGACAGTCCAGGGTACACCACAGATAGTCATGGTACATTTTCTATCTCCTTCTAGGCTTATTTGATCAGAACACAAAGCTAACAGGGTGAGGACATCATGGATTTAATGTCTCATGAGCTGCTTGCAACTGGCTTCTTGGCCTCAGACTTACCTTGCTTATCATCCCCGTTGAAAAGCCATCTCAGAGCGCTTGCCACAAGGCACCAGGTCTAACTAATAACACAAGTAGTCGTGGTATCCACCAAGTTGTCGTACGTATGCAGGACCTCAGCAAAGGGACACGGTGGCAAACAAGATGGGGTTTTACCACAGGTAAGAGAGAAATAGAAGTGGCATTTACTGAGCAGCTATTCATTTCAGCTGATCTGAACATAGAATTTCAGTTGTCCCATGGCAATCTGAGGAGGGGATATCATTGTTCTCATTTTACAGGTGAGGAAACCAAGGCCAAAGATGATTGTGCAAAGAATATGCATGTTGTGAGCCTTTTTGGTATATGCTCCATGACTTTCAGAACATTTGTTCTGATTTACATTGCCACCAGCAGTGACTCTCCCTTTGCTCTCGCAGAATTCACTTTTTGAGGGGCCAGGGGAGGTAAGCTTAACATCTACTTTTAATTAATGCTATCAGTGTATGGGGAATTTAGCAGCTGGTTAATAGAAAGTAGTTAGAAAATATATTTTTCCAAGTTTAAAATAAGTCGTCTTGAGCAATCTAGCAACCTAAAACCATGAGAACATGTGTGAATGGCCGGAGCACTTTCCTGTAAAGCTATGTCAAGGTTATAGGGGATTTCCTAACAAGGTCTTCTCTTGCAAAGTGCATCTAATCTGGGACCTCCACGATCATATCTGGCCACTTGTATTCCTCTATAAATAATTGTGACTAAATACAATTTGATATAAGTAAAACTGAGCAAGTATACCCCGAAGTCTTCCCAAGTGGCCTTACTGCTTTGAGGGTCTCTGCCTGTCTAGACAACCCTTGTATCCATCCCAGCTGGGTTCCAGCCACAGCCTGCTATCAAGCCCATCAGTGGCTGTCCTTTAACCCCCCTTATGCAGGTCATGCTGCTTGGGAGATAACTAGCTTCACTTTGAAATGGATGCAAGCAGATGTAGGACTGAGCGTGTTAACAGGCTCAGCATAGCTCCACCCTTTCCCCTCCCATCCTTTCATCTTATCACTAGAAAGGGCAGCCTGTCATTGTACTGGTCAGCATGGGAGAAAACTGTACACGTCCTGGTTCTACACAGGGCATTGGATTTCATAGTGCCTTTGGTTGCTATTCCTTGGCTCAAAATCACAATGGGTTTCTCTACTTCTTCCTTGAGCCCAATTGGAAAGAGTTTGCAAGATGTGGGGGCTGAAGAGAACATGTCCAAATAGGCCATTTTACCTTCTTTCTGGTCACAGGAGCTACATTTTCACAAGCAGAGCGCTGGTTTTCCTCTTCAATCAAAGTGTTATGACACCAGATCCACTTCCCCTGGGTTGGTAACTTCTCTATTGTCCTCGAATGGAGCAATTGCTCTTCTTTCCATCTGCTGTGTTTTCTTCGTCAGTTCTTGAGTTGTGTTTCCACTCTTAAAGAATTTCCAGCACATTGGTTGATCTTGCCCGAGAAAGCACGTTTCCTGCTAACCACTGGTCATCTAACAGTTCCTCAAGCGGGATTCTAGTTGCAAGATCCACTTTTGTAGGTTGTTTCAAAATGCTTTAGGCACAGTCACTTATCGAATCCCCAAGTGGATTTCAAAACATAGTTCTCTCTTTTTTTATTAATTCAAAATTTTCTCTTCTGAGCTTGCTAAAAAGTGTGATTCCCGCATAATAACATGTCCTTACGCGTCTGTGACCCAGTGTCACACTGCTGGCTTTGGCCATGGGCATTGATAGCCGCGGGGGTCCCACGTGTGCCTCACAGCATGGCTTCCGCACAGCTAAGCCACAATTGCCTTTATGTTGAAGTTGGTAGCATCAATAAAGCTGCTTTAAACCATAGTGCTTTACAGCTTCAGATCTCTGTGTATCCTGTTGTGAAGATATGATCTAGCTGATGTGAGCGAGGCTTTGGATGAGCAACCTGGACTCATTCTCAGAATTTCTTCAAGTTCTCCCTCCCCAAAAAGCTCCGTCACAAGGTACATTCACTTAGGCATCTCAAACACTTGCTCATAACATATGATGTGTTCTTTTTTTTTTCTTTTTTGCTGTACGCGGGCCTCTCACTGTTGTGGCCTCTCCCGTTGCGGAGCACAGGCTCTGGACGCGCAGGCTCACAGGCCCAGCCGCTCCGCGGCATGTGGGATCTTCCCAGGCTGGGGCACGAATCCGTGTCCCCTGCATCGGCAGGCGGACTCTCAACCACTGCGCCACCAGGGAAGCCTGATGTGTTCTTGTTTCACGCTTTTTAGGAAGCTTGACTTTCATCCACGTAACTTGATAGTTAGAGCTTCCAGCCTGCCATCTTTTGCCCATTTAGTGGTCCCCTGCAACCTCAGGGACCACTTCAAAGTCTCCTTGTCCCAGTATTCTTCCAGAGTCACAGATTTCCTGAAGAGCTCCATCCCCCATCTTTAGTTGAGCAGATTTTCCTTCTGAAAAGTTCCCCTGAAACCACTGTTGCTGAGATGCTTTTCTCTTTGCATTTGAGGTTCTTAAGGGCTCTTCTGTGAGAAAGAAGTGTTCCTTTGATGGTTGGGAGGGCAATGAATTTGCTGACAAGGCCCCACAGGGATGGGATTGGGGGATGAGACTTGAATCTTCAGTATTTACCAAATCTTTCCCAGAGGACATGTCTCTGCTGGTAATTTTTTCTTCTTTTTTTTCTCTGTTGAAACTATAAATTTGGAACTCTCCATGCTTGGTGTATCTGGCATTTCTTCCACCGATGGGAGGAAACTTTGTTTACAAGAACATACACAAAACCCATCTTCCTGATCATTAGCAACGCTTGGGACATTTGGTGGATTTTCTCACCAAGCCCTAGCAGCCATTTCCTTAATTCTGTAACAAAAGCAACTTGAAAAGAAAGGTGTTTCTGTTTGAGGAAGAAGGATAAGGTGAGTTGATGGCCAACTGGTGAGGTCCATAGCTGAATGTTGCGCTACACTCATTTTCTCACAGCAACAACTTCACTTTCAACTTTCAAAATGGTTCGTGTCCCAAGATAGAGTGGGGGTAAAAAGGTGTAGGTGAAGGAGAGCTATCAGAGACCACCTCAAACATGGGACCCTGGGGAAAAGGTATCCCAACAACTCTGTCCCAGGAGACACCAGGAGATGAATTAGATTAGATTAGAGAGACTCAGCCTGGTCCCTCTGCAGTGTCACCCTGATCCCGAGGGTCCTGCCCTTCCTAGCCCAATCTGCAAAGATGAGGGTGTAAAGGGGCCAAATGCTTTAAGGTTAGGTGGCTGGGGCTGTTGGTAGAGTGATTTTCCTTAGAAGGGGCTCTGGGTAGGCAGATACCAAATAACATGGCATGATGGGGTTAATCAAGAGCATGGGTCAACCAGGGAAGGAAAAAGCTTAGAAAATTACGTATATATTTATAAAGATAAAAGCTAAATTAAGGTTTAAGAAATGAAAGAAAACATGAAAGTCATACATTAACTGTAGCCTTCAGGCACACGATTGGAAGAATTATATAATTTCTAATCTTAGGTCTGGAGCAAACATTTCAAGGACCAGAACAGTTTCAGTTGACAGAGAGCAGGGCTAAGAAAGAGTATGTGTTGTAAACAATACTTTGTTTTGTTTCATTGCTTCACTAAAGGCCAGTCCCTTCTTTACCACTGGAAACAAAGTCATTAATGCCTTCAAATCTAACTAGACCAGAGAACCAAACATCAGAAAACCCAGAACCCTTGATATCAGTCTTAACAATGATTTTTTTGGATTTGACACCAAAAGCAAAAGCAACAAAGGCAAAAATGAAACAAACAAACAAAAAACAAAAATAAGTGAGACTATATCAAACTAGAAGCTTCTGTATAGCAAAGGGAATCAACAAAATGAAAAGGCAACCTATGGAATGGGAGGAAATATTGGCAAGGGGTTAATATCTAAAATATATAAAGAACTCATAAAACTCAGAAAAAAAATCCAATTAAAAACGGGCAGAGGATCTGAATAGACGTTTTTCCAAAGAAGACATACAAACGGCCAACAGGCACATGAAAATGTGCTGAACATCACTGATCATCAGGGAAATGCAAATCAAAACCACAGTGAGCTATCACCTCACACCTCTTAGAACAGTTATTACCAAAAGACAAGAAATGAAAGTGTTGGGGAGGACAGGAGAAAAGGGAATGCTTGTGCATTATTGGTAGGAATGTAAATTGGTGCAGCCACTATGGAAAACAGTATGAAGTTTCCTTAAGAAACTAAAAATAGAACTACCATATGATCCAACAATTCCACTACTGCATATTTATCTGAAGGAAATGAAATCACTATCATAACTGCAGTTATGTTCATTGCAGCATTGTTTACAATAGCCAAGACACAGGAACACCTAAGCATCCATCAACGAATGAATGGATAAAGAAAACGTGATATATATACACACAATGGAATATTATTCACCATTAAAGAAGAAAAGAATCCTACCATTGTGACAACGTGGATGGACTTTGATGGCATGCCTTATACTAAGTGAGCTAAGTCAGACAGAGAAAGACAAATACCATGTGCTCTTATGTATAGAATATAAAACAAACAGAAAAGCACCCAACAAACTAAGCTCCTAGATACAGAGAACATATTGGTAGTTGCCAGAGGTGTGGGGGGGAGGGATGGGCAAAATGGGAAGGTGATCAAAAAGTACAAACTTCCACTTATAAGATGAGTAAACCCTGGGGATGTAGTGTACACCATGGTGACTATAGTTAATAATACTGTACTATATATTTGAAAATTGCTAAGAGAGTAGAGTTTTAAGGTTCTCATCATAAAAAAATTTGTAACTGCGGTGATGGAGGTTAACTAGACTTATTGTGGTAGTAATCTCACAAGGTACACATGTATCAAACCACTATGTTGTGTATCTAAAGCTAATACAATGTTATATGTCAATTATATCTCAAGTTTTAAAAAATAATAAGAAAAGAAAACCCAGAAGCAATTCAGGGAACCTACCCTTAAAGTTCTACTCCTCTAGAACCAGACTCAGGTACCAAATGCTGTGTCAGTCAGGGTTCAGTTAGAGCAGTTGGACCACCAGGATAAGTACACATATATGATTTTTGCAGTACTTGACTATGCACTCGTGGCTGCCATTTAAGCAGGTTCTGTGGGATTGCAGTCTTTGCATCTGATGCTGGAGCCAAGTCCCACGGGTGCTGAAGAAGAGAGGACGGTTGTAACATGGGGAAGAGCAAGGACAAGCCAGACCACTGCAGAAACAGGAGACTCGGAGGGCAGACTGAAAACCATGTCTGTTCTCAACACCTTTGATCTTGGTGGCGTGGGCTCTTCATCATGAAGCTCAACACACACACCTGGCCCAGGAGTCAGAGAAGCTGAAGAGGGTCCAGAGGAAGGAGGGGCAGCTGCAGGCCTGGCTGTGGCCTCATGCTGTTGAGGTGCACCAGCAGGTAAACCAGGAAGTGTGTGAGCTTCAACATGGCTGCCGCTTCTCCTCCAGCCTCCAAATCTCCCACAAGGTCTCTTTTGTCTCCCACTCTGACAGGGAACCTGGGATGAAGGGAATTTGGGGATGTGTGGTTCACCCCAGCCAAGGGGACACATTGCAAAGTCCCTCCCAGCCAGGGTGGATTTCTTCTCAGCTTATTGTGTGAACAGGCCTATGTTTACAGACTCTCCAGGGAGACTACAGGATTATTGATTTTTCTACTGGGAGCTGGTAGAGACAGGTAAGTTTCCTTGTGGGTCCCCTCTGATTCTGGCTGGTTTCCCCCTGTCCACACTTTCACTGAGTTTGTAGCCACTTCAGGGGTCCTGGCTTTCTGCAAGAGTCTCATTTTCAGTGGGCTCAAGGGCCAGTATCTTATTCCCATGCCCGTGGCTGTGAATTCCTGAGGCTCTGGGTCCCTGACATCAGCATTGGCTCTCACTCCAGTGTAGCCCCAGCTACTGAATTTGTTCTATTTTAAGCTTTCAGGTTTGGGGTTTTTGGCGGGGTGACGTGGGGTGGAGATGTCTTTTCTTTTCTTGTGAGTACAGCGGTGTAGTTTAAATTGTGTTTGATGAATTCATCCACCATTTGAGTGTTTTGTGATGGGCAGCTGTTTCAGAATATCTAGTCCAACTGCGGGAAGTCCCTAAAATGAGATGATGTAGATACAGCGCCCAGTGTATGAAATGCCACATGGTAGACACTCAGGACATTTATTTATTTATTTTATTTTAAAATTTATTTTATTCAAGTATAGTTGATTTACAATGTTTTGTTAATTTCTGCTGCACAGCAAACTCTTTCATATATATATATATATATATACACATTCTTTTGTAAACATTCTTTTCCATTATGGTTTATCACAGGATATTGAATATAGTTCCCTGTGCTATACTGTAGAACCTTGTTGTTTATCCAGCCTACATATAATAGTTTGCATCTGCTAATCCCAAACTCCTAATCCATCCCTCCCCCACTCCCCTCCCCCTTGGCAACCACAAGTCTGTTCTCTAAGGACATTTTTTTAATTAATTACATAGACATTGGACTGTGCTGGGCAGTGGAAATATTGTGATAAACAAAATAGGTATTCTTTTTACCCTCTTAGAGATTATATTCCAGTGTGAGATAGAGGGAGAAGAAAGCAATTGTCAGATAAATGGGATAATTGCTACTGGAATATGTGTTATAAAGCAGTTGATTAAAAGACTGAGTTAGCAAATCAGAGATACATAAATATATAAAGATATATAGCAATATATATACAGGTACAAAAATATAAAAATAAATGGCAATCCTTCCTTCCTTTCTTCCTTCTAATGAGGGAACAGAGTTGAAAAGAAGGGTAACAACTGAGAGCGATAATGGATGAGAACAGCGTGGAAGAATAGATTAGGCCCCTCTTGTCTTGATCCGCTTATAAAGAGTCTCAGTTCTAACCCATTAGGTTGGCAGGAAGTTCAGTCTTTTCCTGATTTTCTTAGAACCCCCCATCACATCCCTTTTCCCCTAATTTTCTAAGAAGTACATTTGCCGGTGAGTCAGGCACCCAACGTTCCTCTGGGAGCCTGGGGGTCTGCTGCTGGTTGTTAAGGCTGGTTGCTGCAGCTGGTGTGACTGAGGATTCACAGGTCCACAAGTAGAGGAATTAAGAAGTTGTGCTTGTGTCCCAGTTCTGCTCTGACACAGTAAGGAGGATACGTCACCTTTTGTGGTCCATTCAATCTTTACAGGTGTGTGTTTTAAAAAGTGCAAAAAGGGCTCCCCTGGCGGCGCAGTGGTTGAGAGTCCGCCTGCCGATGCAGGGGACATGGGTTCGTGCTCCAGTCCGGGAAGGTCCCACATGCCGCAGAGCGGCTGGGCCCGTGAGCCATGGCTGCTGAGCCTGCGTGTCCGGAGCCTGTGCTC
>NW_020174042.1:5190414-5210264 GCF_003031525.2 Neophocaena asiaeorientalis asiaeorientalis | reverse complement strand
AATTAATTACATAGACATTGGACTGTGCTGGGCAGTGGAAATATTGTGATAAACAAAATAGGTATTCTTTTTACCCTCTTAGAGATTATATTCCAGTGTGAGATAGAGGGAGAAGAAAGCAATTGTCAGATAAATGGGATAATTGCTACTGGAATATGTGTTATAAAGCAGTTGATTAAAAGACTGAGTTAGCAAATCAGAGATACATAAATATATAAAGATATATAGCAATATATATACAGGTACAAAAATATAAAAATAAATGGCAATCCTTCCTTCCTTTCTTCCTTCTAATGAGGGAACAGAGTTGAAAAGAAGGGTAACAACTGAGAGCGATAATGGATGAGAACAGCGTGGAAGAATAGATTAGGCCCCTCTTGTCTTGATCCGCTTATAAAGAGTCTCAGTTCTAACCCATTAGGTTGGCAGGAAGTTCAGTCTTTTCCTGATTTTCTTAGAACCCCCCATCACATCCCTTTTCCCCTAATTTTCTAAGAAGTACATTTGCTGGTGAGTCAGGCACCCAACGTTCCTCTGGGAGCCTGGGGGTCTGCTGCTGGTTGTTAAGGCTGGTTGCTGCAGCTGGTGTGACTGAGGATTCACAGGTCCACAAGTAGAGGAATTAAGAAGTTGTGCTTGTGTCCCAGTTCTGCTCTGACACAGTAAGGAGGATACGTCACCTTTTGTGGTCCATTCAATCTTTACAGGTGTGTGTTTTAAAAAGTGCAAAAAGGGCTCCCCTGGCGGCGCAGTGGTTGAGAGTCCGCCTGCCGATGCAGGGGACATGGGTTCGTGCTCCAGTCCGGGAAGGTCCCACATGCCGCAGAGCGGCTGGGCCCGTGAGCCATGGCTGCTGAGCCTGCGTGTCCGGAGCCTGTGCTCTGCAATGGAAGAGGCCACAACAGTGAGAGGCTAAAAAAAAAAAAAAAAAAAAAAAAAAAAAGTACAAAAAGAAGGTTACAAACCACACTAAATCTAATTATCCCCCAAAACCCGTGTTAATATTTTCTGAACATTAAAATCGATACCTGTCTATGCATCTAGGTGTGTGTGCACACACATACGTACAGAAATAATTTCTGAAGGGTGGGATTATATGACACATATGTTTTTAAAAACAAAATTTATTAAATTTAATATTGATTGAAATCATTAGGAAAGGCATCAGCTGGTTTGTGGGCCTGGAGCCCATGTCCCCCTCCGAAGTGCTGTTAAAGAGAGAAATGTGGTTGTTCTCAAGATGGTGTCACTTGTGCTAAAGTTCATGATGCCAAACCTAGATTCAATACCAAACTTAATTGCAGTTACGACCTTCCCCAGAAATGTAATCTTAATCAACCAGTTTTCTGTTCAGCACCAATGAGGTCATTGGTCAGGTAGGTCCTCTCAACCCCCCCAACCCCACCTCCAGAGGAAGAAGAGGCAATCTGCACGATAAACCCGTGCTGTTCCCTACCCTCCAAAAAGAAGGTGTCCTGGCCCCAAATAACCTTTTTTTTTTGTTTCTTTTGCTAATGGCTTCCTTGCCCCACCTTCCTTTCTATAAAAGCCTTCCGTTTTGTACCACTCCCAGGAGCTGAGCGTCCTTCAAGTTGCTAGATTGGATGCTGCCCAGTTCAGGAATTGTTGAATAAAGCCAGTTAGAGCTGCAAATTTACTCGCTGTATTTTGTTTTTGACAGTGTCCAGTGGGGGTTCCAGCGCCTCAGCCTGAACAGTGAGCTCCTCCTCTTGCCAGGTACAAGGCAGGTGTGCTAGTAGCTTGTGTTCTGGGTTACAAGGGCATCATCTGTCCCTTATAAAAATCAGCTTTGAAAAAAAAAAAAAAATCAGCTTTGGTGGCTCCCAGCAACCACCCAGGGTCGCAGCCTCATCAGAAGTGCACTTTCAGAAAGCTAGAGCCAATGGTCAGATTTTAGCCCCCTAAAGGCTCCTTCTCCAGGCCTTTGCTGCTGACTTGGGATTATTCAGAAGTTCTGAATGGCAAACCTCACTACTTTTGGACGTCCTTCCCTGTTAATTTTGGGTTTATGAGTTCCTCAGGCCTATTAAGTTTGCCATCAATTGCTTCCCTTCTGCTTTATCTCTAAATTTACCACTATCTGATCTTCTGGTGGCACTGCTCTCTGGTTTACAGGAATTGCTATGGATTTATTTTAATTATTTATATTTATTTTATTATTTCAGTGGGGGTTTTACAGAGAGAAAAGGTAAATATTTGTATTCAGTTGGGTATTTTGAATAGCAAGTCTCATTCTATTTTTATAGAATCTGTATCTATCTATAGATATAGACAGAACAATATAGAATATATAGAACAATGAGAAGAAAAGCAAGAATTATTTTAAAAAATGGTGAAAGGTTTTGAACTTTTATGGGTGCTCCTCCATTTATTAATCATGCTTCTGACCCTTTATCTTAAATACATTTACTAAATTGTTACCAGTATCTTTATTTTTTCAGGTGACATTATTTTTCTCTCTTTTAAAAAATTATTTTATTATTTTTTTCAGCTTTATTGAGTCATAATTGACAAACAAAATTGTAAGATATTTATTTATTTATTTCTAACAGCTTTATTGGAGTATAATTATTGTAAGATATTTAAAGTGTACCAGATGATCGTCTGACAGACGTATGCCTTGTGAAACGTTTCCACCCACTGAGTTCATTAACACATTCCGGTGACTTATTAAGGATGTCCGTTGGCACTTGATGACACAAGGCTGGAAAAAAGTGCATGGGGGGCAGAAAGTTGGGTGGGGAGTTTGGTCAAATTTGGACTGAGAATTTGCTACATCTGTTTCTTAATCACCCTGGGTTGACTGTGATAATTTTAAAGTCGTGTGGGGGACTCTAGGAACTGTCATTTTCAGACCTCGGGTTCTGGGCTGGATGCTTTCTTTGCCCGTCCACATCTACTTTCCCCGGCTCTCTTACTAATGGTAATGAACCTGACGGAACAAATGGGCTTCCTTGCCCTCCAGCTCCCTCTTGGATTCAGCTGACGGAGTTGGAGGGAGGAGAGGTGAGGTTGGGATATTTGTTCTCCTGGATCCCTGCTCCTGTGGGCTGCCCTTGGATGGCTGTGCCCTTTGACAGAAGGTTGCAGCTCCTCTCAAGATGGCATCCTCTACAGGATTTTCACCTTCTGCTTGGTATCATGCCTTCCTCTCTTCCCTTGAGTCCCGAGTGTCTAGTTACAGTGACACTAGTTCCGGGGAACTGCATTATTCCTTGTGGTTTCCCTGCAAAATTTTAAATAGTTCTTTGATTTAATATTTCTTGAATTATCCTAATTTGAGCATGTCATCTCTTTCCTACTGGAACCTTGACTGCTACACATTTATGAAAAATTGTCCTTAATTAAGCATGCTATTAATGACGTAGTTCTAAGAGGACTAAGGGAAATATATGGCACGTTTCCACATTTCAGTGTGTACAGTCTTGATATTACCCTCGCTTTGACTTTTTTACAAAACTTGTGATCCTGGACAGGCAAGCAAAGCCTCGACTACAGCTGCAGAAGAGACAGATCAGCATTGAAATTTCCAATTTGGGATAGGAATGCCTTCCTTTCATTACTCCTCAATCATCCATAATGTATAATACATGTAAAGGTACTTCTAGGATGCTTAAAAAACCCTCTTTCCTCCTATGCTGGCTGGCTTACAGAGAGCCAAGGGGTCTTCTCAGGGGAGGCATAGATTCCTGGTGTTCAGTGATTTAGGCTAAATTACAGCTGCACTTATATTGGCAGGTAAGTCTGAGAGATGCCCAGATCAGCAGGAATTTAGCTTAAGGGAGTGACTTCCCCTTACCTGGTGGACCAACAGTGTTCTCACAGGATTGTACAAACCGGATTCCACTGGCAGGTCATGGGCTCCTTAGGGCAAGGATTTTATTCACTCTGTACTCCTAATCTCACAAGTATCTGGCAAATAGAGATGCCCAATCAATGCCTGTTGAATGAGTAGGGTGGACTCAGGGCTCCAGGGAGCTCGGGAAGCCATCTCTTCATTCCTCTGCCTCCGGTGAGCTGCCAATAAAGCAATAAAGCTCTCCAGTGTGAGTGAGGATGGCCTTCCAAAGCTTATTTATCCACACATTCAAGATCTTTCTCTAACTGAAAGCTACATAATTGCAGGTTAAGCTGATTTTATTGGACATAAATAAAAATGAATGGTAAGACCCTTACAACAGCTGTTTTTATATCTCAAGGCATTCAAACCTTCTCTGGCTTCTTTCTCTTTCTTTTTCTTTGTGGACTAAATTATTCCAATTTCTCATAAATTTCCCAGGACTCAAACTCAGAAGAGTATGATGAAATTGGCTAAAGACATTTGAATTTATACTGTACCTGGTCTGGGGACTATGTTTCCTAGAATTATTCTGTTTTACAACAGGTCAGCGTGTTTTAAGAATCAAAATGATCCAGAAGCTAGTCATTGAGATTGGGTTGCCTCCTTGTACTCCCTCACTTCCCTTCAGCGGTGTTAGGGCAGATGGATGGCAAGAAAGGGACTCATTGAAGGTACATCTTTTAATCCAATCTGGTATTACGGGTTTTAGGAAGTAATCCAGAGAAGTGGTGGCATCAAACTATGCATGTAGGTAAAGGGGTTGGGGTCACTTTATATTCTCAAATCATAGGCAGGTTCATTCAGTTTCCCACAAAGGGAAAGAGAGGAGTCAGACCTGGAAAGAGTGAAGTATTATTATTTCTTTCTTCAAATGTGTATCAGCCAATCTCTTAAGTAAACTGGAACAGAAAGAACAGAGGAAAAATAAGTGAGGCTTCCCTTTTAATCAGCTGAGCTGAAGGAGGGGCTCTGAGCAACCATCAGCAAAACCAGCCTGGATTCTTAAGAGAAGTGGTGAAGAAAGCACGCACTGATTTTCTGGCCCCTGAGTGGAGGGCTTGGAAACAATCTGAGTGGGTGTGGCAAGTACTCACCTCCAAGCCGGGGCCTGTGTTCTTGGTCCTAATGGTGGAACCGGAGAGCCTCAGGGCAGGAGTCTTCAGCAGCTGCCTTAGGATCGCATTCACCCAGTGCACAGAACTTAATTAAAAGATAGACTGAATTATGACCTGCCTCTAGATTGAGGTGGAAAATAATTTATTTTATAAACAGTAGGCTCTGGATTTACATCGTAGTTTTGGATAGAGCTTGGGATGGAAGGAGAAGCTCTAAAAGTCTAGGTGTCTGCTGAAACCAAGGCTTTTGCTCTGCAAAAGAAGGGGGTGATTCTTTGGAGGGGACAGGCACTCTTAGACAGGAGGGCCAGAGAGAAAGAGGAGAGAAAGGAGAAGGGGAAAGAGAGGGGCTGGCAAGGTAGGATCAAGGTCCAAGGGCCTGGAGCTGTCAACGGATGTTTTAGTAATGATGATGCCCAAAGTCGGAGTACAGGTTGTGTATGGACCACATCACACATCTAAGGAGAGCCATTCACTTTGCAGGTATGAATATTTGAACTTGAATATTTATAATGATGATTATCCACCAGATGTCAGTAAAGCATCTAATTCTAACAACATAGGAGGGTAAAGGCAATTTTCCAACAGACAAAATTGTCTCAAGGAAGGGGTGCTTTAAAAAAATTTGCACAAAGGAATAGTATGTGCTAGCAGAGCCCTGATTCTTGGCCTTCTTCCACTTACTATTTAAAATATCTCCCTCTTACACTTCTCCCAAAAGAGAAAGACAAGAAAAAAGAAAGAAAACACTCCCAAGTTTTCTACCCTCCAAGAAGCCATCATATCCAAAGCCTGCAAAACAGCCTAACCAAATGGAACACAACTTTTATTGTACTCAAGTGCATTAGATCCATTTTAAGAGCTTTTCCTATGTTTCACCCATAATACATCATGCATCACTTTGGGTATTTACAGTACGTATTCTATAATTATCTGTGTTTTCATGTGTGCTTCTCCTTGAAAGTTGTAAACCTCTTTTAAATCAGTAATTTATATTTTTATTTAAATTATGCATATTTGTAGTTAAATTTAAGTATTATCAATAGTATTTGGCTTATAATAAAAACCAGCAGTCACCTACCCTTCCCCAACCTAGTCCTCCTAGGACTACTCCTTGGATGTACCACTTTCACTTTCACCTCTTTTTCCTGTTTCTTTGGCTATCTACATCCATACATCTAAATACTTTGCTTCAATGTCTTTTTCTTGATTAATCAGATTTTTCTTTGCCTTCTTATTGCAGTGGTTGAACATATGAGTCAGGCTAAGCAACGCTAACTGATATAATAACCTCTCCATCATGCTAGCTTAACACAATAAAGGTTTCTTTCCAATGTAGGTCATCAAAGGAGATGAGAAGATGTTCTCCACATCTTCAGGAACTCAGGGTCCTTTCATCCTTTGATGCCACCATCTTCAATATGTGGCCTCAAGTTCCCCTGGAACAGGAAGAGAGAACAAAGACTAAATGTGAGGGATGTGGGGCAGTCGGGAAAGAGTGGTGTTTGGAGAAGCAAAGGGAAGAAAGTGTATCAAGTTGGGAGGGGTGATAAATTGTACCAAGTAAGGAAAGAGAGAACTGACTATTGGATTTAGCAAGAAGGATGTCATTGGTGAACCATGCTAAGATGGTGGGATGAAAACGTGAGTGGAGTGAGCCTACAAAAGGGAGAGGAGTTGGGATAAATGCAGAAGCATTGTAAAATGGTTTTGCAGCCCTTTCATGTGGAGAAATAGGGAGGGAGCTGAAAGAGCAAGGAGAGTTCAGCTAGTTTGTATGCTGACGGGGGATGACCCTGTAGAAAGGATAAATGATAGGGTAGGATGGAGGGGGAGAACTTCGGGGTGGTTCTCTGAACTAGCTCACAGCATGGGGAGCTTTACAGCTGGAAGGTGGCCTTCAGTCACAGGAAGGAAGGGCACATGGTGTGGACGCTACAGCAGGTGAAGGGGGAGACGTGGTGATGGGAGTTTGGGGGAGTTTTTCTTGGAACATGAGGCAAGGTCATTAGCTGAGAGTGAGGATGGGGGTGGGCTGAGAGGGTGGGTTTAAACTTTATTTCTTTTTTTTAAAAAATTAGTTTTCAGTCATTTTAGAGTGATTTGGGGGAGGGAACACAGGTGTTCAACCTGCCATATTTAATAGGAAGCTCAATTATAAACTACTTAAAATTCCAATCCTACTCCTTTGCGTCTGTCAGGGTCTGAACCAGTAAACTCTCAATAAATATTTGTGCAGCTGAAGTGAATTTTCTTCATGGTCACAGTCAGCTTTTCCATTTAAAAAAAGTTTCTTCCTTATCACATCCACAGACTTGAGAAAATTAAAGATTAACCTGTTAAAGACAGCTACTCCACCCTTTCTTGCTGGGTGTTTTTGTGTTTGGGTTGCCCGTGTTTTCAGGTGTACACGCTGTTGATACACATCTTTGCAGAACGTGGAGGGTCTGAAGTGACCCTGTAGCCAGCGGTTTGGGAACCTTGTTAGTTGCAGGTTGTCTCAGGGTGTGTCCAGCAGCATCCTGCCTGAGGGTCAGAGCCAGGCCTCTGTGCTTCTGGGATGGGATGCCAGATATGGGCGCTTGTTCTATGATCTGGAGAAAGTAGATTGAAGTGCCACTCATGTTACTGTTTTTGAATTGAGATTTAAAGCATTTACAGGACAGCAAATTCAGAGGGTGAGGGAGCTGTTTATTGCCATGAGAGAGGACAAGTCTCCACTCTGTAAGCTTCAGACATTTACTTAAAAACAAGAAGAACCTACATTTATGGAGGCTTATTTAATCCTGATGACTTCTGTTTGAGTATTATTATCCGTATTTTACACATAAAGACACTGAAGCAGAGAAGCTCAGTGACTTGCTGAGGTCAGACAGTTAGAAGTGAGAGGTGGGTTTTAAACCAAGGTGCATTGGCTCTGGAGCCCAAGTTCCTCTTAACCTCTGTGCTGACTCCCAGAGCCTCTATTTTCCTACCTTTCAAATGGGAATATGAGCATGTACCTTGCAGGGTCATGCTGAGAATTAAATGAGATAATGTATATAAAGTATCCAGTGTATCACGGGAACCTTATAAGAGTTTGTTAGTACTTAAAGTTGTTTTTCTTCTCTTTCTTCTTTTTTTTTAACAAGAAATATATACAAAGATGTTAATATTATTTGGTAAGAAATACACAGAAAAGCCCACTGATCTGCATAGTGATTGTTCTTACAGTTCTTTCCATTGTGTATAGTTTCAGGAATTGGTTTTTGGAGAATAAATTACAACTACAATTTATCTTGTATATTTTATTATTCCAATAAAAGCTCACAGTTCAATGTTTTTTTAAAGGAAAGAAAACCTAATAATATCCAGAATAAAGTACTCCCTGATATTTTTCTCAGTTTTCATAAAGCATTTATTTTTCCACTACAAGTTCCTAATTTTTTCATTAGTAATCTGGAGTATTGGCAAGACCAGAACAATTTTCAGCTGAAAAGTCATAAAATAAGATCACCAAACAAGGGGAACATATTTTAAATGAGGACTTATAGGTTTCTTCTTTACTCAGCTCTTTTTTTTAAAATTTTTTAAAAAATTAAATTAATTAATTTATTTTTGGCTTCATTGCTGCGTGGGCTTTTTCTAGTTGTGGTGAGCGGGGGCTACTCTTCATTGCAGTGAGCAGGCCTCTCATCACGGTGGCTCCTCTTTGCTGCGAAGCACAGGTTCCAGGCGCACGGGCTTCAGTAGTTGTAGCATGCGGGCTCAGTATTTGTGGCCCACGGGCTCTAGAGCACAGGCTCAGCCGCTGTAGCGCATGGGCTTAGTTGCTCCATTGCATGTGGGATCTTCCCCGACCAGGGCTCGAACCCGTGTCCCCTGCATTGGCAAGCGGACCCTCAACCACTGCGCCACCAGGGAAGCCCTACTCAGCTCTTTTATTATTAATAGTAAAGTGAGTGAGAGACAAGTTGTCAGGTAAAGACCATGGATGTGGGTCAGAAGACTGGAACCTATCCCAGCGCTGCCTCTTACTGGTCGTGAAATCTTGGGTAGGGCACCCAACTTCTCCATGGTCAATTTCCTTATTTGGGGTTGGAGATAAAGCTTTCCTAAATACAGTCCCAGGGACATTGGTTCCATGAGATATTAGTAGGTGACAAAGAAGAAAGGGTTTCATGGTCAAATACATTTGGGAAATTCTACATTAGGCAATCCTAGATTAGACAAAGTATCTTTATCATGGGCCTTCTCAGGGCCTTTGATATGTTAATTTCCAAGAAAAGGATGTGGTATTTTCTAAACTTAATTCATCACAGAATTGCTTTGTCAAAGAATATCTCTCACACTAGGATTATACATACATATATATATATATAATACATCTATTATATATAATAAATATATGTATGAATGTAAATATATGTATATATAATGTAAAACTTTTTACAAATATTAGTAAATGGTAATCATTAACTATTCAGCCATTCATGTAATAAAGAACCAAGTAAATATCTCTTAACTAGAAGACTTTCCCCCATAATTTCTCTATACATTGTACTTCTGGGAAACACCACTGTTAAGTTATTGGTGCAATTCTTATTGATCACTAAGCTTCACTCATAATCCCTGCTAAGTTTAAATGTTCTTACTATGGAATATAGGACTCACATATTAGCATAACTCACTATATGCACACCTATATGTGTATATATATGTGTGTATGCATATATATATGATAATGATCACAAAATTGCTTTCCTTTGTCTCAAATCTGAGATGCTTATATCAAGAAAGATTTGTGACTATAGAAGACATGAGCAGACAAAAGTAAAGGTCCTTAAAGTGTAGGGTAGGTATGAGGAAGATGACCTACTGTGCTTTTATTGTTCTTGAGAGATTGAGAGTCTATCAGGTAAAGGAATGGTTCATTATGTATCAAAATGTTGCCGAAATTAATCATCCAGTAGTTTTGAACTAGCGATATGGTCTGTCCTTCTGCTCTCTTGTAAGATTGCCAGAAGAGTCATGAGGTGACGGATAAACTACTGGCCAGGATCATTTTTTATTGCTGCTTTCCTTCACCTCCTTTTTAGTAAGGGAAGTTTTGAGTCAAAATGTGAATAAAAAAATAAAACCATAGACATTAATTTGCTGAATTCTGAACCAAATCAATGTACAAAATGATCCATTTGGGGTGTAAAACAAGGATTTCAAACTTTGATCCTTTAAAAATTATATTTTTGTGTGTATGTTTCTCTTTGTATATAAATATATATGGTAGTATAACATTAATCTATGAAAATAAATATTTGTTGTGCAATCAAAAGAATTTTTAAACTCTTTGGTTTGACTTTTGTAACTTTGTTCATTTCCATGAAATTTTATAACTTGAAGGTTTTTAATAGAAGAGTGCCGCATGTAAAAGTATTTCATGTCTTGAATCACATTCTGGATATGGATATAGATTGTTTTAATTTACTGTTGCCCTTAGGTCTATAGGTTCCCATGCCCTGACACTAAACACACATTATTATATGCCTAGTATTATTATTTTTCTCTCTCCTCCCTCACTTTTACATTAATCCTTATGTCTCTTGACAGTTGCATTCCTCTGCCTGCCTCCATCAGTATTTCTAATTTATTTTGGGCAAGGAAACTAGATGAGCAGGTGTAATAGAACTGCATTTAAATGAACCCGATAGGCTCTAAGTAACAGGCCATCCTTCAATTATGTGAGTACGAGAGCTGAGAAGCAGGGCCTGAGGCACCTTCTCTGTTTCTTTCTAGAATAAGAATTTTGTTTTGGTGTGGATGTTTGCTCTTTGGATAAGTACATGTGACTGCAGTGATTAAAAAATGACTTTCTAAAAGTTACAGAACACATAATACTCGTTTTAGAGAATTTGGAAAATACAGAAAGGTACAAAAAAGAAAATTAAAAACTTATAATTTCAGTTTGGAATAACCAGTATAAACATTTACATGTATTTCTTCCTTTCTTATTTGCGTATACATATCATATATTCATTTTGTGCATGTTTTACAAAATTTGGTTTATACTGCATTGCGAGTTTTGTATTACAGTTTTTCGTGTGACAGTGTTAATAAGCATCTCCTATGTCATCACATTTTTTTCAAAATCCACATCCATGTTAGTGTCTAAGTTCCTCAAGTGAATGTACAATACAGTAACTTATCTAACTATCCCCAGTTATTGGAAGTGTTTGATATTTTACAAAACACCATGATAACAAAACTTGTAAATAAATATCTGTCTACATCGTAAATCATTTTTTAGGCTAAATTCTCAAATGAAAATACTGGATAGGAGATATGAAATGTGATGAGCATTCTTACAGCTAAACTGTTGTGCACGTCCTTAGTTATTTCTGTACACGAATTCTGTGAAGTGGAATTGCTGTTTAACGAATACGCAGGTTTTCTTTAAGTATGTGTGTTTTAAAAATGGGACTAGGTCTTTCTGTCTTTTTCTTCCCATTGTGAAAGAAATACATGCTCACTGTAAAAAATATTCAGACACAGAAAAGCATGAAGAAGAGAGTAAAAGTCACCTGTCTTTCCATAATTCCTGTTGACATTTGGATTCTGTGCCAACATACAGAAATATGTGCACCAATGTGAGAAGCCACGTATACCTCCATCATGACAAAAATGGGATCCATGCTCTGCAAACTGTGTTATATACTGATATTTTAAGAAAACACATTAAAGCATGGCACACTTAGAAAAATATGCACAAAACAGAAATGTACAGATGGATGAATGTTCACAAGTAAACACCCAGATTAAGAAAAAGAAAAAATGTGGAACACTTCACCAGGTTGTATGTTATCCTTACCCAGGTGCCATGCTAACTCTGTATGATTCTAGCCTTAGTTTATGTGCTCCTGAAATGAACACTTAATATGTATCAGAGATACATTTTCTTGTTAACAAAGAACTATATTTCATTTGACTATAAGACATCGTTGATTGTTAGTGTCCCATTGTTTTAGGTACTACAGAGAGAGAGAGAGAGAGAGAGAAAGGAAGGGAGGGAGGGAGAAAGAAGGAACAAGAGGGAGCGAGAAAAAGGAAGAAAACAGCAACAGCTGCCAACTAAACTATAACCTAACACTGTTGATAGGACAGTCCTGTGTCATAAGCAGCTTCTTTTTTTAAAAAATTGAGATATAATTGACATAAACTTTATATTAGTTTTGGGTGTACAACATAATGATTCAGTATTTGTATACTGCAAAATAATCACCACAATAAGTCTAGTTAGCATCCATCACCACACATAGCACATTTTTTTCTTGTGATGAGAACTTTTAAGATCTACTCTCTCAGCAACTTTCAAGTGTACAATACGGTATTATTAACTATAGTCACCATTCTGTGCATTACATCCCAGGACTTACTCATCACTGGAAGATCGTACTTTTGGGCCCCCTTCCCTCATTTTACCCACCCTCCATCCCCATCTCTGGCAACCATCAATTTGTTTTCTGAATCCATGAGTCTGTTTTGTGTTTGTTTGTTTTAGATGCCACCTATAAATGAGAGCATACGGTATTTGTCTTTGTCTGTCTGATACAACCAGCTTCTTGATGCTTTGAAATTTCCTTCATCTATTCTGAAGTTTGCCAGTTTCTCCACCCTTCAAGCTGGATTGTACGGTGTGTGAAGGCAATCTCTTTGCATTTTCTTATCTTTAGTCACTTTGGCTATCTTCTTTCTTGGGTCCCATCAAGCACTGGTTGTTTCTTCCCCAGAAAATATGAAATTATGGTCATTCTTCTAATGAAGATTATTTGCTTCAGTAATATTACATTTGTACTTTGCTTTTCTGTTTCCATATCTTTCTGCATACATTATATGATTTTGTTTCAATGCTGGTTATGGTGAAATCTTTTGAAAGACATTTTAAATAACTAAACTCAACATGCGTAGTACCAATGAAGTGCATAACTCAATTGGAAATGACAACTATATAAAATCTTTGCTGGAGTTCATGCATGATCAAGCAGTTAGGAGGATAGCAGAACCTATGTGAAAACTGTAGGTCTAAGAGTCAATGAAATATAATAGATACACACCATCGCTTTTCTTATAATTGAGATTTTATTGGCTTAGCGTCTGGTCTGTTCACAGATATGAATAATCTATACACAATTTTTATGCAAGTCCTAACAAATCTAAAAAAAAGTGGTTGCAGTCCTTTTCTAAAAAGTTACCCAGTCACTTCAGTTAAAATTTGGAGGCAAATTGTCCTTTGGAAGAGGATATAAAGTACTCATATGATAAAATATTGATAAATTGTTAGGTTAAAATCCCACTAATTCATGACTTAATAACATACTTACAACATAGTAAAAAAATGTTCAGGGCTTCCCTGGTGGCTCAATGGTTAAGAATCCGCCTGCCAATGCAGGGGACACGGGTTCGAGCCCTGGTCTGGGAAGATTCCACATGCCGTGGAGCAACTAAGCCCGTGTGCCACAATTACTGAGCCTGCGCTCTAGAGTCCGCGAGCCACAACTACTGAGCCCATGTGCCACAACTACTGAAGTCCGCACGCCTAGAGCCCATGCTCCACAACAAGAGAAGCCACTGCAATGAGAAGCCAGCGCACCGCAACCAAGAGTAGCCCCCACTCACTGAAACTAGGGAAAGCCCACGTGCAGCAACGAAGACCCAATGCAGCCAAAAATAAATATAAATAAATAAATTTATATAAAAAGTCCAATCTTTCACAGTGTATGATTAAAGTTGCAGGATAAACTGGGCTACTGCTACCAAAGATGTCACAGATGGCACTCAAGTCTGACCAAGAGCACCGAGATCAGGGAGCAGTTTGCTTAGAAAACTATTCTACCAAAGAGCAGCATGAAGTATCGAAGATCAGCAATGAAATGTTTGAGACACGCTAAATGTGTGATTACGACTGTGAATTGCATTTAATTATGCTTCCTGTTAAAGGATATAATCCTCCCTACCCCCAGCCTATGGAATGGTAAGTTGGAGCACAAGATGTCAAAGATTTCCTTAATTCAATATTCCTTGAATTCCACGTTGTGCAGAAAAATAAACAACAGCACCTGATTTTACCTTTTAAGAAAAAGCATTTACACTTATCTAAATAGGTAAAAAAAATCGTAATTATTTTTAGGGTGTCTAAAAAACATGCCTTTACAAGACAGCTGAACAGTAAGGGGAGAATGGAGACCACGGAAAAGATTTGGAATACGATATTCATCATCAAACCTGGCTTCTTTTGCTTCTGCTTCACCACAGGGCGGACTCTCCTCTTTGTTCCGTTTTCTGCAGTTACATCTTCTTTAGTGTCTTCCTGACCCACTTCGGCCTGTTCCTTTTGCTCCTCTTTCACTTTTTTTGGTTTCCACTATGAAGATTGATTCTTCCCTGTTGCCTTTTTGTAGCTTAGTTTCAACGTTTGCAGATACAGTTTGGTGTACCATTTCACTCATCCCTCGGATTTTCTTTGCTGCCCCTTGGGATGAATTGCTCTGCCTCCTGGGCATATTGGAGGACTGCTGCCACTCCTGTTGCTGCATTGCTGGACACTGCATAATCGTTTTTCATGGCTGCACAATAGTCCATCGCATGGGCGTGCCATACTTTATTTATTAATCCTAAAAATGATGGAAATTCAAGTCTTCTCTAATTTTTCACTGTTTGTAAAAGTCAAGACAGTAATTCTTTTGCTCGGATAATTATACTATTTTGTATAACTATTACCTTGGACTAGCTACATTGGTCCCAATAGGCCACTGGTCCTGGAAGGAGGACCAATAACCCAAATGTTATTGTGCATTTTATGTGTTTTTTTTTTTTGCGGTACGCGGTCCTCTCACTGTTGTGGCCTCTCCCGTTGCTGAGCACAGGCTCCGGACGCGCAGGCTCAGCGGCCATGGCTTACGGGCCCAGCCGCTTCGCGGCATGTGAGATCTTCCCGGACCGGGGCACGAACCCGCGTCCCCTGCATCGGCAGGCGGACTCTCAACCACTGCGCCACCAGGGAAGCCCTATGTGTACTTTTAAAAAGTTATTCAGATTGACACCTACTGATGGTGTCTGAGAATGTGTAATTCCTGAATCCTCGAGAATACTTTCCTGGATAATACTTCATGTTTTACTGGCCTTATTTTATTAAAAACACCTCTTCCAATATATCAACTTTTTTTCAGATTTGTATGTTGTAAATTTATTTTAGATTATCATTTCACTTAAAAAATTTTTTTCATAGCCTTTTGCCATTCAGAAATTCTAAATTTTTCTGAGTTCATTCTATTGATATTTTCCTAGATAGTTTTTGGATTTTATTCTCTTCTTCTGGGGCCTTCTTCTCTATGAGATAAGTACTTTATTATTCTATTTATTTGTATTGTTTCAAATTTAAAATCCAATTGTGAATTTGATTAGAGTTTCATTCCGTTAGATGTTAATTTCTGGATAACTGTCATATTTACAATATAAAATCTTTTAATCTGGGCTACAGTATATCTTTCCACTTTTTGTACCTTTCAGGTACCTCAGTAAAGTTTTGTAATTCTTTTCGTATGAATCCTGTGCATTTAGTTTTGATTTTACTTTCAGTTATTTTGTCTTGGTTGCTGTGTGAAAAGAAAATATTTCCTTAATATTTCCAGCAAATTAATGCTGATATGTAGAAAAAATGTAAATGAGGTGAAGGATATTCTAGTGTCTCAGCAGTTGATATTAACTTTTGTTTGTATGAAGAGCGTGGTTTTACTGCAAAAAGACTGTAATAGTTGTGAAGGATAGAAATGATCTTGTGGCTGACATTTCGGTTTCATGAAAATGAAAAAGAAGCTTTAAAAAGAGAGTAGGTGAGGGACAAAAGGAAAGTTCTAAAATGTGGGCTCTGGAGAGCACAGTTCCTTGACCTCACTGACCCCAAATCATAGGTGTGTATTCAGCTGGAAGAAGTCAGAATTGGGCCTTTTAATTCTGGGGCCAAGAGCTGGGGTCCTGACTGCCCATGTTGGTACAATTGGCAAGAGCCACTTAGGGAGGAATTGTCTGATGGAAATAACGTGTGCTATGTGGTGTCAACTTTTCAATTTGGCTACATGGTTAGCAAATTCTATTCTTAATTCTTAATTCATAAAATTTAGTTTTAGGATCACAGAAAAATTGAGTGCAAAGTACAGAGGGTTCCCATATACCTCTGTCCTTCAACTTCTCCCAATGTCAACATCCTGGCAAATTCTAGTTTTTTTTCAATAATATTTGTGGTGCTAGAGGATTATTTGCTGGGAAGTGGGATTTGTAGCGGTTTGAATTTTACATCAAGCTTGGCATGAAGCAAAAGCAGAATCTGCAAACGGGTATAATTGGATATCAAGGTTTTATTTATAATGGTGTTAGAATACATATGCATTTGATGTACATGAATTCAGCTGTCTGCTCTGACAGGAAAAAAAAAATAAGAGAGAAAAGCAAAGAGATAATGATGTGAATGTTAGAAAATTCCATCCCCTATTCCATCTAATAAAGTTATATACAAGAGTGAGCATCACAAGGGGATATTGGACAAATTGTCTTTGCTGTACACATGGACAAGTGGTATGTATATCTGTCTCCTTTTTGTTGAAATTTTTCAATGGTAATTTTACAATACTAGATTTTTAGTCTTTTGTTATCTAGGTGAAAAATCATCTCCAAATCATATCATCTCCAAATAATTTTTCTCCTTTCTAATTTTTGCCTCTTTTATAATATTTATAACTCACTTTCTCTTTCTTAATACATAGATTAGAAATTCCAGTTTGAATAATGGATGTGAAAGCAAGTAATCTATTCTTGTTCCTAATTTAGCTACTGTGGATATTTTTCATCATGTTAAGAACCGGTTTTTCTAGTATGGATTCATAAGGGGGTTTGTTAAAAAGAAAAATAGATTCTGAATATTATCAAGTATCTTTTCAATACTGATTGAAATCATCATATACTTTCATGCTTTGACTAATTTTATAAATTATATGCATTTTTTTCCTTAACATTTAATCATGCTTGCATTCATGGAGTAAAGTCAACTTGGTAATGATACATTATTACTTTGGACTTTTAGATTTGAATTGCTTATATTTTATTTATAATTTTCACATCTATATTCCTAAGTGAGATTGGTCTGTATTTTTTTTTTCTCTCTCTTTGTCAGATTTTGGATTAACTGATTTTTATCTCATCTTTCTGTCTTGTTTCAAGTCTGTGATTTCGATATCTAAAAAGTTCCTTTTAATACTATTATTATTATTTTAAAAATATAATTTTCGTAAAGTTGAACATAAACATACCCTATAATTCAGCAATTCTTCTATTAGGTAGAAACTCTGTTTCAAGTCTAAGCCTATCCCAATTCAGGTCGCTATATTCCCTAACAGTGCACATGTGTATTAGGAGACATATAAAGAATGTTCATGGTACTATTGTTTATAATGGAAAAATATTGGGCAATAGTGTGATTAGTTGTAAAATGAAAAAATATATTGTACAGGCAATATTACACATCATCATGAATTACTTTCAAAAACAAAAGACTGTGTAAAAAACACAAAAAGAACAATATGTAAAGTATAACTCAATTTACATAAAAGCTCAAAACAAGCAAAACTAAACAATATATTGTTTGGGGATTTATCCATATGTATAAATAAATTAAAAATAAAAGGAAAAAAGCTTAATACAAAATCCAGATAGTAGAGACAAGGAGTGGGGGCTGTGAGTTGGGAGGGGTGCTCTAGGGGTTTCAAAATTACCAGTAACTTTTCTTTCTTAAGTTAGATTGTGGATAAATGGGTGTTTATTTTATTGTTATTGATTATGAACTGTCCATTTACATATACATACACCCTTTTGTATATCTCACAGTATTAGTTTCCCAGGGCTACTATAACAAATTGTCATGAAGGAGGCATCTTAAAACAACAGAAATATATTCTCTGTTGTCTGAAATTTAGTTCTGGCAACTAAATCAAGGTGTCAACAGGGTCAGGTTTCTTCTGATGGCTCGAGGGAAGAAGCCTTCCTTGCCTCGTCTTAGCTTTTAGTGTCTCCCAGCTATCCTTGGCTTGTACGTGTATCCCTCCAATCTCTGCCCTCATCTTCACATGGCCTTTTTCCCTGTGTGGGTCTCTGTCTCTTTTTCCTTTAAGGACACCATGCTATAAGGCCTTCCTATAAGGCCCACCCTAATCCAGTATGACTTCATCTTAATTTAACTAATTACATCTGCCAAGATCCTATTTCCAAAGTGACCAGTTCTGAGGTCCTGGGGGGATGTGAGTTTTGGGGGAACACTATTTAACATACCACCCTTATGTATTTCATGTTTTAAGGAAATAAAAAAAAATTTTAAAAGCAGAGTAGTATAGGGCTACAAGTTTGGGGAATAACTTTGCAGCTTAATTTGAGTGTTTCTCATTCTTTTTAAAAAATAAATATAATGGATTTTAGCTCTTAAAAAAAGTGTGTTTCTCTTCTGCAACCTGAGTTTACTGTTTCCATTTTCTCCAGTCATGCTACGTTGCTTCCTAGGCTCCGTGCTGCTTTTTCCTATTTATTGACATTGAAGCAGTGGAGGGCTAGTCAAGCTTGGTTCACCTGGCTAGGGACAGGGGTTGGCCTCAGTCCCCCTCATTGTCACCAGAATGCTGTCAGTGTCCTCTCAGATCTTAAGGGATGAGGGTGAATGCTTGTGCATCACACTTGGCTAACTGTGCAGGCATTTTCTCTCCTTGTAAGGACTGTTGAATAACTGGATGCAAATGTAGTTCTTTTGAAATAATCTATTATTGTTTCTGCATCAGAAACAGTCAAGAAAAAATTGCAGTCTCTTCGGGACACTTCTCCAATGGCCATTCCTGACTCTGTCCCTCCTCCAAACCTCACACCTTGGAAGTGATCATTTTCTGCCTTGTCTATTTCAGCTCCTAGCCAGATTGCTTTCCATGTAGTTACAACCTCAGAGTGGTGCAGGAAGCCAACTGACAATGCAGTTTAGGGAAGGGATGCCAGGGCCCAGTATGAAAAAAATAGTCTGATATTTTTCCTTCTTGTTTATTAAATTTTAAAAAATATTAAAAGAAAAGTTATAAAAACATTTGCCTTGATCATTTGAAATTTTCTTGGCTTCAGTTTTCAGAAAGCTTCATGGTTAAAGCTGGAACATAATGCAATTCTAAAACTGCTAGAAATGTGTTCTCTAAAGTCCTAAAGTAAAATTGTCCCTTTGCATTTATTTTTGTCATTGTTTACTTTATATACATATTCAAATACACACATGTACATTTTAAGCTATTGGATAACAAAAATTTTAAATCTGTGCTATTGTGCAGCAGTAGTTTCTTTATTTTCATTGTTATATTATTACATTATATAGACTGTATCCGATTTATCCATTTTACTCTTAAAATTTTGTTTACATTTATTTTTTCTTGTGGGATTGCTTTCTTTCTCCCTTCCTTCTTTCATTCCTTCATTCTTCCCTTCCTTCCTCCCTCCCTCCCTCTCTCCCTCTTTCCCTCCCTCCTTCCCTCCTTCCCTCCCCCCTCCCTCTCTCTCTTTCTTTCTTTTCAGTTTTACTGAGATATAGTTGACATACAGCACTGTTTTTTTAAGGTGTACAGCATAAGGATTTGATTTACATACATTATGAAATGATTATCACAATAAGTTCGGTGAGCATGCATCATCTTGTACAGACACAAAAGTAAAGAAATAGAAAAAAAATTTTTTCTTGTGAAGAGAATTCTTAGGTTTTATTCTCTTTCATATATAACATACAGCGGTGTTAAATATATTTATGATGTTGTATATTACTTTTTTTTTTTTTTTTG
>NW_020174042.1:5158451-5190350 GCF_003031525.2 Neophocaena asiaeorientalis asiaeorientalis | reverse complement strand
TTTTTTTTTTTTTTTGCCATACGCAGGCCTCTCACTGTTGTGGCCTCTCCCGTTGCGGAGCACAGGCTGCGGACGCGCAGACTCAGCGGCCATGGCTCAGGGGCCCAGCCGCTCCGCGGCATGTGGGATCTTCCCGGACTGGGGCACGAACCCGCGTCCCCTGCATCGGCAGGCGGACTCTCAACCACTGCGCCACCAGGGAAGCCAGTATATTACATCTGTAATACTTATTTACCTGATAACAGGAAATTTGTACCTTTGACTGCCTTCATCCAATTCCCTCTCCCCCACCCCCTGCCTCTGGTAACCGCAAATCTGATCTCCTTTTCTATGAGTTTGTTTTTGAAGTATAATTGACCTACAACCCTATGTTAGTTCCTGTTACACAACATAGTAGTTGGATATTTCTATATATTTCAAAATGATCACCATGATAAGTCTAGCTACAGTATGTCTCCATACTGGGATATTACTTAGTTATTGACTATATTTCCCACACTGTACATTTCATACCCATGACCCACTTATTTTGCAACTGGAACTTTGTACCTCTTAGTCTCCCACAACTATTTCTTTCCTCCCCTCACCCCTCTCCCCTCTGACAACCACCTGTTTGTTCTCTGTATCTGTAACTCTGTTTCTGTTTTTTTACCTTTGTTTTTTAGATTCCGCATATAAGTGAAATCATACAGTATTTATTTTTCTCTGTCTGACTTACTCATTTAGTATAATATCCTCTAGGTCCATCCATGTTATCACAATGGCAAGATTTCATTTTTTTTTATGGCTGAGTAATATTCCATTGTATACATATACCACATCTTCTTTAGCCATTCACCTATTGATGGGCACTTAAGTAGCTTCCATACCTTGGCTATTGTAAATAATGCTGCAATGAACTTAGGGGTGCACGTATCTTTTTTAATTCATGTGTTTGATTTCTTTGGGTAAATACCTAGAAGTGGAATCGCTGGATCATATAGTAGTTATATTTTTAATTATTTGAGCGATCTCCATACTGTTTTCCTTAGTGGCTGTACCAATTTAATTTCCACCAACAGTGCACGACGTTTCCCTTTTCTCCACATCCTTGCCAACATTTGTTATTTGTTGTCTTTTTGATGATAGCCATTCTGACAGGTGTGAGATGATAGCTCATTGTCGTTTTGATTTGCATTTCCCTGATGATTAGTGATGTTGAGCATCTTTTCCTGTGCCTGTTAGCCATCTGTATGTCTTCTTTGAAAAAATGTCTATTCAGATCCACCGCCCATTTTTAATTGGGTTGTTTGATTTTTTGATGTTGAGTTGAATGAGTTCCTTGTATATTTTGGATATTAACCCTTTATTGGATATATTGTTTGCAAATATCTTCTCCCATTCAGTAGGGGGCCTTGTTGTTTTGTTGATAGCTTCCTTCACTGTGCAAAAGCTTTTTAGTTTGATGTAGTCCCATTTGTTTGCTTTTGTTTTCCTTGATTGAGGAGGCATAGTCAAAAAAATATTACTAAGACTGATGTCAAAGAGCATACTCCCTATGGTTTCTTCTAGAAGTTTTATGGTTCAGGTCTTACAATTAAGTCTTTGATCCATTTTGAATTTATTTTTGTGTATGGTGTGAGAGAGTAATCCAGTTTGATTCTTTTGCATGTAGTTGTTCAGTTTTCCCAACACCATTTATTGAAGAGGCTGTCTTTCACTCTATGAATATATCACTATTTATCAATTTTACTCTTAAAATTTTTTATTGTGGTAAAATATACGTAACATAAAATTTACCATTTTAAAGTGTACAGTTCAGTGGCATTAAGCACATTTATACTGTTGTGCAACCATCACCACCATCTATCTCCAGAAATTTTCATCATCCCAAACTGAAACTCCATACCCATTAAACAATAATTCCCCAGTCCCCCTTTCCCCAGCCCCTGCCAACCACCGTTCTACTTTCTGCCTCTGTGAGTTTGACTACTATAGGGACTTCATATAAGTGGAATCATATAATATTTGTCCTTTTGTGTCTGGCTTATTTCACTTAGCATAATGTTTTCAAGGTTCATATATGTTGTAGTATGTATCAGACTTTCCTTCCTTTTAAGGCTGAATAATATTCTATTGTATAGATATACAGCATCTTGTTTATCCATTTATCTATTAACGGACCCTTGGCTTGCTTCCACACTTTGGCTATTGTGAATATTGTTCATGGGAACATGGGTGTACCTATATCCACTCAAATTTCTGCTTTCTATTCTTTTGAGTATATATCCAGAAGTGGAATTGCTGGACCTTGAGATAATTCTATGTTTAATTTTTTGAGGAATCACCATACCATTTTCCACAGTGGCTGCATCATTTTACATTTCTACCCCTCCATTCTACTCTTGATGGACATTTGGGGGGTTGTTTCTAGTTTGGGCTACTATGAATGATACCAAAAGCATGCTTATACATGTCTGTTGGTACACTTATGTACACATTTTCATCAAGTATATGCCAGGAATATGTATGTATGCATATGTTCACCTCTCACAGAGAATCCCAGACTTTTCCCAAAGTACCAGTACCAACTGACACTACTGCCAGCACTGTGAGAGTTCCATTTGTTTCCATTCTTGCCAACTTAGCATTGTCAGTTATTAAAAAGATAGCCATTCTGATGAGTACGTAGTGTATCTCATCGGGACTAATGATGCTGAGTATCTTTCATATGCTTATTGATTTGGGATAGCCTCTTTCATGAAGTGTCTGGTTTAAATCTTTTGCTTTAAAAAAAACTGGATTGTCTGTCTTTTTCTTATTGATTTGAAAGAATTTTTTATATATTCTGGATATAAGGTTTTCTTTTTTGTTGGATATTTGCTTTGCAAATAGCTTTTCCTACTCGGTGGCTTGCCTTTTCTCTTACATACTATAGCTTAAAGAAACATACTTGTTCCTGGAACTTCCCTGGTGGTGCAGTGGTTAAGAATCCGCCTGCCAGTGCAGGTGACAAGGGTTTGAGCCCTGGTCTGGGAAGATCCCACATGCCGTGGAGCAACTAAGCCTGTGCACCACAACTACTGAGGCCTGCACTCTTGAGCCCGCGAGCCACAACTACTGAGCCCATGTGCCACAACTACAGAAGCCCACGTGTCACAACTACTGAAGCCCGTGCGCCTAGAGCCCAGGCTCCGCAACAAGAGAAGCCACAGCAATGAGAAGCCCGCGCACCACAACGAAGAGTAGCCCCCGCTCACCTCAGCTAGAGAAAGCCCGCGTGCAGCAACAAAGACTCAACACAGCCAAAAATAAATAACTAAATAAATTTATATTTAAAAAAATACTTCTTCCTATATATTATACAGTTCTGATCACAACTTAGAATTTTTTTCACTTACATTTCTGATTGGTTATTGTGAATCTGGATAAAAGATGTTATTTTATATATATTTATTTTATAATTAGCCTCTTTACCAAATTAATTCTGTGTTTTATTAAATCTTAAGTTCTCTAGGAATATAATAATGTCATCTATAAGGAAAGAAAGATATTTATCTTCTTTTTCATATTCTGTTTGTTTTGCTTTTGTGCATTAGCTAAATGTTTCTAAACATTATTGAGAAGTAGTGGTCATAGTATACGTTCCCATCTTGGTCCTGATTTTAATGGAAATGACTTCAGTAATTCACTGTTTAGCATATAATTTGCTGCGGTCTTTTTCATTTTTAAATAATGTCTTTCTATTTTACATTATGTGTAGTTATGGTCTCAGAATGATGCAGAAAGTAAAGTGCTAATTACAATTTGTAGAAGGGTCCAGTATTGAACTAGAGCCAAATATTTGATTCCTCTGTTTCTATTAAAATAAACTTCCTTTAAGGCAGTGGCTCTCAAAAATTTTTAATAATTTCTTTTTTTTAAACATCTTTATTGGAGTATAATTGCTCTACAATGGTGTGTTAGTTTCTGCTTTATAACAAATTTAATCAGCCATACATATACAATTTTTAATAATTTTGACATCACATTTCAGTTTCTGTTGTTCCCAAATATAATTGTGACACAATGTTTACCTTTTTACGTATGAGACAATCTGATGTTTTCTATTCTATTTTTTGTTTAAAATATATTGGTTGAGACCTACTTAATTGATTTTGTGATCCATTAATGGCTTGCAGTCCATTATTGGAAACATTCCTTCCTAAGTTAATAGGTGTCTCTTTTCTAGCCCTTGGGCTGAGATAAGGTCCTAGGGGTAATAATTCAGTGAAACACAGGGAATAGTTGAGGACACATTTGTTAGTACTTCAAAATGCTAACCTTTCATGTGTTTGTTCGCAATCTGTATATCTTCTTTGGAGAAATGTCTATTTACTTCTTCTGCCCATTTTGGATTGGGTTGTTTGTTTTTTTGATATTGAGCTGCATGAGCTCTTTGTATATTTTGGAGATTGAGCCTTTTTATTTTTTTTTTTACATCTTTATTGGAGTATAATTGCTTTACAATGGTGTGTTAGTTTCTGTTTTATAACAAAGTGAATCAGCTATACATATACATATGTTCCCATATCTCTTCCCTCTTGCATCTCCCTGCCTCCCTCCCTCCCTATCCCACCCCTCCAGGCGGTCACAAAGCACAGAGCTGATCTCCCTGTGCTATGCGGCTGCTTCCCACTAGCTATCTACCTTACATTTTGCCTCTCTCTCGCTTTGCCACAGCTTACCCTTTCCCCTCCCCATATCCTCAAGTCCATTCTGTAGTAGGTCTGTGTCTTTATTCCTGTTTTACTGCTGGGTTCTTCATGACATTTTTTCCCCTTAAATTCCATAAATATGCGTTAGCATATGGTATTAGTCTCTCTCTTCCTGACTTACTTCACTCTGTATGACAGACTCTAGGTCTATCCACCTCATTACAAATAGCTCAATTTCGTTTCTTTTTATGGCTGAGTCATATTCCATTGTATATATGTGCCACACCTTCTTTATTCATTCATCCGATGATGGACACTTAGGTTGTTTCCATCTCTGGGCTATTGTAAATAGAGCTGCAATGAACATTTTGGTACATGACTCTTTTTGAATTATGGTTTTCTCAGGGTATATGCCCAGTAGTGGGATTGCTAGGTCATATGGTAGTTCTACTTGTAGTTTTTTAGGGAACCTCCATACTGTTCTCCACAGTGCCTGTATCAATTTACATTCCCACCAACAGTGTAAGAGGGTTCCCTTTTCTCCACATCCTCTCCAGCTGCATTGAATCTGTAGATTGCTTTGGGTAGTAGAGTCATTTTCACAGTGTTGATTCTTCCAATCCAAGAACATGGTATATCTTTCCATCTATTTGTATCAGCTTTAATTCCTTTCATCAGTGTCTTATAATTTTCTGCATACAGGTCTTTTGTTTCCTAGGTAGGTTTATTCCGAGATATTTTATTCTTTTTGTTGCAATGGTAAATGGAAGTGTTTCCTTTAAATGGAAGTGTTTCCTTGATTTTAATTTCAGATTTTTCATCGTTAGTGTATAAGAATGCCAGAGATTTCTGTGCATTAATTTTGTATCCTGCTATGATCATGGTGATGATCCTTTTAATGTGCTTTTGGATTCTGTTTGGTAGTATTTTGTGGAGGATTTTTGCATCTATGTTCATCAGTGATATTGGCCTGTAGTTTTCTTTCTGACATCCTTGTCTGCTTTTGGTGTCAAGGTGATGGTGGCCTCTTAGAATGAATTTGGGAGTGTTTTCTTTTTCATTTATTTCTGATCTGATTTTTATGATTTCTCTTCTTCTGCTAACTTTGGGGTTTTTTTTGTTTTTCTTTGTCTAATTACCTATTATGTGGAGCTGGGAGGTCTCTTGTGGACCAGTGTCCTGAAGTTTGCTTTCCCACCTCAGAGGCACAGCGCTGACTCCTGAGAGCGCCAAGAGCCTTTCATCCACATGGCTCAGAATAAAAGGGAGAAAAATTAGAAAGAAAGAATTAGTAGTATTTATAAAATAAAAAAATATTATTAAAAAAAAAAAAAAAAACAAATAAAAAAAAAAAAAGGAAGGATAGAACCCTAGGACAAATGGTGGAAGCAAAGCTATACAGACAAAATCTCAAGCATACACACACACACTCACAAAAAGAGGAAAAAGGCAAAAAAATCACAAATCTTGCTCTCAAATTTCACTTCCTCAATTTGGGATGATTTGGTGTCTATTCATGTATTCCACAGATGCAGGGTACGTTAAGTTGATTGTGGAGCTTTAATCCGCTGCTTCTGAGGCTGCTGGGAGAGATTTCCCTTTCTCTTCTTTGTTCTCACAGCTCCCAGTGGCTCAGCTTTGGATTTGACCTTCCTGCGTGTAGGTTGCTGGAGGGCGTCTGTTCTTCGCTCAGACAGGACAGGGTTAAAGGAGCCGCTGATTCGGGGGCTCCGGCTCACTCAGGCCTGGAGGAGGGAGGGGCACGGAGTGCGGGGCGAGCCTGCGGCGGCAGAGGCCGGCGTGACGTCGCGCCGGCGTGACGTTGCACTAGCCTGAGGCGCGCCGTGCGTTCTCTTGGGGGAGTTGTCCCTGGATCTCGGGACCCTGGCAGTGGCTGGCTGCACAGGCTCCCTGGAATGGGGGTGTGGATAGTGACCTGTGCTCGCACAGAAGCTTCTTGCTGGCGGCAGCAGCAGCCTTAGCGTCTCATGCCCGTCTCTGGGGTCCGCGCTTTTAGCCGCGGCTCGCGCCCGTCTCTGGAGCTCCTTTAAGCAGCGCTCTTCATCCCCTCTCCTCGCGCACCAGGAAACAAAGAGGGAAGAAAAAGTCTCTTGCCTCTTCGGCAGGTTCAGACTTTTCCCTGGACTCCCTCCCGGCTAGCCGTGGCGCACTAACCCCCTGCAGGCTGTGTTCACGCCGCCAACCCCAGTCCTCTCCCTGCGCTCCTACCGAAGCCCAAGCCTCAACTCCCAGCCCCGCCCGCCCCGGTGAGTGAGCAGAGAAGCCTCTCGGCCTGGTGAGTGCTGGTCGGCCCTGATCCTCTGTGCAGGAATCTCTCTGCTTTGCCCTCCCCACTCCTGTTGCTGTGCTCTCCTCCGCGGCTCCGAAGCTTTCCCCCTCCGCCACCCGCAGTCTCCGCCTGTGAAGGGGTTTCCTAGTGTGTGGAAATGTTTCCTCCTTCACAGCTCCCTCCCACTGGTGCAGGTCCCGTCCCTATCCTTTTGTCTCTGTTTATTCTTTTTTCTTTTGCCCTACCCAGGTATGTTGGGGGTTTCTTGCCTTTTGGGAGGTCTGAGGTCTTCTGCCAGCGTTCAGTAGGTGTTCTGTAGGAGTTGTTACACGTGTAGATGTATTTCTGGTGTATCTGTGGGGAGGAAGGTGATCTCCGCCTCTTACTCTTCACCCATCTTCCCGGAAGCTCCCGGAGATTAATCCTTTGTAAGTGTCATTGCAGCACTATTTACAATAGCCAGGACACGGAAGCAACCTAAGTGTCCATCGACAGATGAATGGATAAAGAAGATGTGGCACATATATATAATAGAATATTACTCAACCATAAAAAGAAACGAAATTGAGTTATTTGTAGTGAGGTGGATGGACCTAGAGTCTGTCATACAAAGTGAAGTAAGTCAGAAAGAGAAAAACAAATACCGTAAGCTAATACATAGATATATAGAATCTAAAAAAAAAAAAGAAAAGAAAAAAGGTTCTGACAAACTTAGGGGCAGGACAGGAATCAAGACACTGATGTAGAGAATGGAGTTGAGGACACGGGGAGGGGGAAGGGTAAGCTGGGATGAAGTGAGAGAGTGGCATGGCCTTATATGTACTACCAGATGTAAAATAGATAGCTAGTGGGAAGCAGCTGCATAGCACAGGGAGATCAGCTCAGTGCTTTTGACCACCTAGAGGAGTGGGATAGGGAGGGTGGGAGGAAGATGCAAGAGGGAGGAGATATGGGGATATATGTATATGTATAGCTGATTCACTTTGTTATACAGTAGAAACTAACACACCATTGTAAAGCAATTATACTCCAATAAAGATGTTAAGAAGAAAAAATGCTATCTTGCTGCACTATTTAAAAATTAGAAAAGTTCAGAGGTTTTTGAAAATGTAAAATTATTAGGCTTAATCACACTTGATGGCTCCGTTTCTTGAGTGAGTTGAAACATTTTTACTGAACTAATGACTATTTATTTACAAATTATAGTTTTTCATATGGCATTGTGAAAACATTTTTCGGATTAAGTAATAAAAAATGGTCAATAATAACTGTATTAGTCAACTATTGATGTGATAATACTGAATAACGAACAACTCCAGAATCTCAATGGTGTATAACAACAAACATTAATTTCCTCACCCACAGGTCTGCAGGTTAGTTGGAATGGTTCAACTTTAGGCTAAGAGTTGGGTTCAAGTCTGTTCCTTGCTTTGGACATCACAGAGAGCAGCTGCAAATCACCTGTTTTCCTCATGGAAGATGGCAGAAGTGCAAGACGGGGAAGCAAACTTATGAGAGGTCATTAAAGGCCTCTGCTCTGAAATGCCACACTGTCGTTTTGTCAACATTCCATTGGCCAAAGCAAGTCACATGGCTGAGCCCACCATCAATGGGATGGAGAGGTAAACTGTGGAGTCTGTTGACAGGATGAGGGAGAAAGAAAGAACTCTGAGCCAGTAATTCACCCTCCTACAATAGGCAACGGTTCCAGAACCATGTCTATTCTGTTCACTTATACTGTAGTCATAATAGTCACTGCTCAAAATAAGAAATAAATTGACCCTTTATTTCATTATGAGAAAATTTAATTCCTTGATATGAGAAACTGCTTTTTGAAAAAAGGGTTACATCTGCATTGTACAAGCAATTGTTTTCCAGTATATTTATTGAACATTTAAAAATAAGTTTTAAATATTTATGCAAGGTAGCCAGGGAAATGTGTCCTTTGGATAGTTTGTATATTGCATTTTTGTAGCCTCAGTGCATGCTGCATTTCTAGTAATAAATATCCAACCATAGATGAAATCAGAAAAATGTAATGACTCTTACATAGGAAAAAAGAAGGCCTCTTTCCTAATTCCCTTTATGATGAAGTTCTTACTTTAACTATACCATTTATTTCCCTGTGGGGCCACACAGTTATTTAATTAATAGAAGCTCTAAAATTGTGAAAATTAACTTCTCCTGCTTTGATTCCTGTCCTGAATGCAGTTGTAGAAAGATTTCTCAGTATAATGAACAATGTATAAGTCAATAAATGGAGCTGAATGATGGGAGAAGCCAGTATAAAGTCGATTCTGTTCCCTCTTCAATGCTGTCTACCAGGGGTTGGCAGAACCATGGCCTGTGGACCAAATGTAGCCAACCATGTGTTTTTGTAAGTGAAGTCTTATTGAAACACAACCATTGGCATTCACTTAAATGTTGTCTATGACTGCTTTTGTGAGACATTGGCAGGGTTGAGTACTTGTGACAAAGACCATATGGCCCACAAAGGCTAAGATATTTGCTATCTGGTCCTGTACAGAAAAATTTGCCAACTCCTGCTCTATATAGTTATTATAGTTAAAAGAACAGTTTTAAAAATGTAAATATTACAAAATATAAATACTTTTGATTTCTTAAACAAAATGCATTTTTTAAACATCTTTATTGGAGTATAATTGCTTTACAATGTTGTGTTACTTTCTGCTGTATGACAAAGTGAATCAGCTATATGTATACATATATCCCCATATCCCCTCCCTCTTGCATCTCCCTCCCTCCCACCCTCCCTATCCCACCCCTCTAGGTGGTCACAAAGCATTGAGTTGATCTCCCTGTGCTATGCAGCAGCTTCCCACTAGCTATCTATTTTACATTTGGTAGTGTATATACGTCAATGCTAGTCTCTCATTTCATCCCAGCTTCCCCTTCTACATCTCCGTCTTTATTCCTGCCCTGCCACTAGGTTCATCAGTACCATTTTTTTAGATTCCGTATATAAAATGCATACTTTTCACCCTTGCATCCACCGAGAGTCTGATATTTGTAAGGAATATCTGACAACCCTTTTTTAGGGTAGATGAGTAGAAGTCAGCGTGGGTGAGGTCACGCTGCAGTAACAAGTAACTGCGTTAACACACTAGGCTTGTTTTCTACTCCTGCTGAGTACTCATCATGGGGCAGCAGGGTTCATCCAGGATCCAGACTGTTGGACAGCCACTATCTGGAGAGTTTCTGGTCACCTTTGCTGAGGCAAAAAGAGTGTGGTTACTTGTGCACTGGGTGTTAAAGTTTCCATCCAGAAGTGGCACACATCACTTTTCTCAGGCCAAAGCGACTCATATTGCTATATCTAGTCTCAAGGGATTGGGGAAGTGCAATCCTATCATACACCCAGGAAAGAGAGAGAAATACTTCGTAGGCAGCACCAGTGACTGCTACTGTATGAAACAAACAATGGTCATTTCAGAAACTGGTTTCTTTACAGTAGGAAAGTGGCTACTAGCTTCATGGGCAGCAAAGGCCTAATGTCTCTGAGGTAGAGGTTTGCAAGGAAATGGCGGGGGCGGGGCGGGGGGGATGAGTAACATAAATTCCTTTTAACTTCCTTTCTCTGCTCTTCTGTTCCAGGGCTTCACCTATGCTTTGGTTAGTGTAAATTTTGTCTGGAGAACATTGGATTATTAATTTCCTTTGTTTCCAGTTTTATAGCACCTTTGCATCTTTTGGCCGTCATAACTTTTTTTTAAAAAATTAATTAATTTTATTTTTGGCTGCGTTGGGTCCTCATTGTTGCGCGCGGGCTTTCTCTAGTTGTGGTGAGCGGGGGCTACTCCTCATTGCGGTGCGCGGGCTTCTCATTGCGGTGGCTTCTCTTGTTGCGGAGCACGGGCTCCAGGCGTGTTGGCTGCAGTAGTTGTGGCTCGCAGGCTTCAGTAGTTGTGGCCCACCGGCTCTAGAGCGTAGGCTAAGTAGTTGTGGCACACGGGCTTAGTTGCTTCGCGGCATGTGGGATCTTCCTGGACCAGGGCGTGAACCCGTGTCCCCTGCGTTGGCAGGCGGATTCCTAACCACTGTGCAACCAGGGAAGCCCCGTTATAAGTATTTGATGTACTGTTAGGACATTGAGATCTGGAGTCACTAGCTGGCCTGCACTTACCTTGAAAACTTTGCTACTCTTTTTAAACTCTACATTGTGCCAGACAAAAACATTTTAAAGTATATGAAAAAGCAAGCCAACGAAACCCACCACCTAGTGGCTAATTTTCAAACTGGTACTGGAAATGAAGCTATTTATTTTTTAACCTCAAAGTATTGTTCAGGGACAGAGATAAAGCATCAAAATTGCCAGAAATTGAACACAAGTAAATTTGGTGTTCCAATTACTTGGAACATCTGTTTTGAAGACGGTACTTTGTTTTCTCTTCCTTAACCTTCTAAATGGTTCCAGAGAGAACAGTCCTGTGTGGCATAATGAACACATCCAAGACAGTTTTCGAGGGAAAGGGATCCAAGCCCAGTGTCCCAGTCTAGAAGAGGATGTCAAAAGGATCTGAGGTTACCTTGACCATTTTCTGTTGAGAGTCCATGGAAGGAGGCTGACGGGAACTGAAATGCCTATTTCAGTTTGTGTGCCAGTCATAGATGACTGGGTTTTATTGAACCTGGTTTCTAGAAAGTTCCATGTGACATTTACATTCAATTTCTCCTTTTCTTGATGATGGAATTAACATCTGAGTCCCAAGGGGATAAACCATGCCAGGTCCAGACAAATCAGAACCCATTAAAGGAAACTAAGATTCTAACATGAGGAATCAGGACTAAACTGGACTATAAACCCCAGGAGGTCACAGGTTTTTGATGGTTTTGTTCAAGGTGAACAAACAGTGCCGGGCATATGGTAGGAACCCAAACATTCTGAATAAATAAGTCTCCAAGTCCAGAGGCAAGATTGAAGTTGGAATTAAAGAGCCAGGAGATCACTGACAGGCAGGGATGAGATTTGGAGGAAAGAAAGTAGGTGAAAGACAGAGAAGTTCAGAGTATTTCCTGTGGCTGAATGGGGTGTTGGCAGCTCGCCTGAGTGTTGTGTGTCCTCGGCTCAAAGATGTGTCAGGTTGGTTTCAAAGGCCAGAGGTAAGGCAGACAAAGCAGGTTTTCAAAAAACTGAAGTGAAATGGATTTTATTTTGAGAACTTATACATTAGGAGTAAGCAGCATTGATGTAACGGGTTTTTTAATATCACACCTTCATTTTTTTAAACAAAAAAGTACATGTTTAATTCATAAATGGAGATGGCTCGGCCCTTGCAGGAGCTCAGTGAAGGAGCTTCTCCAGGAAGAGAATAAAGAAGACAGGAAATGGAGATCCTACTCTGGCCCCATTTCTGATGACTGATCTGCAGTTTTTACTGACATTAGCAATTGTTATTGTCTCTTTGCATAATCTGCCGGTATGCATTTCTTCATTTCAACAGCTATGTCTTTAATCCCTGTGTTTATGCTGCCAGAGAATTCAGCACACTTCATTTTATCTGCAGTTAAAAACCTACAGTTTCAAAGGACTTTCATATACCAATATCTAATTCTTGAGGGAGGTATTATCCTTTTTTGGTGGTCAGCAAGGATGAGAAAGGTTACGTGACTTTAGTTCCCATGGAAAGTCATGAAGCTGTGGCTTGAACCCTAAACTTTTACAATTCAGTATTGTTTCCATGGTGCTAACAGCCATGACACTCACCAGTGAGGAAGACTCCTGGGTTAGCCCTTGAAGACCACGTTGCACAGCCTGGGCGAGCCATCCAGGGCAGGGCTCAGTTCCTGGAGTGCACAGAGGTGAGTGCCTCACCGGTAACCTCTGCTTTTCTCTTGCTGCTCTGACAGTGAGGTGGCCCTTGGGAGACTGCTGTTCTGTGGTCTGAGGAACAGCAGCAAAGTTTATCTAAAGGGAGCCACTGAGAGGAAAGTAGGGATAGTCTAGCAATAGCTATGAATATGGCTTCATGATGAATGCTTTGGTGACTGAGTTGGTATGTTTAGTCTTTTTGTTTTTCTCACTCTTGAGAAAAGCTGAAGAAAAGATGATGCAAGATGAGATCCTAAGTGTACAGGAGATACTGAGAACTTATCTAAAAATGACCCTGGGACTTCCCGGGTGGTGCAGTGGTTAAGAATCTGCCTGCCAATGCTGGGGACATGTGTTCGAGCCCTGGTCCAGGAAAATCCCACGTGCCGTGGAGCAGCTAAGCCTTCTGCAACAAAGAGAAGTCACCGCAATGAGAAGCCCACGCACAGCAATGAAGACACAACGCAGACAAAAATAAATAAATTTATTAAAAAAATAAATTAAATAAATAAATGAAAATGATCCTGACCAACGTGACCTCAGGGGTGCCCATTTAATGCAGTATATCGAGACAGTAGCTATGGGACAATCTCTCCTGGTAGGGGTTATGTTAAAAATTAAAAAAAAAATTTTTTGTGGGTGTTTAATTTGACCTGCTTCTGGTGATTCTGAGCTGTTGAATGGTAAGGTGGAAATGCAGAAGATTCTCAGAGTACCTTCAGGGGCTTAAACATCCTGAGATGTGTAAGTGCCCAGGGACCACTTCCTCCTGGGTAGATGTAATTGTATTTGGGCTCACTTTTTTTTTTTTTTTTTTTGTGGTACGCGGGCCTCTCACTGCTGTGGTCTCTCCCGTTGCGGAGCACAGGCTCCGGACGCGCAGGCCCAGCAACCATGACCCACGGGCCCAGCCGCTCCGAGGCATGTGGGATCTTCCCGGACCAGGGCACGAACCCGTGTCCCCTGTGTCGGCAGGCGGACTCCCAACCACTGCGCCACCAGGGAAGCCCTGGGCTCACTTTTTAAGAGGCCTCCTTCCAGTGTCTGTTTTAAAATTTATGGTGGGGGACAAAATAATCTAGTCTGATACTTTCTTGGGTGTCTGATGCCCCACTGATTTGGAGGTGTACCCTTCACTGGGCAAGGTCTGGAGGGGTTCACCTGTCTGCCCTTTGGAGCTGTGGGCAGAGAGCCTGTTTCTTCAGGGAAGAAGGAGGAAAAACGGGGTGCCTTGGGGCTCTGGAAACCTGGTGGGCAGAGCCACGTGAAAGCGTATTCAGTGACAACTACTCTGTGTCTGTTTCCCAGAGAATTCTGATGCGTTGTGGAAATTGATCACTGGAAAATGACTGTTGCCATGGATACTTACTGGTTTAATCTATCCAGTAAGCTACCTGTTTACAGGAACCACCTTTCTCTCGTCCTGTCCACGTGGTTCAGCTGGCCCTGCCCACCTGGACACACCTGATTATCCCAGTGTCAACATCTGACTAAGCCGGACCAATGAATTTCTTCCTGGTGTTTCGTGACTCTGAACCAGAGGGAACATCTGGTCACTCTCTCTCTTAGGTTGCTGAAGTGGCCAAATGGAAAGCTCAGAAGCTGTTGGCAGCCCCCTTATCCTCTCTGTGGAAAGAGTAGGCCATCAACAAGAAAGATACACATGCTGAGAGAACGGGAGACTGCATGGCTTCGGAGGTCCAGACACATTCTCCTGTCCTAGAAATCTATGAGATCATCTATCATCTTTCTAGTAAGTCCATGTTTTTGCTTAGACCAGTTGGGTTGGGTTTCTGGCTGTTGTCAACCATGGGCTTTGGGGTTGTAGTGGCTTCTCATGAGAAATGAAGGGGAGAACCACAGAAGAAGGTAAACTCCTGAGTCTAGGAGTGTAGTTCCAACTACTCCTCCATGCCTTCAATGTGGCTGTACATCCAGGAGCATGAGATGTGTTTGTTGGGTAACTTACCACAAGGGCCTCTGTTTAGCTCAGGCCTTCCAGAAACTTCCTGGATCCATGTAGTTGAACCTGTACTTGAGGACGATTCCAAATGTGTCACCTGGCAAAAGTGATGTGGAAGCAGAGTCAAAGTGTAAAAGACGTGGGTGCAGGGTGCTGGTCTTCCCTAAAATACACCTTCCCTGCCTCTAGAACCCCAGACTTTAAGCTGGGAACCTAGTGGCCCAGCATAAAGACTTCATTTTCCAGCCTCCCTTGTTGGTTATATGAGCAGAATTGTTGTATGGAAGCTTCTAGCAATCTTATTTAAAAGGCAGGCAACTAGCACTCTCTGTCTCCCTATTCTTTGTCCCTTCTCCAGCTAGCTCTGGGGAATGTGGTTGTGAGAGCCAGTGCTTTAGCTGCCCTGGTGGACCACGAGGATGAGGCCAGGCCATGAAGATGGCAGAGTGGTGAGCTGGGTCCTTGAGGACACCATGAGCAAAGCCCCTGTACCAGCCTGTGCTGTCTACCTCTGGAGCTTTACTTGAGGGATAAATACATTTTTATCTCACTTTAGCCATTGTTCATTTGGGATTCTATTACTTGAAATGTTACACAACCCTAACTGATGGTAGATACTGAGCAGTGAACACTCTGCTCCTATTTCCAGAACTGATGGGTGATCCATGGGAGTTATATGCAGTAGGGGAGCAATGTAAGAGTGATTGTTCTCCCCAAATATATCTCTGGATTTTAAAGAATATGAATTCAGGACAGTGGCTGACTATGGTCATGAATTGAATAAAGCATTTTCCTCTATTATTCTCACCCATTTCCTGCTTTTAGAGGGCAATTGGATGAACTCTTTAGAGTTTGAATAGCTTTAGAAAAAACTCCTGGTGATTTTATTGACTCAGTGCCCTTCACATAGACAGCCATACTTGAAGCCGCTAGACTTCCATTTTTAATGGCCATGACCCATTTTAAAAAGGGAAGGCCTTTGAGAAAAGAAGCTGTCCAAACTTCCTGGGCTTCCTTATAAATGAATCAACACAGGCAGGGCTCTCTCCATTAAGGCAACATACAACTGCAATAAAATAGGGTGAAAACACTTTTAAGCTATAAAATAATATACAAGTGGAAGGTATGATTATGATTAAGGTTATGATTATTATTGGGCATTCCTGTTATTAATATCTTCTGTGGAATTGACAAAATCATTCAACTTGAAGATAGGGGGTTTGATTTTTATTTTAATTAATTAATTAATTATTTTTTTGTTATATTTTATTTTTGGCTGTGTTGGGTCTTCGTTGCTCCGCGCGGGCTTTTCTCTAGTTGCAGCGAGCGGGGGCTACTCTTCGTTGCAGTGTGTGGGCTTCTCATTGCGGTGGCTTCTCCTGTTGTGGAGCATGGGCGCTAGGCGCACGGGCTTCAGGAGTTGTGGCATGTGGGCTCAGTAGTTGTGGCACATGGGCTTAGCTGCTCCGTGGCATGTGGGACCTTCCCAGACCAGACCTCGAACCCATGTCCCCTGCATTGGCAGGCAGATTCTTCCCTGCACCACCAGGGGAGTCCCAAAGTGTGTTTGGGTCCGTTCTTCAGAGAGTCCAGCTGTGTGTGACAGACTTTACAGTTTGCCAAACACGTTCCCTTCATTGTCCTTCTTTTGTTTAATCCTCTTAACAATTTTTCATTGCAAAAGAACGGAGGTTCAGAAAACTTAAGAACTTTGCTGAAGCCCAAGCCCCATGGCTGGGATGGCTGGGATTGCACTTGGACGTGAAGTCTGGGCATGAGGGGTAGGTGGGAAGAGGGAGGGAGGAGACCTGTAGGCTTTCCATGGGTGGGTGGCATGGGCAGCCTGCCCTCAGACAGCAGGTACAGTCCATCCCACTGAGCCCGGATGGGCCTTTTCAGCCTGAAGCCACATTTCCACCCGGTTTGCCTGGACACACCCCTCTCCTCTGAGGGCACTTTGCTTCCTGACCAACCCCTGGCATTCTGGGCACATCTGCAGAGCTTGCAGGCAGAGCCTCTCCAGGCAGCTGAAGTGCAGCCGCCTCTTAGCAGATGCTGGTTAATAAAAGGCTTTGTTCTCCAGGTTCTTCTATTTTCAGCCACTGAATACAATTTACAAAGAAAAAAACCATACACACACACACCCCCAGCCCTTATCAGATCTCTTATAATTATAGAATAAGGTGCCTGCCAACTCCCAGGGAGCTGGTTTCCATGGCGATGACAAGCTATTATATTCTAAAGGCCAAGCTAGAGCTCCGCCCCCTCGTCCTCCAGTGCTGTGTGTCTTGTTATTTCAGTGTTCCAAAATAAACTAGCTGCCTAATCGTAAATCCCATATAATTAGAGATGAGCTGATCGTTGCCCCCGCTACCTCTGTGCGGCCCACTCATCATGCCAGCAGTTTCTGGAACAGAGATGCTGACGGACTGTTTGATGTCAGAACAGACCTTCCCCCTGCAGGAAATGGGTGCAGCATAAATCCATGTATGGCTGGATTTGGTTCTCCACCCGGAAAGGCGCTCCGAGCTCTGAGCTGTCCCCGTGCTTCAGCAGATGAGAGAGAGACCATGTAGGTAGTGGCTGGGCTGCCAGATTGGAGACTCTCTTCAGCTCTCCGTGAAGGATGGCAGAGAAAGCTCTTTGGAGGTGACAGAGAGCCCCAACTCTCATACTTTTTGGCCACCTGCTGTGACCAGGGCAGAACACTTGACCATGTGACATCTGGTAGGAAAGAAGTTTTCCCTACTCTTCCTCCCATTTCCTGCCCTGCTCCCTAGCTCCTTCGTAGACTTGAGTTTGCTTTTAGCACAATTTATGTCTTGGGTTTGTATGTTTTGTTCTTGTTCATGAGTGATCATTGTCTAGGTTTCAGCAGGTGGGGACCCCGGCAGGCATTATTCTCAGCGCTGGGAGAACAGTGACAAACAAGAGAAGTTCTCAGGAAAGTTGACTCTCCTGGGGGCAGACAATAAAAGACCACAAGGGGAACAGGATAATTCCAGATGAGAGCTGCGAGGGAAATAAAACAGGGTTGATGTGTTAGAATGTGTTTGGGGTTTGGGAGCCTCATTTAATATCTGAGCAGAGACCTGGGGGACAAGAAGACCGATTGCAGTTCACCTGTTCAGGAAGCCTCATCCACTACATTTAGCCTAAATGCCCATCATGTCCAACCTGAGTTGCTACACGACTTGGTGCCACTGCTTCCAGGTGATTCTTTGCTGGCTCTCTTCCCTGTGCCCCTCCTGAGTTGCTCTCTGCTTTCCTCCATCCAGGTGTCTGCTGGTTATCTTTAGAGCCACCGGTGGGTTCTCTGGTACCTGTGTGGTCTCAGCCAGTGCTCAGCACGAGACTGGAGCATGGCAGGTGGCAATTGGTCAGGCTGGGCCTTCCCCGGCTCCCTCCCTGTGGGATCTCTTGGGGCGGGACTGGCTCCCCCTACAAAGACTGCAGGTTCCACCAGGTGGCGCCTTGCAGAGAGTTGACCTCCCTGGGTCCAGGTATGGGCTCTCTCCCCTTGTTCCTCTAGGGTCAGGGCTTACAACAGCTCCCCACCATTGCTGGTACAAGGAGACCTCGCCACCCTTGTGGTTTTTTTACATATGTCATCACCTGTTTAAACGACGCAGTTGATAAACCTTTCTCTCCACCCTTGAGCAGTTGGCTTCTGCCTTCCTGGCCCCTGATTCTGCCTCCCCTTCCCCACCCCTTATCCCAGCCTCCTTTCTATCATTTCTCTAATTGCTCACCCACTACCCAAGATGCTTTCCTGTTCCCCTCTGCCTGTTTTTAATCCTGTTCATTCAAGGACCAGCTGAAGTCTCAGCTCCTCCAGATGCCGCCTCTGACCCGCCTTCACTTCTCCAAGAATCAGCCCCCAGGAGCTTAGCAGCTACTTCCTTGTTCCCTCCCTGTTTCCTGTCTGTGGGTTTTACTTCTCCAGCTAGACTTTCATCTTCTGCCAAGGACAGGACCATGTCAGGATGCCCTTCTTCAAGACTCACAGAGTGCCAGGTGCATCTTTCTGCTTGAGGAATTCTCCCTGGGGGCTGTGTTAGTCTGCTGCTGCCTAGGTCCCGCCTCAGTGTGGTGGGTTGTCAGCATGTGAGTGTCAGGGCAGGGAAATCAATTTAGCTGTTTCATCTAGTGTCCTGCTGGGTGGAATCTTGGAGAAAGAGCAGTACCTGGGGGTTGTACTTTTTAAAAATTTCCTAAGACATGCTAGGTAATTCCAAATACTTCATCTGTTTTCCTCCTGAAAGTAGTAAATGAAACAAAAGCATGAAAGCTGTTTAAGAAAATTCATTGCAAACCCTGTCTACACAGAAAGGAGCAATTAATAGGGTGAAGAACAGTGGGACTGGAAATCCCAGAATGAAAGTGTGCATGGGAACTGGGTAATAGGGCCAATGAGGAAGTGAAGATAAAGAAATGCTTCCAAGAGATCATAATACCTGGTAGCAGGACCACGTAGGGCTTGCATTCAATATTTTTAGACTCTTTAGAGCCCCAGGAGACGTCAATGAAATCAACAGATTTTTGTTGCTTCTTTGGACTGAGTAAAAAATGTGAGGCTGTTTTTTTAAAGTGCTACTAGAGAATAATCTTTTGAAAAAGCAATACTTAGAGGGTTGCCCAGGATTAAAGTTAGGGGAGAAAAAACAAGACAAACCCCCCAAATCCATTCAGATCAACAAGGAGTATAGCTTCCCAGCATGCTAATACATGGATTTAAAAAAAAAAATTAATTGACGCAACTGTCTGTTAATTGACTTTTGGGAATACCTTTGCTGCTTTATTATGGTAAGGAGCTTTGCAGCATTCAGTCCTGTTCTGATACCTGCCCTGCGCTTGGGTTTAATGGGATTTAGTGGGATTAATTTCTCTGGCCTCTGGCAGCCAGGGCAATTTGAGGTTTTGCTGGGGTGGGTCCGGTCACTACAGGTTGAGCTATAAAAGCAGGCTCCAGTGTGATTTTGCTCTAGGTGACATACAGCAAAGAACTTGAATGATTTGTTCATCATGATTAAAAATGGTGCTTTGGTGGTATTTCCTTTTATGAAAGGCAGGCACTTTGTTTGGTGGTCCTTCCAGGTAGAAGGTCTTGTTCAGACAACATCCTTGGATTTAATTCTGGGTTTCCTTCCATGGGGTGTGGGGAGGAAGGAAAGACTTATTTGAGACTTTCCTAACAGTGTAGCACATGAGAAGGGAAAAGAGAACTCTCCCACTTCAACCTAGAACAGCACACAGCTCTGGCCCTCTGAGTCCTCCGTGTGCCAACAAAGATGCCTGGGTGGGCTGCCGTGTCCAGAGGACACATAAGTATCTGTCAAGAGCAGAGTGCCATTTGGTAAAGGAATGACACAGTGGGAATGGTGATCTGTAACAATATGGTGCTTGTATGGCAAGGATGAGGTGCATCTGATGGCGGGGGTTGGAGCAGCAGCAGAAGATAAAAATGGCAGATGCCATGTGACATTTCAGATGTGACCTCTCAGCCTCATGCCCCAAGAACTGATAAGACATAATCTCTGGAATTCCCCAGAAGTACTTGGAGTTGGAGGACTCTATGAGCAACTGAGACCTATATTAGCAGATGGGATCAGGTGCCAGAGAAACATGGATGACAAGCACAGTTAGGAAAGTTAGAACGGGGAGATACTTGACCAATTGGAGATATGATAATAATGGGTTTAGATTTTGCTTGCTGATTTTGAAGTAACTTGGATATCCAAGTGAAATGGTCTGTTGTGTTCCTCAGCACAGAGGGCATGATTGAATATTTGGAGTTTTAAAATTACATATTTCCTTTAGAAGGGAGACCCTTTAAACATAAATCAGACATTTACATATTAGTATAAACAAAAGTTCTGCAAATAGGTTTTGGTAGGAAGGTAAAAATAAAGAGTCATGTATAAACACTACTGGAAAAGTGATTATCACTGAGTAGAAAAATTCAGCCACAGAGGGAGGCTGAAGTAGGCAAGTCTATCTTCATGATAAAGCCCTGGGCCTGCTCTGCTGTGGGCAATTATCTCTCCATCAGGATTACCCTTAATTTTATTTCCAAGCTTATAGGAAAACAAATCTATCCAAATGTATCTCCCTTAGACTCATATTTTATTATTATTATCATTCTACTTTTGGTTTCAATATATTATTCTTTTTTACATTATATCTTTATTTGCTTTACTGAAGTATAGTTTATATATCATAAACTTTACTCATTTTAAAAATTATTTATTTATTTATTTATTTTTACTTTTTATTTATTTATTTATTTTTTGTGGTACGCAGGCCTCTCACTGTTGTGGCCTCTCCCGTTGCAGAGCACAGGCTCTGGACGCGCAGGCTTAGCGGCCATGGCTCACAGGCCCAGCCGCTCCGCGGCATGTGGGATCTTCCCGGACCGGGGCACGAACCCGTGTCCCCTGCATCGGCAGGCAGACTCTCAACCACTGCGCCACCAGGGAAGCCCTGGGCTATTGTTTTATTAAAGAAACTGAGAAAATCAGCTTTGAGATTCCAAGTTGATCTATGGTCTTTTTGTTTTCAATAGCAGCCAACCTCTTCATCTTGTAGGCAATGACCCTGATGGTTTATTCTCTGTCTGCAAGGGAACAAGAAATAAGAGCACACAAAACCCATGTGGTATGTTAATTATTACTGTGTAAAAAATCACCCCAAACTCTGTGGCTTAAAACAAGTGTTGGCAAACTATGGCCCATGGGCCAAACGCGGCCCATGGCAAGTTTTTGTATGATGTATGAGGTAGGAATCGTTTTATATATTTTATATATTTTACCATTAAAGTGTTTAAAATACATAAAAAGAATATGCAACAGAGACCATACGTGGCCTCTAAAACCTAGAATATTTGCTATCTTGCCCTTCATGGACAAAGTTTGCTGACCCTGGATTAAAACAATAAGCACTTATTATTATGCACAAGGCTATGGGTTCTTTAGCTCCCATCAAGAACCCATAGTCTGAAGGACAGACTCTTTCCTGTCTCTGAGGTTGGCTGTGGGTCAGACAGGCAACTCTGCTGATCTTGGCTGGTCTTTCTCGCATGGTTGGAGGTTGGCTGGCTGTAAGTTGATCTAGGCTGGCTTTGGCTGAGATAAAGGGGCTGTTGTCTATGAGCTCTCTTATCCTGTATCAGGCTAGCCAGGCCTTGTTTACTCCGCAGTGATAATGCTCTGAAAGAGACCAGAAATGAGCAAGTTCTCATGAGGCCTAGACTTGTACCTGACACATTGTCACTCCTGCCACATTCTATTGGTCAGAAGTCCTGGCCCAGATCCAGGCTGGAGAAATAGACTCCATCTTGATAGAAGGAGCTGCAAAGGCACATGATAAAGGATGTGGGTACAGAAAGTGGGGAATAATTGAAGCCATTTCTGTAATCAATCTACCACATATGGGCTATTATTTTCTTTCTTTTTTTTTTAACTTTTCAACCTAATTTATAGGCAAAAAATATAAAAGTTTCATAATACATATGAAGGAACACTTTTATAGATTGCTGGTAAAACCTTATATTGGTACAACTTCAGGAAAATAGAAATTCTTATTAAATTAAAACCCAAATAAAATATGACTCAGCAATTTCAGTTTTAGGAAGTTACTCTACAGATAAACCTTCACATATGGTCAACAATGTTCAATGCTGCTTTGGGTTTTTTTGTTTTTGTTTTTAACATCTTTATTGGAGTATAATTGCTTTATGATGGTGTGTTAGTTTCTGCTTTATAACAAAGTGAATCAGTTATACATATACATATGTTCCCATATCTCTTCCCTCTTGCGTCTCCCTCCCTCCCACCCTCCATATCCCACCCCTCTAGGTGGTCACAAAGCACCGAGCTGATCTCCCTGTGCTGTGTGGCTGCTTCCCACTAGCTATCTATTTTACGTTTGGTAGTGTATATATGTCCATGCCACTCTCTCACTTTGTCCCAGCTTACCCTTATTATTTTCTAAATATTCTTCTAGTAGCAAAAAATTACATTTATCTATCTTTCCCAAATATTCCTTGTGATCTCAAGACTCACCTGTGTAGAAGTAGGTTTGATTTGATTAGAGCATGGTAGAAACTTGTGTACCTTCCTCATAGGACCTGTGGGTTCTAAAACTCTAGGATTAAGATTTTTAAAATTTTATGCTAAGGATATTTTCTTTTACCTTCAGTAATGTCTTCTCTTTCCAGTCCAGATTCCCCCACCTGAAGGAGAGGAGGATTAGTTTAATATTGTTAGTTTTATAAGTAACAATAGTTAACAAATTTCCTATCCCTTCTGTTTATCACTTCTGAAATCTGAGCTGGTTTGGGGAAGCCTCGAGAGACGATCACCAGATACCTATCACCCTCATGAAGTTGCTGTGAGGTACCTCTTCTCAGGAGATTTTTAAGAAAACTTCTAAATTGGTGCCCAGGAGAACCATCTAGAATTTCATCCCAGTCAACCGCAAGATGAGTTTACCCCCAAACTTCCCTTAACCCAGTTTTGAAACTCTGTGACTCACCTTTCCCTTTGTCTGGAGCCCCACAATTTTTGCTTGATGCTGTTTGAAGAGGGAAACTAAAACAAACCACAAGGGGTCGAAGCACTGAGTTTTGGAGCCAGAGGGAATGTCCAATCTTTCTCTGATCCACGCATACTCTGATGCCTTGAGGAAGTGGCTGGCCAACCTCTTGGCTGTTTCCCATATCAGGGAGCTCACTACCTATTAAGACAGCTTTACTTAGACTAGGTTAATGTCGACTCTGCATATGGCTCCCAGATACCTGAAGAAATATCTAGGTCATGGTAGCCATTTTGTCTTTGAAACATGACTTAGAGGCCAGCATCTGGCTGGCAAAATAAAACTAAGCAAACCCAGGGGCCTGCCTGAGGGAATGCTGGCCCCTACTCAGTCAGAGAAATGCTGTGATCTTGAGCATTCTTTCTAGATTCCAGTCATAAAAATCAAGCCCTTACTGAAGCTCTGAATGAGGCCCGGGATGTAAATTCCTTGGTGGTTTCCCTAGAGGCTGACAGCTGGTGGAGGGAGTGAGGGGTGTGCTGAGGACAGAGACCCGTGTTTGTTTAGCGCAGTACTGTGAGAGCAAGAGGGAGAAGCTGGGGCCAGAGAAAGAGAGCTCTGCTTGCTGGGAAGAGGCTGGTGTGTGTGGAACAGGCTGCCTAAAGTCATGTCCTGGTGGGTTTGAAAACTCTTTTCAATGTTGCCGTGTGTGAGAGAAATTGCTGATTACCTGCCCAGTTACCCACTATCCAATGTTCCCTTCTTCCTTCCTAGCAGAACCCCGTTTTGTTTGGGGCAGCTCTGTGCCCAGCTACGAACGCTCAGCTTCCCCAATTCCCTTGCAGCTAATGGTGACCATGTGATGTTAGTGAGTGAGGGCCAGTGAGGTGTGAGAGGATGTCTGCTGGGAATGTGGGGGGAAGACTTTGCTTCCTGGTACACGTTCTGCTATCCCCCATTTCCTTTTCCCTTCCTTCTTCCTTCTGCCTGTCCTGTGGAGGGGACACCAGGAGGTGCAGCATCTTTATGGCAACCGCAGGCAACAACATGGACGGAAATCGACACCCTCAGGATTCACCCCACAGCAGCTGTGCCAGCTCAGGACTGCATCCCTGGACAGCATCCCTGGACTGCATCCCTGCTTTCTTTGTGAAAAATAAACCCCAGTGTGTTTAAGCCAACATCAGTTGGGCTTTTCTGTTACTTTCAGCCCGGTTCTCAGTGATGTAGAACTTATACAGCCTAACTCCTTGAATGTTTTTCTCTCTTTGGGTGATACCTGAGGGTCAAGTGTTGGCATCAGGCCTGGGTGACCTGAGAGATAGTCTTCTTCACAGTGTTGCTGGGTGGAAACTACAGAGACAAGACAAACAAGAACTGTTGTATCTATGATCTGGGAGACTTCATCTGAGTTGGCATGCACACACTGAGCCTACAGGATGAGTGTGGTGTAAAATGTTGGTGGGAAACCAAGGTGCTCTGTGCTACTGTATCAAGATGACTCCACACACCCAACTCCCATCCTTGGTGGCCATGCGTGTCCCATGTGGGTGAGGGGGCAAAGGAAGCTGTGCCCTTGAGTGGCTGCTGGGTCTGCTGGTGAACTGAAAAGGCCATACCTGCTGTATTCCTGGTTCTGTTTCCTCCCACAAAGCTGAGTGAACATGGTACAAGGTTGAAGTCTTTCTGTGTTTTGTGAGTCTGAATTGCCAACCCGGACCCATGACCACTTCTGGGCCAGACCAAGACCCTGCTGATTTCGTTAAGACTAATTAGCCACATCTTTCTCCCCCATTAACAATAATTACTTTATTAACCTTTTACGTAGTCTTTTGTATTGCCTCAAATATATTTTTTGGATGGGTTGGGGTGTAAATGATTTTAATAAGTACAACTAAAAAGGTTTTCTAAGAGTTGATGCGATGGTAAAGGGGCCATTCCACCTGTTGTGGGTGGGAAGGTGGCACTGAGAGATGAAAGGGGCATGGCCCCGGAGGTCAGGGAGACTGGAAATGAAGTTCAGATGCTATGCTTACAGCTGCGAGGTCTTGGGAGATTTATTTAGCCTTGTTGAGTCTCAGTTGCTGTATCCGTACATTGGGAATAAGTCTCTGCACAGATGAAATGAAACAATATAGATAAAATTGTCAAACACAGTCCTGATCCAGGCACAGACATAGGCTTCCCACCAATGTTAGCTCTCTCCTTTCTTTCAAGTCTATAATAATAATAATAACAACACCATCTGTGTCATGCTTTCCTCTTAGTGGAGTGGGGTTAAGTGCCTGGATTCTGGTGTCAGACTTCTGGGTTCGAATCCTGGGTCTGCTCTTTGTAGCTGAATAACTTTGGGCGAGATATTTAATGGGGATAACAATAGTACCTACTTATAGGGTTGTTGAGAAGGTTAGAGAAGTTGAGTAAAGTGTCTGGCACAATGCATAGCACATATTAAGAGTTCAGTAAGTGGTTACAAAAAAGAGAATGTTTACAAGAGCTCAGGTTTTGTCCCTTGTTTAGTACCACTTGCATGAAGCTGGCAGAGCTGGGGCTCAAAGCCTGGCCCCTTGACATTGAGCTTGTTCTGTGCCTGGCACTGTGCTCAGCATGAGGTATATTGACCATGAATAAGACACAACTTCACCTTCTGTTTTCAAGGAGCTCAGGGTCTAGAGACAGTGGTGTTTAGGAAATGAGAATGTCATGGTTCGTAGTCCTTTACTACCTTAAACTGTTTGGATTTCCCTCTCCCTAGGAACAGGGAAGGTGCCCTGGAATCTGAATAGATGGTCACCATGACAAGATGGTGGATGCTAGAGGCAAATCCAGGAGATACAGCTTGTTGTTTTTCCATCTCTGCTGCATCCGTGTGCGCTGGCGAGGTTCTTTCCCTCACAGATTTATGTAACTTATCATCACAGTCATGTCTGTGTGTTTTGCTGATGCCATTTAAATTCTGTTACTATTTAATACCAAGAACATCAAAAAAGAACATTTTGAGGGACTTGAAAAATCCAATTGGTCTCTTAGTAATTTGATTTGTAGGAAATTGGAGAAGATCGTATTCTGAATAGAGTGCTTTTAAATGAATCATCATGGCTTTCCTGCACAGGCACTAGATGGGCTCAGATGGGGAGCCCTGATAAATCTCTCATTAGGTGGAGGATGCAGTCTGTGTTGGTTAGGAAAGGCTCAGCTCCATGTGGCAGAAAATCCAAAATAATAACGGCTTAAATAAGATGGATGCTATTTGTCCCTCGTGAAAAAGAGCTCTGGAGGAGGCAGTTCGCGGCTGACAGGTGTCTTCATGGAATCACCAGGGAGCCAGACTCCTTGCATCTCCTCATTCTGCCACCCTTAGAACGTGGCTTCCTTCTGATGGACAAAGAAGCCATTCAGACTCCACCATCACCACTTATGCCTGCATTCCAGGCACAGGCAGCGGGGAGGGATAAGAAGGGAGTGCACTCTTCTTTTAGGGCATTTCCCAAGAGTCATAAATTATACTTTTGCTCACACACTATTGGTCAGCATGTAGTGACGTGACCACATCTACCTGCCAGGAAGGCTGGGTGGCTTATAAACAACAGAATTTTATTTCTCATAGTCTTGGAGGCTGGAAGTCTGAGATAGGGTACAAGCATGGTCAGGTTCTGGTGGGGACCTTCTTCCAGGTTCCCAGCTTCCTGTTGTGTCCTCACATGCAGGAGAGCAGAGAGGGGAAGCAAGGTCTCTCATGACTCTTACAAGGGCACTAATTCCATTAACAAGGGCTTTACCCTCATAACCTCATCTAATCCTAATTACTTTCCAAAGATTGTACCTCCTAATCCCATCACATGGAGAGGTAAGGTTTCAACATATACATTTTCAGAAGACACAAATATTCAGTCCATATCAGCTGGGAAATTTACTCTTTATTCCAGGTACCCAGGTACCCAGATAAAATAGGTGCTATGACTAGGGAACGAGGGGAGAATGGATACTGGGGCTTAGCCAGCAGGCATTGCAACAAATTTTTTTGGAGACCTGACAATACCTCTTTCTCTGCCAGCAAAGGTTTATTTGTTTGAGAGGAACAGCAGGGACCAGCAGCAGAGAAATCCCTCGTGCAGATGGAACTGCAAAAAGGACACATGGGACTAGAAAAACAAAGAGACAGTTATGAAGTAGGGTGTAAGACAGAGTTGGAGAACCCTTGGAAATCATGGAGGGCTGCAGGTCAGCTCCTTCAGGTAACACATGAAGATGCCGAGGGCCAGAGGGGTGAGTTGGCTGGTGTGTTGGGGTCACTAAGTTCACACTCTAGCTCCACAATTCACTAGAAGGACTCATAGGACTTGGAAAAACTATTATACTCATAGTTTCAGTCTATTACAGTGAAAGCATAAGCATACAGATTAAAGTCAGCAAAAGAAGAAAAATAGACTCAGGATAGAGTCCAGGAAAAACAAGGTGCGAGCTTTTAGTTGTTGTGTCCTTGTGTGGTCAATGGACAGGGCTTCATTTGCCTGGCTACAAGATGTGACAACATATACAAAGTTTTGCTAACCAGGGATACTCACCTGAGCCTGGGTGTCCAGGGCTTCTACTGGGGAGTTAGTCCCATAGGCAGGCAGTGCCCACATGGCTGACCCCAGTTATTCAGTCTCCAGCCCACTTCTCAGGTCAAACTGATAAAGAGTGGCGAAGACCCCCATCATAAATCACATTGTTAACAAAAACTCTCTGGTGTGGCCCCAGGCATTCAGAGACACTCGTATCAAGTAGGACTGTCCCATGACTCAGAGGTTATCGCCCAGGAGCTGGTCAAGGGCCAGTCTTGAAGACCTTTACAATGTGCAGGGCTTGGGCAGCCCAGGCATGCTGAGCTAACCCTTTACTGCGCACTTGCCCACAGTCATACGCCTATGGCAGAGCCAGGTCTAGAATATTCATCTCCTTGGAGGATAGTCAAGGGAGTTGACTTGCTCGTGGCAGAGGCAGGTCTAGAGTGCACATCTCCTGACCTGCATCCAGTACACCAACAGGGTTGAAAGCATGATCGGGACAATCTCCATTCAAATTGGCTCTGACACTTAGTGGCTGTTTGATTTACTCAGATTGCTTATCTGCAGATGTGAAGAGGAGAGAAACGCTACTCAGCATTTCTGTGAGGGCTAAATACATTCATTAACACACGGTCCTCAGAACAGTGCCTGGCATATGCTATGTGCTCAAGAAGTGAAAGCTAGTATTGTTATTACCATTCACATCACGTTGCTATTCCTCAGTCTCTTCTTATATATGCAGAAAGCCCCTGAGCTGGCTTAGAACCTGGCTGTTGACAAACACCTGCTTGGCCAAGGCAGGATCTCTTCCTGGAAGGTCAGCCACGGGACAGCAAGCTGCCCAGGACATTCCGGGCCCTCTGCATCACTGAAGACTGAAGTCTCATCCATACCTGGCATTGCCCATGTTGCAAAGATTCCCTCAGCATTCACTCTAATCCTGTTTTCTATAAGGTAAAGCTGCTGTGTATACATTCTGAAAAATCTGTTTTTAAAGTGGGTGCTCCCTGATCTTTTCTCATTTTTAGAATCATCTCAGATAAACTTTTTCCTTCTGAGGTGATTCTCTGCAATGCTTCAGTGTTCTCTGTGTTTCTGTAGAGAAAGCATGCCTGATTAGTTTCTGTTGTTTGGTCAAACTCAGCCCCAAAGACAGGAGCAAAGGGTTCTGGGATCTCTTCCTTTATTTGCCACTATCAGGCTTGCAATTCTGGGAAAGTCACTTCTCTGGGCTTCAGTTTGCTCATTCCTAAATTGAGGGGGAGGGGAGAGGTGGATGCTAAGGGTCTTCGTCTTCTCTGCTCAGATGCTGAATGGGAACATGCTTAATCTGTCTTGGGCCATTTAGTCATCACAAGTATACATAAATCACGTGTGTGTGTGCGCGCGTGCACACATGCTCCTGGAAGACAGGGACACATCAGGGACTCAGCTAATGCTGTTTATTCCCCCATGTTCTCTGTTGCTGAGCAATCCTGAGTCACAGGCCTGTCAAAGGGGAGGCTATTTGTGCTGGGGTAAGAAACTCTCAGCTGTGCTCCACCCCCTCTTTCCATGCTGTAAATGCCAATGCACTTGGAAGGGCTGGAGGAGAGAATCTCCAATTTTTTCAGAAGCTATGAAGTTGCCTTGGGACAAAGACCCTCAAGTTGGTGGGCACCCCCCTACAATCCTGACAGTGAAAAGCTGCATTTTACCCAGGGCCATTAAGCTGGATTTGCAAAGATGTGTGCTGGGTGGTGTTTAAGAAGAGAAGGACCCCAGAAAGGAGAAGACAAGACTCCCATTGGTGCCTTCCCTCTCCCTCCCTCTCAAGGCTGTTCTTTTCAGAACCCAGGCCCTTCCCCCAGTGGCTTCCTAAATTCTAGAGGAAGTGCCACCCCTAGCAGGTCCGGAGCGTGCCTGCATGCCTTGGCACCCCTCACTGCCCTGCGCAGCAGGCACCTTGCTCACTTCATTTTCAAGAGATTTAAAAAAGGAAACAGATGCTCCCCATGAAGCCTGAATAGCAGCATTTCTATCACTGGTTGTCATGACATGGGCTGACATGGGAGCAGCCTTGGCAACGGGGCTGACAGTTTGATGGGTTTAATTTCGGTGCAGATTTCTGCAAAGAGGCAGCTGCTAGAAATGCACCCCTGGTGGCTGGGGAGGCTGAAGGGGAAACAGGCAGGCGGTGGGAATATACTGCTGCAGCCCATCTTGACAGCAGCAGCCCAGTGGGGCTGCCCGTAAGGGCTTTGCCCAGCACCAGCACCGGCACCACTGATGGCTGATTTCGGGATCTCAGTGGACCTCATACTCATTCAGCATTCGCCCTGCTCACCACTCTCCCTCTGGAGGGGCCCATCTTTGGTCTCTGTCTGAGAAATGGAGGCAGACATCAAATAAATTACCCTGAGATGAGGCTGGTCAAGGCAGCAGAGGAATCTGCAATCCCTATTCTTGGTCCTTGGTGCCAATCACTGTAAAGCGGAGAGAGAAGACAAAGTAGCATCATTTCCTCTTCCCTTTTTAACCCCACCTGATGTCCTAACATGAGGTACCAGTGCATGTGACAGCGGATTTATTGACAAGGAAAGCAAAACGAGGCAGGATTCCTTCCTCCCAGCTCTGTGCTTCTATTCCCTTGTACCCTCTCCCGCCAGGGTCTGTGAAGTCTAACTTGGCAACAGATGGAATCAACCAACCATCCGCTACCCTTCTCTCTTCCACACTCTGGCATCCTATTTTGTTCCCTCTGAGCCTTGAGGATTGGGAAGCCCATGAACTACCATCACATATTCATCACACCAACATTAGCTAGTCCTGTATGCTAGACACACCCTGCTACATGCTGGAGCCACCAAGCTGAATGATGCATGCTTCCTGCCTTTCAGGATCTGAACATCTGGTAGGGAGGACTGACATGCAAAGAAGTACTCTTAGGAAATACAAATTAAAGACCAGTTTGTGATGCCATTTGACACACCCCAGATTGGTAACATCTAGAAAGTCTGAACATATTAAGTGCTGTTGAGGGTGTAAAGCAACCTCTCTCATACCCTGCTGGTGAGAGGGTAAATTAATACAAGTACTTGGAAAATCACTTCATATTATTTAATAAATGGGAAGATGAATATATGCTATGTCTGGGCAAGTCTATGATTAAGTATGTACCCAGGAGAAATTCTTGTGTACATACTCACAGTAGCAATGTTTCAAACAGTAAAACACTGGAGACAATCCAAATGCCTATTAAGAGTAGAATGAATAAAACCATTTTGGAATATTATTCAGCAGTGAAAATTAATGCACCACTACTACACACATCAGCATGCATGAGTGTTACTAACAAACTGTAGAACAAGAAAAGCAAGTCACAGAAGAATATATTGAACATGACTTTATATAAAGGTCAAACATGGACAGAACTAAGCTACATATATAATAAATGTATTTTTTAAAACAGCAAGGGAATGATAACCACAAAACACAGGACAGTGCTTAACTCTGGAATGGGTGGGGTTCAGAGGGGCACAGTCATAAATGAGTTCATGGCCGAGCCTTTGCACAAGCCTACGTCTGGAATGTTCATGATACCCACATGGAGATTTCCCTCATTAAAAAAGAGTTTTATGCAGCTGCTTCCAACTAGCTATCAATTTTACATTTGGTAGTGTGTATATGTCAATGATACTCTCCCACTTCATCCCAGCTTACCCTTCCCCCTCCCTGTGTCCTTAAGTCCATTCTCTGCCTCTGCCCCTAGGTTCATCAGAACCATTTTTTTTTAAGAGTCCATATATATGTTTCCTAATCTTAGTGGAAATGGTTTCATTTTTTCACCATTGAGGACGATGTTGGCTGTGGGTTTGTCATATATCGGCTTTATTATGTTGAGGTAAGTTCCCTTGATGCCTACTTCTGGAGGGTTTTTATCATAAATTGATGTTGAATTTTGTTGAAAGATTTTTCTGCTACTATTGAGATGATCATATGTGTTTTTTCCTTCAGTTTGTTAATATGGTGTATCACGTTGATTGATTTGCATATATTGAAGAATCCTTGCATTC
>NW_020174042.1:5157782-5158060 GCF_003031525.2 Neophocaena asiaeorientalis asiaeorientalis | reverse complement strand
CATTGTCATTTGTTTCTAGGTATTTTTTGATTTCCTCTTTCATTTCTTCAGTGATCTCTTGGTTATTAAGTAGTGTATTGTTTAGCTCCATGTGTTTGTATATTTTACAGATATTTTCCTGTAATTGATATCTAGTCTCATTGCATTCTTGTAGGAAAAGATACTTGATACGATTTCAATTTTCTTAAATGTACCAAGGCTTGATTTGTGACCCAAGGTATGATCTATCCTAGAGAATGTTTCATGAGCACTTGAGAAGAAAGTGTATTCTGTTGTTT